>NC_134398.1:210544639-210862452 GCF_050003625.1 Haematobia irritans
ATTCCATTATCGTTACACCCTAATGGATTTTATTGTGCTTAAAATTTTTTAGTACGAAAATAATCTTTTGCATTTAAATTGAAATCAGTAATAATAAAAAACAAGTATATACAGCAGTAAGTTCGGCCGGGCCGAATCTTAAATACCCACCACCATGAACCAAATATTAGGATTTCCTTTGAAATTTCAGGAGGGCTTGAGGACTTGAGGACACTTCCCGAAGATACATTTAAAGATTTCACCTATGAGCACTATATCAGATTCTGGATTTATAAGAACCATCATTAACATCTCTTGTAAGTGTGCAAGAAAATTATAAAATAGCGTCTTGATTTGAAATCTTAAATCTGTAGAAGTAAAATCTGGAAATTTTACATTGAGTTTCAAGCAATTTTCATGATCAGTGCGCCTTCTACACCCTCAAGAAGTGAAGTCGGTCTATATGGAGGCATTACCAAATGGACCGATAAAAACTTAATCCGATACACGTTTTTGTGAGCCTAAAATACCAGAATATTTACAATTTCAGGCATATCAGATAAAAACTACGGTTTCTAGAAACCCAAGGAGTTAAATCGGGAGATCGTTCTTATGGGGGCTATACTAAAATATGGACCGATACTCACCATTTTCGGCACACCTCTTTGTGACCCGAAAATACCTCTAGATTTCCAATTTCAGGCAAATAGGGTAAAAACTTCGGATTCTAGAAGCCCAAGAAGTAAAATTGGGAAATGGGTCTATATATATATATATGGGGGCTATACCAAAATATGGACCGATACTCACCATTTTCGGCACACCTCTTTATGGTCCTAAAATACCTCTAGATTTCCAATTTCAGACAAATTGGATAAAAACTACGGTTTCTATAAGCCCAAGACTCCAAATCGGGAGATCGGTCTATATGGGGGCTATACCAAAATATGGACCGATACTCACAATTTTTGGCACACGTATTTGTGGTCCTATAATACCTCTAGATTTCCAATTTCAGGTAAATTGAATAAAAACTGCGGTTTCTATAAGCCCAAGAAGTAAAATCGGGAGATCGGGGGCTATACCAAAATATGGACCGATACTCACAATTTTTGGCACACGTATTTTTGGTCCTAAAATACCTCTAGATTTCCAATTTCAGGTAAATTGAATAAAAACTGCATTTTCTCTAAGCCCAAGAAGTAAAATCGGGAGATCGGTCTATATGGGGGGCTATACCAAAATATGGACCGATACTCACAATTTTTGGCACACGTATTTGTGGTCCTATAATACCTCTAGATTTCCAATTTCAGGTAAATTGAATAAAAACTGCATTTTCTCTAAGCCCAAGAAGTAAAATCGGGAGATCGGTCTATATGGGGGCTATACCAAAGTATGGACCGATACTCACAATTTTTGGCACACGTATTTGTGGTCCTATAATACCTCTAGATTTCCAATTTCAGGTAAATTGAATAAAAACTGCGGTTTCTATAAGCCCAAGAAGTAAAATCGGGAGATCGGTCTATATGGGGTCTATACCAAACCGTGGACCGATACTCACCATTTTTGGCACACCTCTTTATGGTCATAAAGTACCTCCAGATTTCAAATTTCAGGCAAATTGGATAAAAACTACGATTTCTATAAGCCCAAGACCCCAAATCGGGAGGTCGGTTTATATGGGGACTATATCAAAACCTGGATCGATATAGCCCATCTTCGAACTTGACCTGCTTGCAGACAAAAGACGAGCTTGTGCAAAATTTCAGCATGATTGCTTCATTATTGAAGACTGTAGCGTGATTACAACAGACAGACAGACAGACAGACGGACAGACGGACATCGTTATATCGTCTTAGAATTTCTCCCTGATCAAGAATATATATACTTTATATAGTCGGAAATCGATATTTCGTTGTGTTACAAATGGAATGACAAACTTATTATACCCCCGTCACCATTCTATGGTGGTGGGTATAAAAAAAAAACAAATATGCTACTGCATAAATTGCAAAAACAACAAGTATATACGGCCGTAAGTTCGGCCAGGCCGAAGCTTATGTACCCTCCATCATGGATTGCGTAGAAACTTCTTCTAAACACTGCCATCCACAATCGAATTACTTAAGTTGCGGTAACGCTTGCCGATGGCAAGGTATCTTAAAACCTCCTAACACCATCTTCCAAATTGTATGTAAGTCCATACGTGGTATATATTAAATCAAAAATGATCGATCGTATATAATTCAGTTTGACAAAGTAGACATAAAATTTTGACAAAATTTTCTACAGAAATAAAATTTTAACAAAATATTCTATAGAAATAAAATTTTCACAAAATTTTCTATAGAAATAAAAATTTTGACAAAATTTTCTATAGAAAAAAAATTTTCACAAAAATTTTTACAGAAAGAAAATATTAACAAAATTTTCTATAGAAATAAACTTTTGACAACATTTTCTATAGAAATAAAATCTTGGTAGATTAATTTTGGCTCGAGTGGCAACCATGATTATGAACCGAATAAAATTTGAACAAAATTTTCTATAGAAATAAAATTTTGACAAAATTTTCTATAGAAATAAAATTTTGATAATGATGAAAATTTTGTTATGAACCGAATAAAATTTTAACAAAATTTTCTCTAGAAATAAAATTTTGACAAAATTTTCTATATAAATAAAATTTTGGTAGATTATTTTTGGCTCTAGTGGCAACCATGATTATGAATCGATATGGACCAATTTTTGTGTGATTGGACCAATTTTGGTATGGTTGTTAGCGACCATATACTAACACCACGTTCCTAATTTGAACCGGATCGGATGAATTTTGCTCCTCTAAGAGGCTCCGGAGGTCAAATCTGGAGAACGTTTTATATGGGGGCTATATATAATTATGGACCGATATTAACCAATTCTGGCACGGTTGTTATTGATCATATACTAACACCATGTTCAAAACTACAACCGGATTGGATGAAATTTGCTTCTCTTGGAGACTTCGCAAGCCAAATCTGGGGATCGGCTTATATGGAGGCTATATATAATTATGAACCGATGTGGACCAATTTTTGCATGGTTATTAGAGACCATATAACAATATCATGTACCAAATTTCAGGGCGATCGGATGAAATTTGCTTCTCTTGAGGCTCCGCAACCCAAATCTGGGGATCGGTTTATATGGGCGCTATATATAATTATGGACCGATGTGGACCAATTTTTGCACGGTTGTTACACACAAAAAAATTTCACGAACATTTTTCCAATTAAAATTTTAATTGAGTTTTAAAAAATATTCAATTAAAAATTTAATTGATTCAACAAATTTTTTAATTGAAACAAAAATCAATCACAAAAATAATAGTATCAATTAATTTTTTAATTGGATCAATTAACTTTTTAATTGAGCTTCAATTAATTTTTTAATTGATACTATCATTTCTGTGATTGAAGACATTTCAATTAAAAATTAATTGGATCAATTAATTTCGTGATTGAATCAGAAAATTTTTTTTTGTGTGTAGAGACCATATACCAATACCATGCACCCAATTTCAGCCGGATCGGATGCAATTTGCTTCTCTTTGAGGCTTCGCAAGCCAAATCTGGAGATCGGTTTATATGGGGTCTATATATAATTATGGACCGATGTGGACCAATTTTTGCATGGTTGTTAGAGACCATATACCAATACCATGTACCAAATTTCAGCCGAATCGGATGAAATATGCTTCTCTTAGAGGTTCCACAATCCAAATCTGCGGATCAATTTATATGGGGGCTATATATAATTAAGGACCGATATGGCCCATTTTCAATACCATCCGACCTACATCGATAACAACTACTTGTGCCAAGTTTCAAGTCGATAGCTTGTTTCGTTCGGAAGTTTGCGTGATTTCAACAGACGGACGGACGGACGGACGGACGGACGGACGGACGGACATGCTTAGATCGACTCAGAATTTCACCACGACCCAGAATATATATTCTTTATGGGGTCTTAGAGCAATATTTCGATGTGTTACAAACGGAATGACAAAGTTAATATACCCCCATCCTATGATGGAGGGTATAAAAAGGATTATTGAAAACTAATGAAGAGGAAGTAAGCACTGGAATATTTGTTTTATTTCGTATAAATCGCCTTTCCCTGTTTTAGTTCTCTTTGATTTCACAAAAAAAGTTACAAACTTTTTTTTTTTTGGCATAATGAAATTTCCCAGTGATCATCACTCACTCGTTATGCTTTGCAGATACCTTAAGATACTTTGGAATATAAAGCAAATATATAAAATTTCTATTTGTTGAAATATTGAAAGTAACTTCTTATGAAACTAGCCGAAGGCGGAAGTTTACATTAAAAATAATATCTATAGAATTTGCGAAAATTCGATTTAGAGAATTAAATACTTTATGAATTTTGAAAAATTTTAAAAAGTGTACGAATACGTATTTATTATGCTGAAATTCAATTTACTGTTTGCCCTCATAATATCATTTATAGGTTGCTTACAATATTCTCTTACTATAACATGAGAGAGACCTTTGCACGTGACTATGTTGTATCACTATATTATATACATATGATGAACAAAGGTATTGTTTTTTTTAGCAATATTTCTAATATTAAAATTATTGCTGATGAATAGTGAAGCCACCTTTATTTTATCACACTAGTAACAGATTTCTTGGCATATTTTCCAAAAAACGGGGTAAAATAGAAAATACGAAAATAAAACTAATTCATGTAGAACTCAACTAATGCGGAATCAGTTGTCATTGGCAAAAGAAATGTGCACGAACTCTATATCTTGACAGTGAATCCTGACTACTGCCATTTCCATATTGCGTTGACTGTATGAGCAAGTTCCGTATCCTGGATGTAAGGATGTGCGAGTTAATATGTTTCATTTACTTATGCTATGCACATATTGTATAAAACAAACATCATTCCTGCCACCGAAGGAGCGGCAGGCAACTTAGGTAGCTTGGCTGGCACATAGTCAGCTAACAATTTCATGGCCAAATGGAGCACGTTCTTCACACCATGCTGTTTTTTTTCGTTATTTTTCATGCAAGACTATAGAATCTTGCTAGTGGAGAGGACAAAAGTCACGCGTATTACTGACGCCACATAGAATGTTTTCTCTTTTTGGATGATATCTCGAGGCAACGGTTGAATGGTGTGAATGGTGACGTAGGTATGATAAATGCGATATTTAAATCTTGGGGGCCTTTTCAAATACATTTATGAATGGTTAAGAAAAATGGAATGGAATATTGTTGTTTAAAAAAATCAAGTTCAAAATCTTCACATGTCACCTCAAGCAATGAAGATAGACAAATCCAATGACGTCTATTGACAAAATACTGAAAAAAAAAACTTTTTATACTAATCAACATACGAAAGTTGTCTTTAATATTTCGGGTTTAAAAAACCAAAAAGCTAATATTAAACATCGTAAGTTTTGCATGCATTTGAACCAATTTTCGAAGAACTTTTGCCTGATTGAGGTACCTCCAAAAACATGCAATCTGACCACATCAAATGCTTCTTCAGGTGTGGAAAAACGTTGACCTTCGATGCCAAGTCAGGACTATACGGCAGATGACCCATCTTATTGATGTTTCTAGTGCTCAAAAAATGCAGTTCTGTGAGCCGATGTGTGAGAACTCGCATTGTCTTGGTCAAGGGTGATCCGCCTTCGGCCGTTGAATTTACTGATTAGTAGCCAACGTGTTGCAATGGTTACCTTGTCTACCTAGCATACAAAGGGTCATGGGTTTAATCCCAATTTCGATCAAACACCAAATTAAGTAGTTCCTTAGAGAATTCAAGCGTGAAATTGTGATTGCTTTATATTTGGCTATCGATAGGGCCCCCAGCATTTAAATGTTGACAAATCGTTTGTTTCTCGTACCATTGTTTGTTATCGTGATGCTGCCTAAAAATTGGACACAAAACTGTAACAACATCAGAAATTATGCGAGAAGTGATGACAAGATTCGATCGCAATTCCCGCTAGAAAAGTTCCTCGAGAGCTGAAT
The DNA here is from genome assembly GCF_050003625.1 of Haematobia irritans. NCBI lineage: Eukaryota > Metazoa > Arthropoda > Insecta > Diptera > Muscidae > Haematobia > Haematobia irritans. The sequence goes on from NC_134398.1 coordinate 210,550,683, forward strand.
ATGTAGCGAAAATGGATACAACATATATATAAAAAACAAGTATATACGGCCGTAAGTTCGGCCAGGCCGAATCTTATGTACCCTCCACCATGGATTGCGTAGAAACTTCTACGAAAGACTGTCATCACCAAATTTCAACTCACATGGTTGTTAAATATCATATACTACCACCACGTACCAAATTTCAACCAGATCGGATGAATTTTGCTTCTCCAAAAGGCACCGGAGGTCAAATCTGGCGATCGGTTTATATGGGGCTATATATAATTAAGGACTGATAGGAACCAATTCCTGAATGGTTGTTGGATACCATATACTAACATCACGTACCAAATTTTAACCGAATGGGAAGAATTTTGCCCTTCCAAGGTGCTCCGAAGGTCAAATCTGAGAATCGGTTTATATGGGGGCTATATATAATTATGGACCGATATCGACCAATTTTTGCATGGGTGTTTGAGGCCATATATTAACATCATGTACCAAATTTCAGCCGGATCGGATGAAATTTGTTTCTCTTAGAGGCTCTACAAGCCAAATCGGGGGAGCGGTTTATATGGGGGCTATATATAATTATGGACCGATTTGGACCAATTTTTGAATGGTGGTTAGAGACCATATACTAACACCATGTACCAAATTTCATCCGGATCGGATGAAATTTACTTCTCGTAGAGGCCTCGCAAGCCAAATTTGGGGGTCCGTTTATGTGGGGGCTATACGTAAAAGTGGACCGATATGGCCCATTTGTAATACCATCCAACCTACATCAATAACAACTACTTGTGCCAAGTTTCAAGTCGATGGCTTGTTTCGATCGGAAGTTAGCGTGATTTCAACAGACGGACGGACGGACACGCTCAGATCGACTCAGAATTTCACCACGACCCAGAATATATATACTTTTTGGGGTCTTAGAGCAATATTTCGATGTGTTACAAACGCAATGACAAAGTTAATATACCCCCCATCCTATGGTGGAGGGTATAAAAAACTGTAACAACACCAGGAATTATGCGAGAACTGATGACAAGATTAGAAAAGTACCCCGAGAGCTGAATGTGTCGCGAGAATGGATACAACATATAGAAAACATTAAGTTCCAAGAAGTACCAGAACTCACTGATGCACAAACTAGTGGCCAGTAACGGAACTTACATTTTTTTTCGATGAGAATCAATATCAAATTGAACAGTTTGTGAAATTGTAGATCCAAAAAGTGAAAAAGCTACCGATGCACAAAAAAGTTAGAATTAAAAGAGCAAAGGCGCCAAGGTTAGGTATAGTGGTAGTCCATTATTTCAGGCTCACAATTGTGTTACCACAGTGGTGAACTTCTCTCTTGTCACTGAATGCTGCCCGATTCCATGTTTAACTCATTGATAAGGGACCATATTTCTGAGAAGGGATAATTAGAGCGTTTTTATACCCTCCACCATAGGATGGGGGTATATTAACTTTGTCATTCCGTTTGTAACACATCGAAATATTGCTCTAAACCCCCATAAAGTGTATATATTCTGGGTCGTGGTGAAATTCTGAGTCGATCTGAGCATGTCCGTCCGTCCGTCTGTCTGTTGAAATCACGCTAACTTCCGAACGAAACAAGCTATCGACTTGAAACTTGGCACAAGCAGTTGTTATTGATGTAGGTCGGATGGTATTGCAAATGGGCCATATCGGTCCATTGTTACGTATAGCCCCCATATAAACGGACCCTCAAATTTGGATTGCGAATCCTCTAAGAAAAGCAAAGTTCATCCGATCCGGCTGAAATTTGGTACATGGTGTTAGTATATGGTTTCCAACAACCACATCGGTCCATAATTATATATAGCCCCCATATAAACCGATCCCCCGATTTGGCTTGCGGAGCCTCTAAGAGAAGCAAATTTCATCCAATCTGGCTGAAATTTGGTACATGGTGTTAGTATATGGTCTCTAACAATCATGCAAAAAGGGGTCCACATCGGTCCATAATTATATATAGCCCCCATATAAGCCGATGCCCCTATTTGGCTTGCGGAGCCTCTAAGTGAAGCAAATTTCATCCTATCTGGCTGAAATTTGGTACATGGTGTTAGAATGTGGTCTCTAACAACCATGCAAAAATTGGTCCATATCGGTCCATAATTATATATAGTCCATAATTATATATGGTCCCGATCCCCCGATTTGGCTTGCGAATCCTCTAAGAGAAGCAAATTTCATCCGATCCGGCTGAAATTTGGTACATGGTGTTAGTATATGGTCTCCAACAACCATGCAAAAATTGGTCCACATCGGTCCATAATTATATATAGCAGTTAGAAGCAAATTTCATCCGATCCGCTTGAAATTTGGTACATGGTGTTAGTATGTGGTCTCTAACAACCATGCAAAAATTGGTCCACATCGGTGCATAATTATATATAGCCCCCATATAAACCGATCGCCCGATTTGGCTTGCGGAGCCTCTAAGTGAAGCAAATTTCATCCAATCTGGCTGAAATTTGGTACATGGTGTTAGTATATGGTCTCTAACAATCATGCAAAAATTGGTCCACATCGGTCCATAATTATATATAGCCCCCATATAAACCGATCCCCAGATTTGACCTCCGGTGCCTTTTGGAGAAGCAAAATTCATCCGATCTGGTTGAAATTTAGTACGTGGTGATAGTATATTAGATTTAACAACTATGCCAAAAGTGGTCCATATCAGTCCATACGCATATATAGCCCCCATATAAACCGATCCCGAGATTTGGTTTTGGAGCCTCTTTGAGGAGCAAATTTCATCCGAGACAGTTGAAATTTGGTACATTGTGCTAGTATATGACCGTTAACAACCATGCCTAAATAGGTCCATATCGGTCTATAGTTATATAGCCATCAGATAAATCGATCCCCAATCACACAAAAATTGGTCCATATCAAGTTCATAATTGTATATAGCCCCCATATAAGCGACCCCAGTATTTCAATTCTGGCACGTATATGCCACGTATGGGCTAACTCACAATTTAGAAAACGATGTTAAGAAGTTTTAAGATACCACAATCCAAGTAATTCGATTGTGGATGACAGTCTTTCGTAGAAGTTTCTACGCAATCCATGGTGGAGGGTAGGAAAGATTCGGCCTGGCCGAAAAAGTTACCAATTGCCTTTCTTCGATGATAGGCCCTATGAAATTGCGCTGTGTGTGAACAACAAAATGATCGGGTCACCAGAACTCAAGCGCCGCTGATGGTAATGTATTAACCGTGGGGTTAAAATAAATACCGAATATTATCGGAAAAATGTTCCAAAGTCGGTATGGAATACTTTACCATGGATATTAGGTTAGGTTAGTTATAGTGGCATCCCTTTATTTTAGGCTCACTTATACTATTCAGTCTACTATGATACCACAGTGGTGAAGTTCACTGAGTGCTGACTGATTCTATGTTTAGCTTAATGGCCAGGGACTTCCTTCTTATAGCCGAGTGCGAACGGCGTACCATATTGCGTTGAAACCGCTTAGAGAAGCTTCGAAACGATCAGAAATGTCACCATCTTTACTGAGAGAGGACAATCCACATTTAAATTTTTTGTTATGTTTGATAGAAACTGGGATTTAACCCATGATCGTTTGTATGCAAGGCTGTCATGCTAACCATAGCACCACGGCGGGGGCCCTATGGACATTTTAATAGGACTTATAGCTCCATCGCCCTTAGCACGAGTCAACAAAAATGGCTTAAAAAGTAGGGTTTTCCCTTCATATCTAGCCAATTGCCACCAAATTCTCCGAATCTCAATCCCAAAAAAAGAAAAAGATGTAGCAAGCTTCAATTTAAAACGGAGGTTCTTCATTTCATTTCTTGCGCACAATGGTGAGCAAAATCTCCGAATCGAAATCCATGAGGAAGGCAAACATTTAGGTCCAAGACCATGGACATTCCCACAGGACTCAGCACTGCCCTCAGTCCACCTCAAACAAGAATGGCCTAAAAAGGGGGGTGCTTTGCTTTATTTCAACCCCGTAATCGCCATCAAAATCTCCGAATTTAAATCCTTTGGACTTTTACTCCTGGAGGATTGTTTGAGAGTAAGGTTGGCTCTAAGAAATATCAAATCGTCGATCAAGACGGCACTTCACAGGGAATGGGCCAAAATATCGTAGAGCCACTTTTGTGCGGTGTGCATTGTGGGTCAGTTGAAGGCCATATTTCGTGCCAATGATAACCAATTCGAACAAATCTAAACTGATTCTAAAAGTTGAATCTTTTTTTGCTTTTGAACGCTTTATTTTGGTGTATTATATATGAGCGGCCCTGTAATAGATGCCGTCTGTCTGTAGCTCTTTCTTACATGTTTTTCCAACCAAAAAATATTAACTCAAACCGTTTCATTCAGTAAAAATTAAAGGCCTTCATTTTTTGGGCTAACTATACCGGAACTATACATTTTTCCTTTACCCAAAAACAAACACCCAGTGGCATATTTACCCACCAAAGACTAATGTTTGTATGTATGTATGCGTGTGCCACGTAAATGTCCTTGCAACATGTGTGTGCTAATAACATGTCCGCCGTCATCTTCTACTTGCTACTTATAAATTCGTCTGCTCTACATTTTGGCTTGTTAGTTACTACTTCTGCAACTGCAGCAGCAACAGCAGCCGCATCATCATAAAGGGATTTACTGGGGAAGATGTGTTGTTGTTTTTTGTTGGGCTCTGTGTTTTGTTTTTCTTTTGACGTTTGAATGCCTTCGCTTTAATTATAAGAGTATACTTTGCATTTAACCCTCTGTTCCCCTACTCACGTAGTTGAGAACTTACGTAAGGGACATGAAAAATCTGTTGCTAAACAAGACATGTTGCTTGTTTTTACAGATGGTATTTTGTTGTTTTTGTAACTGGTGTAGGATTTGTTGTAGTTGTTGTTCTTGTTGTTATTATTAAACATGCATACAACCAATATTTCTGGAAGATGCTGACATTGTTACAGGCATTGTATGAAACATGCCTGTGAAATGAGTTAAGGTCCCCAGAGAGAGAGAGAGCGCACACCAACAAAAAAGTACTCTGGCCCAGTGAACATGAAATTGCATTATCTTTGTATTTGTTGTTGTTGTATACATCATTTTGTATATAGGGATAAGAGTGTGCAACTTAAAGCATGGTACAAAAGCAAATAATTGGGATGTCAAGAGAAAGTTACTTTAATGAAAAGGCCTGCCCTTTAATAATTAGATGGAAAAAGGTTAACTGAGATATAATCAAATGAGAAATAGCTAAAGTCAGGAAGGTTTCTCTGTACCTTACTCTAACAAGCTGAGTTCGGTTGGAATGAGTTTCTCTTTACTCTTCGTAAATGGTAAATTATTTCAACGTGTTTCATTAGAAAATATTTTATTAATAAGACAATTGAGAAATGATATGGGTCGAATTTTTGGTCAAGACGAGCGAGTGGAGAGTAAGACAGTGAGCACTGAGAAATGCCTTGAGAAATGCCCTGTTTTGAAAACGATTACAAGCTCAAAAACAAGTGAGTAAAGCAGAAAGTCGGGAGGGGCCGACTACATCATACCCTAAACCACCCCTACTGAATTAATAAACATTCGGGAGAACCCGAATTTCCACATTTAAGAACACTAAGAACATTTCCTCTGTTGGTTAAGCTACAATTGTAGTTTAGTCAATGCATGGTTTTAGGCTGAAATCGAAAAACAACAACAATGATTAAAGAAATATAAAACCAACAATAACAAAACAAAACGAATGAAAAAAAGAGGAAGCACGCTCAAAATAAACCCAGCCAACTGTACTCGATGATTTGACGATGGCAAAAGGAAAAGAGATATGTTTGTACGACTTTATTTCCGCATAAGCCGGCTATCATGTAAAACTTTTTTTCGAAAGATTCAAATGTGGTTTACTTTTGGGTTTAGTGAACTGCCTGAATTTATTCTGATAATTGGTTGATAGTTTTGCTGCAAGTAGAGGATGCTGATGAGGAATGTAATAAAATTTTGACAAAATTTCCTATAGAAATAAAATTTTGACAAAATTTTCTACAACATTAAAATTTTGACAAAAATTTCCTAAAAAATAAAATTTTTAAAAATTTTCTATAGACATAAAATTTTCAAAAAAAAAAAAAATAAATAAAATGAATAAAATTTTGATAAAATTTTCTATAGAAATAAATTTTCGACAAAGTTTTCTATAGAAATAAATTTTTGTTGTTCTTTTGATTTCAGCTTAAAACCAGGCATTGACTAAACTACAAGTGTAGCTTAACCAACAGAGGAAAAGAATGTTTGTCAAATTTATTTGGGCAAAGCCCTATAGACTGCAAAATGGTTGGATGGACGCACGTTTCGGAATTACCACATTCCTCATCAGCATCCTCTACTTGCAGCAAAAGTATCAACCAATTATCAGAATAAATTCAGGCAGTTCACTAAACCCAAAAATTTTATATCTAAAGGGTGGTTAAAATTTCAAGGGCCGATGTTGATTTTGAATAAAACACAAACTATTTAGGAAATTATTGTAATTTTATTTTATTATGATATATTGGTATTACTCAATTATGTATGGAACAAAATATCGGCCAAATGGGCGCCGCGACCTCGGTGGCACACCTTCATCCGATAGTCCAAATGTTCGATGACGCTGAGGCATAATGGAGGTTCTATGCCGTTAATGTGCCGAACTATCTCGTCCTTTAGCTCTTGAATTTTTGCTGGCTTATCGACGTACACCTTTTCAAATAACCCCAAAGAAAAAAGTCCAACGGTGTCAAATCACATGATCTTGGCGGCCATTTGACATCGCCATTACTTGAGATAACACGGCCATTGAATTTGTTGCGCAAAAGAGTCATTGTTTCGTTAGCTGTGTGGCAAGTGGCACCGTCCTGCTGAAACCACATATCGTCCACGTCCATATCTTCCAATTCGGGCCATTAAAAGTTCGTTACCATCTCACGATTGCGAACACCATTCACAGTAACTGCCTGACCGGCTTCATTTTGGAAAAAATACGGCCCGATGATGCCGCCAGCCAATACACCGCACCAAACAGTCACTCTTTGTGGGTGCATTGGTTTTTCGACAATCACTCTTGGATTCTCATTCGCCCAAATGCGGCAATTCTGTTTATTGACGAATCCACTGAGGTGAAAATGTGCCTCATCACTGAAGATGATTTTCTTCGAAAACTGATCAACCACTGTTGCCATTTCTTGGAACCATTCTGCCAATTCACGACGTCCATGGTTCAAATTGAGTAAGTCTGAAATAGAGAAATGTCAAATAAAATTCGGAAAAAAACTTGGCGTTTAGGTGTGGTTCACATTCAACATCGGCCCTTACAATTTAACCACCCTTTATAAAAAATGTTGTGAAAATTTTATTTCAATAGAAAATCTTGTCAAAATTTTAATGTTATAGAAAATTTTGTCAAAATTTTATTTCTATAGGAAGTTTTGTCAAAAATTTATTTCTTGCGAAAATGTTGTCAAAATTTTATTTGTGTAGTAAATTTTGTCAAAATTTTATTTGTATAGAATTTTTTGTTTCAAAATTTTATTTATATAGAAAATTTTGTTAAAATTTTAGTTCTATGGAAAAATTTGTCAAAATTTATTTTCTGTAGTATATTTTGTCAAAATTGTATTTCTATAGAAAATCTAGTAAAAATTTTACTTCTATAAAAAATTTTCTGAAAATTTTATTTCAATAGAAAATCTTGTCAAAATTTTAATGTTATAGAAAATTTTGTCAAAATTTTATTTCTATAGGAAATTTTGTCAAAAATTTATTTCTAGCGAAAATTTTGTCAACATTTTATTTGTGTAGTAAATTTTGTCAAAATTTTATTTGTATAGAATTTTTTGTTTCAAAAATTTTTATATATACAAAATTTTGTTAAAATTTTAGTTCTATGGAAAATTTTGTCAAAATTTTATTTCTGTAGTAAATTTTGTCAAAATTTTATTTCTATAGAAAATCTTGTAAAAATTTTATTTCTATAATGTTAATGTTATAAAAATTTTTTTCAATATTTATATTATATTTATTTATTCTATAGAAAATTTTGTCAAAATTTTAATTTTGTAGAAAATTTTGTTAAAATTTTATTTCTTTAGTGAATTTTGTCAAAGTTTTATTTCTGTAGTAAATTTTGTCAAAATTGTATTTCTATAGAAAATCTTGCAAAAATTTTATTTCTATAAAAAATTTTATTTCAATAGAAAATCTTGTCAAAATTTTTATGTTATAAAAAATTTTGTCAATATTTATATTATATTTATTTATTCTATAGAAAATTTTGTCAAAATTTTAATTTTGTAGAAAATTTTGTTAAAATTTTATTTCTTTAGTGAATTTTGTCAAAATTTTATTTCTATAACAAACTTTATTTCAATAGCAAATTTTCTTAAAATTGTATATTCAACTGATGGTCATTGATACTTACTGCTAAGTCGAAAACTTGTAAAAATGACTCAAATTTTCCTATACCTCTAAACTATCGGCTGATAAATCATAAACGCATTTTTGCCAAATTGCCTAAAACTATTTAAATATTTCCTATATTCATAACCTGCGCCACACTGTGCCCAAGGCATTAGCCGTGCCCAAGATTTTGTAGAAGTCTGACAAAATTTTGTCCAAATCGGGTCAGTTTTAAATATTGGTTAATGGGAACATAAACCTTTATATAAAGCACTCAACAAATTTGAAGAGACTTTGAGATTTTATCGTACTGAAATGTTCTTTTTGGAATTGGCGCAAAATTGGGCATAGGACGGTTGTCCACCATTTCAACAGCCGTTGCACTGAATATGCCTCACTTCGTACTGTGTGATCCTTATTCAGTGTTTTTGGATGTGAATTAAAAAAAAAAAATAATAATTTTTTGACAAATAAATAATTTTTATATTTTTTATGTGAAAATTGCCAAATAAATAATTTTTATAATTCTTTATGCTTTTTAATGCATTCTAATACTTGTCCTGAAAGATTTATCTCTAATATTTTCAGAAATTCTGAATTTTTTCTTTTCTCTTTGGGAGGATATTTTTCGAAGTGCTTTTAAAGTTGTGCCTTTAGAAGAACTTCCAAATTTTTTTGATGGTATATAAAGGGCTTGGACTGGCTTGGAAGTCAAAATTCTGATTAAAATATATTATATAGTGTCATGTGCTGTATTTATTTTATAAACTAGAACGATTACTTCAGTAAAAACCATATATTTGATACAAAACTTTTTTCTTATTTTATTCAGCAAAAAACAAAGTTTTCCACCTATTTGTTATAGCAATTTTTTATTTTTTATTTTATTCACGTTTTGTTTCATATTTGCTTCGATTAATTCACAGAAATAATTATTCAATCTTTCCTAAAAAAAAAAAAAAACAAAACAAATTCCTACAGGCCATTCATGTGCTATGGATTTGGAAGTAAATAATTTAAAATTCCCTATGAAGGTATAGCTAAAGTGCTATAGAAATTTTTAAGTAGGGTGGTGTACGTGTTTATCTCCCGGGGCTAGGCTTTAAAATGTTCATAATCAAATATTTTCCTCAATGTGGGTCTCTAATCTCCACAGTAATATTTCAAAACGTAGAAGACAGAATATATTCCCCTTTGTCTTTGTTGTTGTACCATTACTCTGAAACATGTAAATAGAAATATTCCACCAAATCCCATATTTAGAAGATTTTTGGCACTCAACTAAGCCAGTATCCCTATCTCCCCCTAGTAAGCCCATGTAAATAAATCATTACGAAAATACGAAAACAAAAATTCATTGAATGCGGTAAAACTGACTAGTCAAAAAAAAAAAAAAGGAAAAACACGTGAAGGCGTTAGCAAAAACTTCCCAAAAATTTCGCGTGTGTTTGAACTTTCATTGTTGCTATCCCATAAGAAGATTTCACAAAGGACATTGCTAGTAGAGTTGTTGGTTTACATAATCCTCTGGTTGCCGCGGACAAATGTTAAGGGCCATAAATAATAAATGGCGATTGTGGGACAGTTTAAGATCCCAAAGTGGTTTTACAGGTTTAAGGCTTACCATTATGCCACCATAGCGCCGAGAGCCTTTTGCCAACTCTAACTGTGACAAGGACAAAGTCATGGGGACGAGATGCAAACACGATTTAATGGGGAAAACAAAATAAAACCATCTGCGCGATTTGTGATTCCCACCGAAAGGAATATGAATACGGAAAAGATTTATGAAAATAAAAATAAAAACAAAATTTGGGAAGATCATATGAACTCAATAGCTACAACGAACATCCATGAGTGAATGTGTAGCAGGGATGGAAAATGCAATACAATAGTACTTTTTTCAATACCTTTACACCCTGGTCAGTACCGTAGTACCGCGAATGATTTAGTAACTTTTGTGTATACATTTGTGAACCGATAATATTTTAACAAACTTATTTGCTAATAGTCTTTTACAAATTTGGCAAAACAAAGAAGTTCAAGCGGGAAGAACATCTCGATTTTGTAAAAGACATAGTTAAAAAGAGAAGTTCACCAATCTGGTATCACAATGGACTGAATAGTCTAAGTGAGCCTGATACATCGGGCTGCCACCTAACCTAACCTAACCTAGTTAAAAACACGATTTTATTAAATTTCAAGAATGCTTTAGCTGAAAAAAGCCTGTGTTTCTATATTACGCATCCACACGAACACTTTCTATATGAGTTATCGATCGCGTACTAAAATAATGCTAATCTTACAAAAAATTACCCAAAAATATTATTTTGCAAAAGTTTATTTCTTCAGAAAGTTTTGTCAAAATTTTATTTCTATAGAAGATTTTGTCAAAGTTTTATTGCTGTAGAAAATTTTGTCAAAATTTTATTTCTGTAGAAAATTTTGGCAAAATTTTATTTCTATAGAAAAGTTTGTCAACATTTTTTTCTATAGAAAATTTTGTCAAAATTTTATTTCTACAAAAGATTTTATCAACATTTTTTCCTATAGAAAATATTATCAACATTTATTTTCTATAGAGAATTTTGTCCACATTATTTTATTTCTATAGAAAATTTTGTCAAAATTTTATTTCTATAGAAAATTTTGTCAAAATTTTATTTTTGTAGAAAATGTTGTCAAAATTTTATTTCTATAGAAAATTTTGTCAAAATTTTATGTCTATAGAAAATTTTGTCAAAATTTTATTTTAATAGAAAATTTTGTCAAAATTTTATTTTAATAGAAAATTTTGTCAAAATTTTATTTTAATAGAAAATTTTGTCAAAATTTTATTTTAATAGAAAATTTTGTCAAAATTTTATTTTAATAGAAAATTTTGTCAAAATTTTATTTTAATAGAAAATTTTGTCAAAATTTTATTTCTATAGAATTTTTTTTCAAAATTTTATTTCTATAGAAAATTTTGTCAAAATTTTATTTTAATAGAAAATTTTGTCAAAATTTTATTTCTATAGAACATTTTGCCAAAATTTTATTTCTATAGAAATTTTTGTCAAACTTTTATTTCTATAGAAAATTTTGTCAAAATTTTATTTCTATAGAAAATTTTGTCAATATTTTATTTCTATAGAAAATATTGTCAAAATATTATTTCTATAGAAAATTTTGTTAAAATTTTATTTCTATAGAAAATTTTGTCAAAGATTTATTTCTATAAAAAATTTTGTCAAAATTTTATTTATTTCTATAAAAAATTTTGTCAAAATTTTATTTCTATAGAAAATTTTATCAAAATTTTATTTCTATAGAAAATTTTGCCAAAATTTAATTTCTATAGAACATTTTGTCAAAATTTTATTTCTATAGAAAATTTTGTCAAACTTTTATTACTATAGAAAATTTTGTCAAAATTATATTTTTATAGAAAATTTTGTCAAAGATTATTTCTATAAAAAATTTTGTCAAAATTTTATTTCTATAGAAAATTTTGTCAATATTTTATTTCTATAGAAAATTTTGTCAAAATTTTGTTTCTATAGAAAAGTTTGTCTAAATTTTATTTCTATAGAAAATTTTATTTCTATAAAAAATTTTGTCAAAATTTTATTTTTATAGAAAAGTTTTTCAAAATTTTATTTCTATAGAAAATTTTGTAAAAATGTTATTTCTATAGAACATTTTGTAGAAATTTTATTTCTATAGAAAATATTGTCAAAATTTTATTTCTATAGAAAATTTTTTCAAAACTTTATTTCTATCGAAAATATTGTCAAAAAATTAGTTCTATAGAAAATTTTGTCAAAATTTTATTTATATAAAAAATGTTGTCAACATGTTATTTCTATAGAAAAATTGTCAAAATTTTCTATAGAATTTTTGTCAAAAATTTAGTTCTATAGCAAATTTTGTCAAAATTTTATTTCTATAGAAAATTTTGTCAAAATTTTATTTCTACAAAAGATTTTATCAACATTTTTTCCTATAGAAAATATTATCAACATTTATTTTCTATAGAGAATTTTGTCCACATTATTTTATTTCTATAGAAAATTTTGTCAAAATTTTATTTCTATAGAAAATTTTGTCAAAATTTTATTTTTGTAGAAAATGTTGTCAAAATTTTATTTCTATAGAAAATTTTGTCAAAATTTTATGTCTATAGAAAATTTTGTCAAAATTTTATTTTAATAGAAAATTTTGTCAAAATTTTATTTTAATAGAAAATTTTGTCAAAATTTTATTTTAATAGAAAATTTTGTCAAAATTTTATTTTAATAGAAAATTTTGTCAAAATTTTATTTTAATAGAAAATTTTGTCAAAATTTTATTTCTATAGAATTTTTTTTCAAAATTTTATTTCTATAGAAAATTTTGTCAAAATTTTATTTTAATAGAAAATTTTGTCAAAATTTTATTTCTTTCTATAAAAAATTTTGTCAAAATTTTATTTCTATAGAACATTTTGCCAAAATTTTATTTCTATAGAAATTTTTGTCAAACTTTTATTTCTATAGAAAATTTTGTCAAAATTTTATTTCTATAGAAAATTTTGTCAATATTTTATTTCTATAGAAAATATTGTCAAAATATTATTTCTATAGAAAATTTTGTTAAAATTTTATTTCTATAGAAAATTTTGTCAAAGATTTATTTCTATAAAGAATTTTGTCAAAATTTTATTTATTTCTATAAAAAATTTTGTCAAAATTTTATTTCTATAGAAAATTTTATCAAAATTTTATTTCTATAGAAAATTTTGCCAAAATCTAATTTCTATAGAACATTTTGTCAAAATTTTATTTCTATAGAAAATTTTGTCAAACTTTTATTTCTATAGAAAATTTTGTCAAAATTATATTTTTATCGAAAATTTTGTCAAAGATTATTTCTATAAAAAATTTTGTCAAAATTTTATTTCTATAGAAAATTTTGTCAATATTTTATTTCTATAGAAAATTTTGTCAAAATTTTGTTTCTATAGAAAAGTTTGTCTAAATTTTATTTCTATAGAAAATTTTATTTCTATAAAAAATTTTGTCAAAATTTTATTTTTATAGAAAAGTTTTTCAAAATTTTATTTCTATAGAAAATTTTGTAAAAATGTTATTTCTATAGAACATTTTGTAGAAATTTTATTTCTATAGAAAATATTGTCAAAATTTTATTTCTATAGAAAATTTTTTCAAAACTTTATTTCTATCGAAAATATTGTCAAAAAATTAGTTCTATAGAAAATGTTGTAAAAATTTTATTTATATAAAAAATGTTGTCAACATGTTATTTCTATAGAAAAATTGTCAAAATTTTCTATAGAATTTTTGTCAAAAATTTAGTTCTATAGCAAATTTTGTCAAAATTTTATTTCTATAGAAAATTTTGTAAAAATTTTGTTTCTATAGAAAATTTTGTCAAAATTTTATTTCTATAGAAAATTTTGTCAACATTTTATCTTAATAGAAAATTTTATCAAAATTTTATTTTAATAGAAAATTTTGTCAAAATTTTATTTTTATAGAAAATTTTGTAAAAATGCTGTTCTTTAGAAAATTTTGTCAAAATTTTATTTCCATGGAAAATTTTGTGAAAATTTTATTTATATAGAAAATTTGTCAAAATTTTCTTTCTATAGAAAATTTTGTCAAAATTTTATTCCTATAGAAAATTTTGTCAAAATTTTATTTCTATAGAAAATTTTGTCAAAATTTTAGTTCAATAGAAAATTTTGTCAAAATTTTATTTCTATAGAAAATTTTGTCAAAATTTTATTTCTATAGAAATTTGGTCAAAGTTTTATTTCTATAGAACATTTTATCAACATTTTTTTATTGAAAAAATTATCAACATTTGTTTTCTATAGAACATTTTGTCAAAATTTTATGCCTATAGAAAAATTTGTCAAAATTTTTTTTCTATAGAAAATTTTGTTAAAATTTCATTTCTATAGAAAACTTTGTCAAAATTTTGTTTCTATAGAAAAGTTTGTCTAAATTTTATTTCTATAGAAAATTTTGATTCAATAGAAAATTTAGTCAAAATTTTATTTCTATAGAAAAGTTTTTCAAAATTTTATTTCCATAGAAAATTTTGTCAAAATTTTATTTCTTTATATACAAAATTTTGTCAAAATTTTAGTTCAATAGAAAATTTTGTCAAAATTTTATTCCTATAGAAAATTTTGTCAAAATTTTATTTCTATAGAAAATTTTCTCAAAATTTTATTTCTGTAGCAAATTTTGTCAAAATTTTATTTCCATAGAAAATTTGGTGAAAATTTTAATTCTACAAAAAATTTTGTAAAAATTTTAGTTCTATAGAAAATTTTGTAAAAATTTTATTTTTATAGAAAATTTTGTCAAAATTTTAGTACTATGGAAAATTTTGTCAAAATTTTCTTTCTATAGAAAATTTTGTTAAAATTTTAGTGCTATATAAAAATTTATCAAAATTTTATTTCCACAGAAAATTATATCAACATTTTATTTCTATAGAAAATTTTGTCTAAATTTTATTTCTATAGAAAATTTTGTCAAAATTTTATTTCTATAGAAAATTTTGTCAAAATGTTATTTCTATAGAAAATTTTGCCAAAAATTTAGTTCTATAGAAAATTTTGTCAAAATTTTATTTCTATAGAACATTTTGTGAAAATTTTATGTATATAGAAAAGTTTGTCAAAATTTTCTTTCTATAGAAAATTTTGTCAAAATTTTATTTCTATAGAAAATGTTGTCAAAATTTTATTTCTATACACAATTTTGTGAAAACTTTAATTCTATAGAAAATTTTGTCAAAGTTTTATTTCTATAGAACATTTTATCAACATTTTTTTCTATTGAAAAAATTATCAACATTTGTTTTCTATAGAACATTTTGTCTTCATTTTTTTTCAAAATTTTGTCAAAATTTTCTTTCTATAGAAAATTTTGTTAAAATTTTAGTGCTATATAAAAATTTGTCAAAATTTTATTTCCACAGAAAATTATGACAACATTTTATTTCTATAGAAAATTTTGTCTAAATTTTATTTCTATAGAAAATTTTGTCAAAATTTTATTTCTATAGAAAATTTTGTCAAAATTTTATTTCTATAGAAAATTTTGTCAAAATGTTATTTCTATAGAAAATTTTGCCAAAAATTTATTTCTATAGAAAAGTTTGTCAAAATTTTATTCCTATAGAAAATTTTGTCAAAATTTTATTTCTATAGAAAATTTTATTTATATAGAAAAGTTTGTTAAAATTTTCTTTCTATAGAAAATTTTGTCAAAATTTTATTCCTATAGAAAATTTTGTTAAAATTTTATTTCTATAGAAAATTTTGTCAAAATTTTATTTCTATAGAAAATGTTGTCAAAATTTTATTTCTATAGAAAATTTTTTGAAAATTTTAGTTCTATAGAAAATATTGTCAAAATTTTAG
This sequence comes from Haematobia irritans, assembly GCF_050003625.1. Taxonomy (NCBI): domain Eukaryota; kingdom Metazoa; phylum Arthropoda; class Insecta; order Diptera; family Muscidae; genus Haematobia; species Haematobia irritans. The sequence continues at coordinate 210,566,542 of NC_134398.1, forward strand.
TTCTATAGAAAAATTTGTCAAAATTTTAGTTCTATAGAAAAATTTGTCAAAATTTTATACCTTTAGAAAATTGTGTTAAAATTTTATATCTTTGGAAAATAAAAACTGGATTGTTATTTATCTACAGAAAATTTATGAAGTAACATGAAATACAAATGTGGCAACCGTGATTACAGTAATTCGGTAGCGGATATAAAACTAAAAAACAATATTAAAATTGAGGGGTTGACAAACAAAATTTTATTTTCTTTAAAATTCAGTCTAAAGGAGCTCTTGATAATCTTTCGATGGAATTTGTGTTGAAATTTAGTGAAAAGTACTTTTTCACTCAAAAAATACCTTTTTGGAACTTTATAAAAATTGTATTTTCCATCCCTGTGTACCAAGGGCTACATAACCTAAAAAGGGTGTTCCAATAGGTGCCACATAAAAGCAAACAAATTATACATTCACCGAAAGTGAATTTACGTAATATATTAAAAATGACGCAATCTCAATTTTAGAGTGTGCAATTTATATACTATTTGCTTATATTTTTTTTCATAAAAATTAAGACAACAATTTGGCAAATTGGCGTCCCTCCATTAAAATCGTATTTCTTTGGACTATGGCAAATTTTCCTTAAAGCAAAGAAACACATTTTTATTTAAAGAAATCGTCCTTACAGTAACTGAATTATTGAATCTTTAGATTTAAGATAAAAACGCTTCAAATATAAGCTAAGATTTTTTTCTGTTGAGAATTTAGCATCTTTGGTTTAATGATTATTATTATTATTATTTTTTTTTTTTGTGAATTAAGAAAACAATTTTTATTTGTAATCTGTTATAATATGGAGTTTTAAATTGCCTTTTGTTTGTACGTGAATAGCTTTATTAATATACCGCTAAAATAAAATGAAAATTCAATAAATGAGATCTGTATCCTAATTTTTATTTTAGTGATCCTAGATTCCAAGCCAAGTAGGTGGCTAAAATATATCTTAATTTATTTTTTGGATCCAAGTAACAATTTTTTGCAGTGCGGATACACAAGGATAGTCATCCTTGTTATACCTTAAACCATAGTGAAGGGTATAATAGGTCTTATCTTAGGTTTTCATACATTTTAAAAATTGTCCAATTTCAATTCATGACAAAATTAAAATTTCTAGGTGAAAGATTCATTTGTTTTAACCCCTTTTTTCCATCCAAGATATATCCCGCATACATCGCGCATGGGAAAAAGGCAACGTTCCATGTATTTGTTATATACAAAAATGACAGCATCGAAATGACTAAAGAATTATAAATGATGCTACAAAGTGAAAGCAATTTTTTATTTTTCGTTTTTTTTTTTTTCATTTTCACAGATCTAAAAGCAGCCACTATGTGAGGAAAGTCCACCACGATTTTCACCATAAACTCTTTGATGATAGCAGCAAAAATCTACAAGACATAAAAATTGTTTATTTAACTCATTTGTTATATATACAAAAAAAAAAACAATCACAACAACAAATATAAGAACAATTTATAACAACCAACATGAATATACAGGTGGTACAGGTCCTTTATGGCGACTAAAGAGCTTTTTGACGTAGATTTTTAAGGTAGAACAATATCTCCTATTTAAAAAAAATTCTCTCAGAGTCGGCAGTATGAATCAATAAACAAATCAAATGATCGGTTTCTTGATGAAAACAGACAATTTATTTCAATTTAACCTAACCTAACTATCACAATGAACTGAATAGTCTTACTGAGCCTGAAACGAAATCGGGCTGCCACTTTCACCACGATGGCTAAATTCTCTAAAATTCAAAATTCTCTAAAACATATAGATGCATAACATAAGAATTCAAATCGGTTTATATGAGCAAAATATATCCAATCCTAGATATAGACCTTTTTTAAAATTTACCTGCTTGCAGACAAAATTAGAATTTGTGGCCCCATTCATCAATGTTAGAACTTGATTTAAACAGAGAACCAGACCGTTGGACATCGTCATGTTTTTCTAATAATTTTTCCTTGATCAATAATATATAAACTGTATGTGTTTGAAAATTCAATATTTTGATATGTTACAAACTGAATGGCAAACTTATTATGTACCCAATTCCATGGTGTAGAGCATTTGAAAAAAGATTTACGATGTGAATTCTTTTTTTGATCTTGACTATCTATATTCATAGGCCAAAGCATTGGGCAGTTGCACTATGCAATTCACACACACACACACATACAAAGTGTGTTATTGACACTTGAAAACTGTTCTTCTACCTTTCTCTTGTGTGTATGGATTATGTGTGAGAGAGTGTATAGTCGTTCATTTATGTATACACGAGTGAAATGAATCCACTCTCACATTGTGATGTTGATGATGATGATGCTACAGCTTCTGTTATTCACTTCAATTAATTAATTGCAATTGCATCCAAACCATGGGGTAATTTATATTCATCTAAAGTGAACAAGAATTGAGGAAAAAAATTGCATACATACACCTATACACATACATGTTTTTTTTTTTAATAAAGAAAAAGCAATTGCATTTAAAAAACAAATTTAAAGAGTTTGAGATTTAAATTCAGATCAAGGGAAATTCTCTTAAAAGTCTATGATGGGATTTTTCAGATGAGAAAAAATTGTGCAATAATGACATTATGCTTTTTGGTAAGAGCTTTAATTTCGAATGAGACTAAAACTCAGAGAACATGAGGGAAATTTCTCCCAAATTCTACGAAGGGAAATTGCAAGACAAGTTTTTTGGTAAAATCTTTGATTGCCCAGATTTATATTTCATTTTAAAATAATTTCTTATAGAAAATATATATTGGATAAAACTTAAAATCAATTTTCCTGCTGTTAAAAATACAATACAAATTCTCTTTTGTTTCTTTTCATTTGAAACTTAATTTCGAAAGAGATTTAAGCTTCGAGCACATTCAAATACTTCAAATTTGTTGGTTGATATATATAAAGACTTATGTTTCCACATACATATATTTATTTAAATCTGAATCGATTTGGAAAATATTTTCTAGACTTACACAAAATCTCTACACCTAAGATTTAAATCGGCTAATCCCACGGGGCTGAGTACAATGTTAGCAAAAAATATGGGAAATATTTAAATCAAAAGCTATTTTTATGCAATTTCACATTTATCGGTCGATTGACTGTATAAGCTGTCGACTTAACAGCAGCGATTTTAGAAGATATATAGGGGTATTTTTGCCATATTTGCCCAAGTTGGAAAATACATATATATAGGGAATTTGTGTGAAACTTAGCCTATTTTGACCAAATTTGTTACAAATTGCTAAATGTTAATTCTACTTGTTGTGGAAAATTTCAACTAAACCAGAGTATATTTTTTACCTAAGGTGGACATATTAGATTCATACCTAAGGTGGACATATTAGATTCAAAATATATGAGTGAGTGAGATAGGAATCTACAAACATTTTTTGGGTGTATAAATGCCCTTAAATTGTAAATGTGTTGAATTTATATATATGCTTTAACGAGCTTATCTTGCACCGACAAGTGAAAATTTCTACTTCTACAAAAAGGAGATGTTACTCACAATGGACTTTGATAGTATGAAAAAAAAACACCAAAATTTTAATTTTAAAGATTTAGAATTATACAAAATGTTATCAATATTTTATTTCTCTAAAAAATGTTCTCAAAATGTTACTGTTCTCAATATTTTATTTTTATAGAAAATTTTCGCAAAATTTTATTTCTATAGAAAATATTCTCAAAATTTTATTTCTCGAGAAAATTTTCTCAAAATTTTATTTCTATAGAAAATTTTCTCAAAATTTTGTTACTATAGAAAATGTTTTCAAAATTTTATTTGTAGAGAGAATTTTCTCATAATTTTATTTCAATAGAAAATTTTTTCGAAATGTTATTTCTATTGAATTTATTTCTGTAGAAAATTTTGTCAAAATATTATTTCTATAGAATATTTTGTCAAAACCTCATTTCTATAGAAAATTTTGTCAAAATTTCATTTCTCTAGATTTTTTTTTCTATTTTTTTTTTCTATAAGCAATTTTCTCAATTTTTTTTCAAAATTGTATTTCTATAGAAAATTTTCTTAAAATTTTATTTCTCGAGAAAATTTTCTCAAAATTTTATTTCTATAGAAAATTTTCTCAAAATTTTGTTACTACAGAAAATGATTTCAAAATTTTATTTCTAGAGAAAATTTTCTCATAATTTTATTTCAATAGAAATTTTTTTCGAAATGTTATTTTTATTGAATTTATTTCTGTAGAAAATTTTGTCAAAATTTTATTTCTATAGAATATTTTGTCAAAACCTCATTTCTATAGAAAATTTTGTCAAAATTTCATTTCTCAAGAATTTTTTTCTAAATTTTATTTCTATAAGCAATTTTCTCAAAATGTTATTTTTATTGAAAATTTTTTCAAAATTGTATTTCTATTAAAAATTTTCTTAAAATTTGATTTCTAGAAAATATTTTGTCAAAACCTCCTTTCTATAGAAAATTTTATTTTTATAGACAATTTTCTCAAAATTTTATTTTTATAGAAAATTTTCTCAAAATTTTATTTTAATTTTCTCAAAATGTTATTTCTATTGAAACATTTTTCGAAGGCTTACATCTATAAAAAAATTTTTGCCAAAATTTTATTTCTATAGAAAATTTTCTTAAAATTTTATTTCTATAGAAAATTTTCTTAAAATTTTATTTCTATAGAAAATTTTCTCAAAATTTTATTTCTATTGAAAATTTTATCAAAATTTTATTTCTATTGAAATTTTTCTCAAAATTTTATTTTTATAGAAAATTTTCTCAAAATTTTATTTTTATAGAAAATTTTCTCAAAATTTTATATTTATAGAAAATTTTCTCAAAATTTTATTTCTATTGAAAAATTTTTCGAAGGATTATTTCTATAGGCAATTTTCCCGAAATTTTATTTCTATTGATTTTTTTTTTTATAAAAAAAAAAATTTTGCCAAAATTTTATTTCTATAGAAAATTTTCTCAAAATTTTATTTCTTTTGAAAATTTTCTCATGATTTTATTTCTATAAAAAATTTTCTCAAAATTTTACATTTAAAGAATTTTCTCAAAATTTTATTTTTATAGAACATTTTCTCAAAATTTTATGTTTATAGAAAATTTTCTCAAAATTTTATTTTTATAGAAAATTTTCTCAAAATTTTATTTCTAGTGAAAAATTTTTCGAAAGTTTATCTCTATAGGCAATTTTCTCAAAATTTTATTTCTATTGAAAATTTTTTCGAAGACTTACATCTATAAAAAAATTTTTGTCAAAATGTTATTTCTATAGAAAATTTTCTCAAAATTTTATTTCTATAGAAAAGTTTCTCAAAATTTTACATTTATAAAAAATTTGCTCAAAATTTTACATTTATAGTATTATCTCAAATTTTTTTTCTATTGAAAATTTTCTCAATTTTTTTTTTTTATAGAAAATTTTCTCAAAATTTTATTTTTATAGAAAATTTTCTCAAAATTTTATTTTTATAGAAAATTTTCTCAAAATTTTATTTTTATAGAAAATTTTGTCAACATTTTATTTTTATAGAAAATTTTCTCAAAATTTTATTTTTATAGAAAATTTTCTCAAAACTTTTATTTTTATAGAAAATTTTATTTCTATTGAAAATTTGTTCGAAGGTTCATTTCTGTAAAAAGAAAATTTTGTCAACATTTTATTTCTAGAGAATATTTTTTCAAAATTTTATTTCTATAGAAAATTTTACATTTATAGAATTTTCTCATAATTTTATTTTTATTAAAATTTTTTCGAAGCTTTATTTCTATAAAATATATTTGTCAAAATTTTATTTCTCTAGAAAATTTTCTCAAAATGTTATCTCTATTGCAATTTTTTTCAAAAATGTATTTCTATAGAAAATTAGATCAAAATTCTATTTTTATAGAAATTTTTTTCAAAATTTTATTTCGTTAGAAAATATTGTCAAAATTTAATTTCTATAGAAATGTTTTTTTCCTATTTTTTTCTATAGGAAACTTTCTCAAAATTTTATCTCTATTGAAATTTTTTTTCAAAATTTTATTTCTATAGAAAATTTGTTCAAAATTTTATTCCTATTGAAATTTTTTCGAAGCTTTATTTCTATAAAATATATTTGTCAAAATGTTATTTCTATTGTAATTTTTTTCAAAAATTTATTTCTATAGAAAATTAGATCAAAATTTCATTTAATAGAAAATTTTCTCAAAATTTTATTTCATTAGAAAATATTGTCCAAACTTCATTTCTATAGAAAATTTTGTCAAAATTTAATTTCTATAGATTTTTTTTCCTATGGGAAACTTTCTCAAAATTTTATCTCTATTGAAAATTTTTTCAAATATTTATTTATATAGAAAATTTGTTCAAAATACCATTAGTTACGAAGAAATGTTTTGCAAATCTACCAAAACATCAGGAATTCTCCCATTTTACCAAATAGTAAAAAATCTACCAAATAGTAAAAAATCTACCATTTTTAGTAGAATTATACTAACTGTGTCAACCGTGCTCTGGATCCGGCCAGAGAGAATGTAAATACAAGACGACGAAAAGTTATTTTTTGCAAAGAAAACAAATGTCGCACAATATCTGCGTTGCGACGTTGTGATCGGAGCGCTGTTTTGATAAATTGTTTGTAATTTCAAATTATCTGCCAAAAAAATTAATAGGGTGAAAACATTTATTAGAAAGAACATTTCTTACTACAAAGTAGATTTCAAATCCTATTTTCAGTACGTTTCGCAAAGCAGGCAGAGAACTGGAAAGGTTGACGCCGACTTAAAGTGTATGATATTTGAGAGAAAAGCCGATAAAAACTACACGATATTAGAGAATTTTTCCTCATAACTACCACCTACTGACGAGGTTTCCCTTCACAGTTTCGTTCGCTTTGGGCATAATTGCAAATACACATTGTGGCGCTGCTCCATAGTGTGGCGCTGGGTATACAAAATAGTTTTTATCTTTTTTGCCTTAAAACTTAATTTCGAATGGTATTTAAAAGCAGAGTGTATTAGGGGAATTTTTTTTTCTATGAAATCTCTGCCTACATTGATCATAATTTCGACTTAAAATAATTTTGGATCCAAAAGACAAAAAAATATATATAAATAATATAAATAATAATAAAAAATATAAATAATATAATATATTTTTTGTTATTTTTAATAGAGGCGATTAAATTGCATCTCTATTGTCTTCTTCTTAAAAATTTAATAAAAGATTCTCACATTTTTTTTATGGTAACCAAAAACTCAAAATTCACTCAAAAATATGTAGGGAGAATTATAAAATTTCTGCCTGTCTTTTGATTTAAAATAATTTCGAATACTTAACAGAAATGTTTATATTTATTATTATCTTTAATACAGTCGATTAAAATTCCATCTCTTTTTTCCACTTGTTTAAAAATGCAATAAAAAATTCTCCAAATATTTTGTTCATATTACCTTAAAACTCTGATTGAAAACCTAAAAGTTTAACACCTCCACAAGAAATCTAAAAAAAAAGTTCTGTCATACATCCATCTTTACTTCACCATGATTAACCAACAACACCCATCACTACATTGTTTAGATTCCAATCAAGGCACTCATCCATCTATCGATCGATCTCTCGACCGATTCATCCATCCATCAATCAATGAAATGTTAGGAAATTTTCCAATGATTGCAAAAATGTTTGAGTGAAGTGTTAAGAGTCTACTTCACCAGATAGCCAAATGTTAGCCATTATGAAAGGATGATGGGGGAATTGAGAATTAAAAAAAAAAAAAAAAAAACAACAATTAAGCTACAATTACCATTTTCCAAGGAACAATAATTATGAAGTCTTCATTCTTCATATGGTATGGCATTCTAATTGCACAGCAAGGAATACACATTGAAGTGCAGAACCAAAATTGTAGCTATGGAATCTGGTAACTATCACAATGGCATTGTGTATTAGAGATGCAATTGTATTTTGATAAAGAACTAGGACTTATTATGAGATCTCCATCATTCTTTCAATTAGAAGATGCCTATAATAATTTCTAAAATTTTAAATTTTGAATAAGTGTTCAAAGCCACTTCCCTAGTTTATGTAGCTTATAAATAAATCGATATTTGTTGAGAGAGTCAGGTAGTGTCTCAACAAATTGGAGGGACATACACATAAATTTGATCCGTTTATACTAAGACTTTACATACTCGTAGAACAAAAAAAAAAAAAAAAACAAGTAAGTAAAGTCTAAAGTAGGGCGGGGCCGACTACTTTGTAGACCTTCACCACTTTGTAGACCACAATTTGTCTAACAATCTTAACTTCTTCATGAAGGTTTATATTCCCATATACAAATATTTATATCTTAAACGATTTGGAGACAATTTTTTGTACTTCTACAAAATTTTTAGAATTAAAATTTAAATCGGCTAATGTCCTGGGATGAAGCACAATGTTACTAAAAAACAAGTATATACAGCACTAAGTTCGGCTGGGCCGAATCTTAAATACCCACCACCATGAACCAAATATTAGGGTTTCCTTTGAAATTTCAGGAGGGCTTGAGGACTTGAGGACACTTCCCGAAGATAAATTTAAAGATTTCACCTATGAGGACTATATCAGATTCTGGATTTATAAGAACCATTTTTGTTTGAGTTTTAGAGGAATCATTAACATCTCTTGTAAGTGTGCAAGAAAATTATAAAATAACGTCTTAATTTGAAATCTTAAATCTGTGGAAGTAAAATCTGGAAATTTTACATTGAGTTTCAAGCAATTTTCATGATCAGTGCGCCTTCTACACCGTCAAGAAGTGAAGTCGGTCTATATGGAGGCATTATCAAATGGACCGATAAAAACTTAATCCGATACACGTTTTTGTGAGCCTAAAATATTTGAATATTTACAAATTCAGGCAAATCAGATAAAAACTACGGTTTCTAGAAACCCAAGGAGTTAAATGGGGAGATCGTTCTTATGGGGGCTATACTAAAATATGGACCGATACTCACCGTTTTCGGCACACCTCTTTATGACCCGAAAATACCTCTAGATTTCCAATTTCAGGCAAATATGATAAAAACTTCGGATTCTAGAAGCCCAAGAAGTAAAATCGGGAAATCGGTCTATATGGGGGCTATACCAAAATATGGACCGATACTCACCATTTTCGGCACACCTCTTATGGTCCTAAAATACCTCTAGATATCCAATTTCAGACAAATTGGATAGAAACTACGGTTTCTATAAGCCCAAGACCCAAAATCGGGAGGTCGTTTTATATGGGGGCTATACCAAAACATGGACCGATACTCACAATTTTTGGCACACGTATTTGTGGTCCTACAATACCTCTAGATTTCAAATTTCAAGTAAATTGAATAAAAACTGCGGTTTCTATAAGCCCAAGAAGTAAAATCGGGAGATCGGTCTATATGGAGGCTATACCAAAACATGGACCGATACTCACCATTTTTGGCACACCTCTTTATGGTCATAAAATACCTCTAGATTTCAAATTTCAGGCAAATTGGATAAAAACTACGATTTCTATAAGGCCAAGACCCCAAATCGGGAGGTCGGTTTATATGGGGACTATATAAAAACCTGGACCGATATAGCCCATCTTCGAACTTGACCTGCCTGCAGACAAAAGACGAGTTTGTGCAAAATTTCAGCACGATTGCTTCATTATTGAAGACTGTAGCGTGATTACAACAGACAGACAGACGGACATCGTTATATCGTCTTAGAATTTCTCCCTGATCAAGAATATATACACTTTATATAGTCGGAAATCGATATTTCGATGTGTTACAAACGGAATGACAAACTTATTATACCCCCATCACCATTCTATGGTGGTGGGTATAACAAGTATATACGGCCGTAAGTTCGGACAGGCCGAAGCTTATGTCCCCTCCACCATGGTTGCGGTAACAATTGCCGATGACAAGGTATTGCCGATGACATGGTAAGAATTGCCAATGACAAGGTATCTTAAAACTTCCTAACACCTCTTCTAAATTGCAAAGTAGTCCATACGTAGTATTAAAGTAGTCCATACGTAGTATTAAACTAAAAAAGGCCGATTAAATACGTATATAATTAAGTTTAAAGTTTCTATAGAAATAAAATTTTGACAAAATAAAATTTGGAAAAAATTTTGTATAAAAATAAAATTTGGATAAAATTTTCCATAGAAATAAAATTCTGACACAACTTTCTATAGAAATAAAATATTGACAAAATTTTCTATAGAAATAAAATTCTGACAAAATTTTCTATAGAAATAAAATTTTGACAAAATTTTCTATAGAAATAAAATTTTTACAAAATGTTCTATAGAAATAAAATTTTGACAAAATATTCTATAGAAATAACATTTTGACAATGTTTTCTATAAAAATAAAATTTTGATAGATTATTTTTGGCTCGAGCGGCAACCATGATTATGAACCGATAAGGACCAATTTTTGTGTGATTGGGGATCGCTTATATATAACCTTAGACCGATATAGACCAATTTTGGCATGGTTATTAGCGGCCTTATACTAACACCACATTGCAAATTTCAACCGGATCGGATGAATTTTGCTCCTCTAAGAAGCTCCGGAGATCAAATCTGGGAAACGGTTTATATGGGGGCTGTATATAATTATGGACCGATATGGACCAATTCTTGCGTGTTTGTTGGAGACCACATTCTAACACCACGTTCCAAATTTCAACCGGATCGGATGAATTTTGCTCCTCCAAGAGGCTCCGGAAGACAAATCTGGGGATCGATTTATATGGGGGCTATATATAATTATGGACCGATATGGACCAATTCTTGCATGGTTGTTAGAGACCATATACTAACACCTCGTACCCAATTTCAACCGGATCGGATGAATTTTGCTCCTCCAAGAGGCTCCGGAATACAAATCTGGGGATCGATTTATATGGGGGCTATATATAATTATGGACGGATATGGACATATTTTGGCATGGTTATTAGAGACAATATGCTAACTCCACGGACCAAATTTCAATCGGATCGGATGACTTTTGCTCCTCTAAGAGGCTCCGGAGTTCAAATCTGGGGATCGGTTTATATGGGGGCTATATATAATTATAGGCCGATGTGGACCAATTTTTGCATGGTCATTAGAGAACATAAACCAACACCATGTACCAAATTTCAGCCGGATCGGATGAAATTTGCTTCTCTTAGAGGCTCCGCAAGCCAAATCTGGGGATCGGTTTATATGGGGGCTATACGTAAAACTGGACCGATATGGACCAATTCTTGCATGGTTGTTAGAGACCATACACTAACACCACGTACCCAATTTCAACCGGATCGGATGAAATTTGCTTCTATTAGAGCAATCGCAAGCCAAATTTGGGGGTCCGTTTATATTTGGGGCTATACGTAAAAGTGGACCGATATGGCCCATATGCAATACCATCCGACCTACAACAACTACTTGTGCCAAGTTTCAAGTCGATGTCTTGTTTCGTTCGGAAGTTCGCGTGATTTCAACAGACGGACGGACGGTTCACGTAATCATCAAATTGCACGTAAATCGGATTACAACTTTGACCTCTTTGGTCATATGACGGAAAATCGGGCGAAAGATATATATGGGAGCTATATCAAAATCTGAACCGAATTCAACCAAAATTAGCACACATATCCAGAACCTTAATTCTACTCCCTGTGCAAAGTTTCAAGTTCAGTTCTACTCACTCAGTAAAATTTCATGTAAATCAGAGTAAAACTTTTGCCTCTGTGGTCATATTGGTCCAAATCGGGCGAATGATATATATGGGAGCTATACCTAAATCTGAACCGATTTCAACAAAATTTGGCACAATTAACGATACTATTAGACGTACTCCTTGTGCAAAATGTCAAGCAAATCAGGACAAAACTCTGGCTTTTGAGGCTATATAAATGCAAATCGTACGAAAGATATATATGGGATCTATATCTAAATCTGAACCGATTTGGCTGATATTACGTGTATTTTACGAGAGCCCCCAAATATTCGGCCTTGCGAAATTTTAAGAAAATGTGCTGATAAATACGTCAATTATGATCAGATCGGTGATAAATATAACAGGTTGGCTGATAAGTCCCCGGTCTGACACATAGATGGCGTCTCTAGATTTAAATGCATATTATTTTTATACAGTACCAACCTTCAAATGATTCGTGTCAAAATTTGACGTCTGAAAGTCAATTAGTTTGTGAGATAGAGCATCTTTTGTAAAGCAACCTTTGTTATTGTGAAAAAATTAAAAAAAAGGAATTTCGTGTTTTGATAAAATACTGTTTTCTGAAGGGAAAAAATTCGGTGGAAGCAAAAACTTGCCTTGATAATGAGTTTCCGGATTCTGCCCCAGGGAAATCAACAACAATTGATTGGTATGCAAAATTCAAGCGTGGTGAAATGAGCACGGAGGACGGTGAACGCAGTAAACGCCCGAAAGAGGTGGTTACCAACGAAAACATCAAAAAAATCCACAAAATGATTTTGAATGACCATAAAATGAAGTTGATCGGGATAGCAGAGGCCTTAAAGATATCAAAGGAACGTGTTGGTCATATCATTCATCAATATTTGGATATGCGGAAGCTCTGTGCAAAATGGGTGCCGCGCAAGCTCACATTTCACCAAAAAACAACAACGTGTTGATGATTCTGAGCGGTGTTTGCAGCTGTTAACTCGTAATACACTCGAGTTTTTCCGTCGATATGTGACAATGGATGAAACGTGGCTCCATCACTACATTCCTGAGTCCAATCGACAGTCGGGTGAGTGGACAGCGACCGGTGAACTGTCTCCGAAGCATGGAAAGACTCAAAAGTCCGCTGACAAAGTAATGGTCTCTGCTTGGGATGCGCATAGAATAATTTTTATCGATTATCTTGAGAAGGGAAATACCATCAACAGTGACTATTATATGGCGTTATTGGAGCGTTTGAAGGTTGAAATGAAGGAGAAAAAAGGTTGTTCGTCCAAGACAACGCACCGTGCCACAAGTCATTGAGAACGATGGCAAAAATTCATGAATTGGGCTTCGAATTGCTTCCCCACCAACCGTATTCTCCAGATCTGGCCCCCAGCGACTTTTTCTTATTCTCAGACCTCAAAAGGATGCTCGCAGGGAAAAAATTTGGCTGCAATGAAGAGGTGATCGCCAAAACTGAGGCCTATTTTGAGGCAAAACCGAAGGAGTACTACCAAAATGGTATCAAAAAATTGGAAGGTCGTTATAATCGTTGTATCGCTATTGAAGGGAACTATGTTGAATAATAAAAACGAATTTTGACAAAAAAATGTGTTTTTCTTTGTTAGACCGGGGACTTATCAGCCAACCTGTTATATGGCAGCTATATCTAAATCTGAACCGATTTTTTTCCAAATCAATAGCGATTATCTTTGAGCCAAAGTAGAACTCTGTGCCAAATATGAGAACGATCAGATTTAAACTGCAAACTGTACTTTTTGCACAAAATTACATATGCAGACAGACAGACGGACAGACAGACAGACAGACGAACATCGCCAAATCAACTCAGAATTTAATTCTAAGATGATCGGTATACTAAACGATGGGTCTCAGACTTTTCCTTCTTGGCGTTACATACAAATGCACAAACTTATTATACCCTGTACCACAGTAGTGGTGAAGGGTATAAACAGACATATTTTAGGTTCTCAATCGATCTTGCCCTGCTGCTAAAAGCGTATCATAAAGAAATTCCACAACTACTTTGCTATGTAATATTCCACGTATATGATTTTTCCCATATTTCATTTCAACTGCTGACAATATTCACACAATGTTTTATTCACCAATCGGAGAAAAAGAAAATCCTTTCGGAGAAACAATTTCTTTATATATTCAATCCCAAAAAAGCTTCCTCTTTCACATACAAAGAAATGACTTGTAGAAAAAAAAAATAATAGCATTTTTTCGCAAAAGATTTCCTATGAAAACTAGCGATGATTATAAAGAAATATACAAAAAAAAACTTTACAAAAGACAATGTGAATACATTGCATAAAATTGTATACAAATTTCAATCACATCACCAAAAAAAAAAAAACAAAATCTTCTATAAATGAATGTCTCTACGAGGAAAAGTTTCCCATACTTGAAATAAATCTTTTCCTAAGAAAATGAAATGCATTAAGAAAATTACAAAAAAAAATACTATCTCACCATTGTATGAATATTGAAAGAGAGTCTAGGTTAAGAATGCAAGTCTAAGAATTACACATATTCACTGAGAAAGCATATGTGTGATTACTAGGCGATATTGGATGTATACATATGCATAAGAGTGTGATAGTGTGTGTGTGCGTGTGCATTAATGCAAAAATATTTGCGAATAAATATGCGTGTATACATTTGGGATTGTATTTGTCAGTATGCTCCCTTGAATTACCAGACTCAGAGAGATTTCTGGAAAAAGTTCATGAAAAATGAGACTCTGGAAGCCACTTGACTTTAAATATTGGATTTTATTTCTAATATTTTAGTTGCACTTCTGGTAATTTGAGGGATTTGCCATTGAACAGAACAGATAAATGTTATCATTTATTATTAAATTGCATATTATTCGGACATAATTAGGTGGCTTTAAACAGAACAATTATTTCATAGTTCGAATCTGATGTAAACTATTTTCTTGGCATTTCGGTCTTACGGCCATTTTCATGTAGCTCCGTTAGGCTTTAACTGCCAGTTAACAGAAAGAAAAATTGAAATATCTTTTCTCCAGTTAACTTTAACTGAAAATTTTTTAGCAGTTATGTTTCTAACTGGCATGGTTTAAAAGTCCGTTAGCTAACGTAGCACTAACGGAGCTTCATGCAAATTGGGGCTATATTCATATTTTCCAATTTTGAAAAATATGAACACAAGATATTTGTCCACCTCATGTTCTCAAAGGATCCTTGATTTTCCCCTTCGGTAGAACCATCAGTAAGCTCGTTCGTTTATATCTTTTGAGCTGGCCCATTTTCATCCATTCACATGAAGTGACCTTGCCAGCGTTTTAGATACAGCTCGTGGGTCATACGGTATCTATCTTCACATATATCTTGTGAAGAATATTTCTCTTGAACTTTCTAAGAGCGAACTCATCTGCTTGTATTAATATACCCAATGTTTCACATCCATATATTGACAGACTGGTACTATGAGTGTCTTAGGGAGTCTTATAGAAATGACAAAAGAGATGGATGAAACATGGCTTAAAAACGTTGACGACAGCTTTATAGTCGACGGCTAGGCGATATGTGCCAATTTGTCTCTCTAGGGTAGTGCGGAAATCTTGTCGGTGGTGTATTTTCCAGGTCTGATGTTGGTATGGTCCAATAATAACATTGCCCATAGGGTCCAACCATTCAAACTGCATCCTCCACAGCACTTTGTATCAGATGGGAAAAGACTGATTTCTCTGTGGCTGGCACATATCGTCTTGGCCTCATTCTTGTGCACGGAATGACACGGTTGTCACAGTTTGTAGAATTCTTCCAAAAATGATAGATTCTTTACTGTTTGATAGATTGGCAGATTTCTTGAAGTTTTGCAAAATAGTAAAAGGTAATTTTTAAAATAATATAATTTTGACAAAATTTTCTACGGAAGTAAAATGTTGACAAAATTGTCTGTGGAAATAAAATTTTGATAAAAACAGAAAAATTTTAATAAAATTTTCTATAGAAATAAAATTTAGACAAAATTTTTTAAAAATAAAATTTTCACAAATTAAAAAAAAAAAAAAAACAAGTATAAACGGCCGTAAGTTCGGCCAGGCCGAAGCTTATGTACCCTCCACCATGGATTGCGTAGAAACTTCTACTGAAGACTGTCATCCACAATCGAATTACTTGGGATGAGGTAACACTTACCGATGGCAAGGTATCTTAAAACTTCCTAACATCGTCTTCTAAATTACAAGGTGGTCCATACGTAGTATATATTAAACTAAAAAAGGCCGATTAAATACGTATATAATTAAGTTTAAAGTTTCTATAGAAAAAAATTTTGACAACATTTTCTATAGAAGTAAAATTTGGAAAAAAATTTTGACAAAATTTTCTATAGAAATAAAATTTTGATAAAATTGTCTATAGAAATAAAATTTTTACAAAATTTCTATTGAAATAAAATTTTTACAAAATTTTCTATAGAA
Organism: Haematobia irritans; assembly: GCF_050003625.1. Taxonomy (NCBI): domain Eukaryota; kingdom Metazoa; phylum Arthropoda; class Insecta; order Diptera; family Muscidae; genus Haematobia; species Haematobia irritans. Next base: position 210,582,768 of record NC_134398.1, read on the forward strand.
ATAACATTTTGACAATGTTTTCCATAAAAATAAAATTTTGGTAGTTTATTTTTGGCTCGAGTGGCAACCATGAATATGAACCGATATGGACCAATTTTTGTGTGATTGGGGATCGGCTATATATAACTATAGACCGATAAGGCTCAATTTGGGCATGGATATTAGCGGCCTTATACTAACACCACGTTGCAAATTTCAACCGGATCGGATGAATTTTGCTCCTACAAGAGGCTCCGGAGATCAAATCTGGGGAACGGTTTTTATGGGAACTATATATAATTATGGACCGATATGGACCAATTCTTGCGTGTTTGTTAGAGACGACATTCTAACACCATGTTCAAAATTTCAACCGGATCGGATGAATTTTGCTTCTCCAAGAGGCTCCGGAGGACAAACCTGGGAATCGATTTATATGGGGGCTATATATAATTATGGACCGATAGGACCAATTTTGGCATGGTCATTAGAGAACATATACCAACACCATGTACTAAATTTCAGCCGGATCGGATGAAATTTGCTTCTCTTAGAGCGATCGCAAGTCAAATTTTGTGGTCCGTTTATATGTGGGCTATACGTAAAAGTGGACCGATTTGGCCCATTTGCAATACAATCCGACCTACATCAATAACAACTACTTGTGCCAAGTTTCAAGTCGATAGCTTGCTTCATTCGGAAGTTAGCGTGATTTCAACAGACGGACGGACGGACGGACGGACACGCTCAGATCGACTCAGAATTTCACCACGACCCAGAATATATATACTTTATGGGGTCTTAGAGCAATATTTCGATGTGTTACAAACGGAATGACAAAGTTAATATACCCCCCATCCTATGGTGGAGGGTATAAAAATGTTGACAACATTTTCTATGGAAATAAAATGTTGACAAAATTTCCTATAGAAATACAATTTTGAAAAAAAATTTCTATAAAAATAAAATTTTCACAAAATTTTATATAGAAATAAAATTTTCACAAAATTTTATATACTCGTAGAAATAAAATTTTAACAAAATTTTATATAGAAATAAAATTTTCTGTAGAATTTATATTTTGGCAAAATTTTCTTTAGACAAGAAATTTTGACAAAATGTTGTATAAAATAAAATTTTGATAAAGTTTCCTATGGAAATAAAATTTCAACAAAATTTTTTATCGAAATAAAATTTTGACAACATTTTCCGTGGAAATAAAATTTTGACAAACATTTTCTATAGAAATAAAATTTTCTATGGAAATAAAATTTTGACAAAATTTTCTACAGAAATAAAATTTTGACAAAATTTTCTATTGAAATAAATTTTTGACAAAATTTTCTATAGAACTAAAATTTAAACAAAATTTTCTATAGAAATAAAATTTTGACAAAATTTTCTATAGAATTAAAATTTTGACAAAATTTTCTATAGAAATAAAATTTTGACAAAATTTTCCGTGGAAATGAAATTTTGACAAAAATTTTCTATAGAAATAAAATTTTCTATGGAAATAAAATTTTGACAACATTTTCTATAGAAATAAAATTTTGACAAACTTTTTTTTATAGAAATAAGATTTTGACAACATTTTTTACAGGAATAAAATTTTGAGAATATTTTGTGTAGAAATAAAATTTTGACAAAATTTGCTATGGAAAAAAAATTTTGACAAAATTTTCTATAAAATAAAATTTTGACAACAGTTTCTACAGAAATAAAATTTTGACAACAGTTTCTACAGAAATAAAATTTTCACAAAATGGAAACCAAAAATAAAATTTTGACAAAATTTTCTATAGAAATAAAAATTTTAACAACATTTTCTATAAAAAAAAAAATTTAAAAAAATCTATAGAAATAAAATTTAGACAATTTATTTTATACCCTGCGCTACATTGTGGAACAGGGTATCCCAGCAAAAACTCCTATTACCAGGTATGAGTACAATTATGCCTGCGCCAAATTGGTAACAACTTTTACACAGGCATGATATTGGAAGAAAGTACTTCCGTGCAAGCTACCAGCAGTCGAAAAATAAGTACTTCTTCGCAAGCATAACAGCTCTCCAAAAATAATATCTTTACCACCGTGGTGCAATGGTTAGCATGCCCGCCTTGCATACACAAGGTCGTGGGTTCGATTCCTGTTTCGACCGAACACCAAAAATTTTTTCAGCGGTGGATTATCCCACCTCAGTAATGCTGGTGACATTTCTGAGGGTTTCAGGACTTCTCTATGTGGTTTCACTGCAATGTGAACGCCGTTCGGACTCGGCTATAAAAAGGAGGTCCCTTGTCATTGAGCTTAACATGGAATCGGGCAGCACTCAGTGATAAGAGAGAAGTTCACTAATGTGGTATCACAATGGACTGAATAGTCTAAGTGAGCCTGATACTGATACATCGGGCTGCCACCTAACCTAACCTACCATAAAGATTCCCAAAAAGTGCAAACTCACCCCTGTTGTTTTGTAATCCAACACACTATACCACGCTCCACGACATGGATCTATTCAATGATCCGGTCTCCTAGTTTTTAGTTTCGATCACCGGTCTCCTGGGTTTTGGTTTCGACATTAAATTATTATTGATTTTTTTACCGCAGAGCCTACTTATTGATTTTTATACCCTGCGCCACACTGTGGAACAGGGTATTATAAGTTAGTGCATATGTTTGCAACACCCAGAAGGAGGCGAAATAGACATATGGTGTCTTTGGCAATATTGTTCAGTGTCGGACCCTGAGTCGATCTAGCCATGTCCGTCTGTATGTGAACACATTTTTGTAATCAAAGTCTAGGTTGCAATTTAAGTCCAATCGACTTCAAATTTGCCACAAGTATGTATTTTGAGTCAGAATAGAACCCTATTGATTTTGGAAGAAATCGGTTCAGATTTAGATATAACTCCCATATATATCTTTCGCCCGATTTTCAAACATATGACAACAGAAATTTTAAGTCTACAGTTTTTTGGACGTCTAACAAATTTTGTCCAGCTCGAGTCGGATTTAAATGCATTTTTAGGGGAACAGAATTTTTGACGGATTTGGTATGGCGAAAATGTGGATCTACAAAGTGGTGCAGGGTATAATATAGTCCGTACGCCCGACTTTAGACTTTCCTTACTTACACCAAAAAAATTTCAGCGGAATCAGGCACTAAGGGTCCTGGCTCTTTGATCTTGGGTCAAGCCAAGTTACATTGTGTATATCAATAATTTTGCCGCAACGCTGTTGCTGTTGTCTCATGCCGATATTGCACGTTTACTGGATTGATACTAAATTTTCCAACGTTGGGGCCCAACCGATTTTTGCCTTACAGTCTTCATGAACAATTTAACTATACTCGCAAGGACAGAGGTCATAAGCTTCTTCTAGAAATCTTATGGCAACTACATATTTACGGAAGTACAATTTTAAGATTTATGTATGTACATATTGTTCAGTATATTGCAAATAGAAATAATTTAAGTAGTTCGACCTGTCTAATGTCTATTACTACTAAACTGTTCCAGAACTTGCATCTTGTAATAAATCCAAATCATAACCCGAAATGTAAATTTACTCCGTCAATGACCACACCAAAAATTTAATGAAAAACCCTATTATTATTTTGAGGCCAATTCAAAAAATTCTTCTCCCACAGTGCTAGAAGAAAGGGATATGATTATTAAAGTAATTTTTCTTATTTTCTGGTGACAGAGAGAGAGAAAGTATAAGCTGTAATATAAATAACGACACAAAAGTCTTTCTACTATCACAAAATGTAGTGGCACAATACAAAATCCCTTATCCCTATAGAGAAATGTGACATCTCCAGACAAGAGAACTATAAAGGAATAATTGAAGAAAAGCTTCCATGAATGGGAACAAAAGCCTATAGGATATTTCGATATACATATGAGCTTTAGTATAATGCATTTTTGCATATACGACATCGCTGTAATTTTAAAGATAATTATTTTAGTATTAGACAATAGAACTCATTGTAATTTCTAAAGTACTCTGAAGAAAATCCATCATTATATTAATGTTGATTATGGGAATATTAAATTTTGCATTTATGAGGTTCTTAATGCGACAAGTTGTAAAAGGTATTAGTGAATTTATATTATATATAATTAATATATAATAGGATTAACGTCAATATGGAAAATGGGACATATTTGATTCCTAATCAAAATCCACGCAGAACGATTGTATACACAAAGTGGATGATAGGTATTGAAACTAGTTTCAAGTTGCTCTGACAGTTTTTGACAGTGTTTTGATTTGTTCATTCCGAAATAAAACAAATAACAAATCCCACGATTTTTTTACTCAATGCCACATTGAAATAAAATTTTGAAAAAAAAAAATTATAGAAGTAAAATTTTGACAAAATTTTCAATAGAAATAAAATTTTGACAAAATTGAAAAAAAAAATTGTCTGTGGAAATAAAATTTTTACAAAATTTGTTATAGAAATAAAATGTTGGTAAAATTTTCTATAGAAATAAAATTTTGAAAAAATTTTCTATGGAAATAAAATGTTGATAACATTTTCCATAGATGTACAATTTTGATAAAATTTTCTAAAGAAATAAAAATTTTAACAAAATTTTCTATAAAAATAAAATTTTGAGAAAATTTTCTATAGAAATAAAATTTTGAGAAAATTTTCTATAGAAATAACATTTTGACAAAATTTTCTATAGAAATAAAATTTTGACAAAATTTTCTATCAAAATAAAATTTTCTGTAGAAAAAAACTTTGGCTTAATTTAATATAAAATAAAGTTTTGACAAAATTTTTTGAAAAATTTTCTATAGAAATAAAATTTTGACAAAATTTTCTATAGAAATAAAATTTTGACAAAATTTTCTATAGAAATAAAATTTTGACAAAATTTTCTATAGAAATAAAATTTTGACAAAATTTTCTCTAGATTTAAAATTTTGACAAAATTTTCAACAGAAATAAAATTTTGACAAAATTTTCTATAGAAATAAAATGTTGACAAAATTGTCTTTAGAAATAAAATTTTGACAAAATTGTCTATAGAAATCAAATTGCGAGAATATTTTCTATTGAAATAAAATTTTGAGAATATTTTCTATAGAAATAAAATTTTGACAAAATTTTCTATAAAAATAAAATTTTTACAAAATTTTCTACTGAAATGAACTTACGGCAAAATTTTCTTTAGAAAAAAAATTTTGAGAATATTTTTTATAAAAGTAAAATTTTGACAAAATGTTCTATAGATATAAATTTTTGACAAAAGTTTCTATCAAAATAAAATTTCCCCTAGAAATTAAATTTTGGCTTAATTTAATATAAAATAAAGTTTTGTCAAATTTTCTATAGAAGTAAAATCTTGACAAAATTTTCTGTAGAAATAAAATTTTGACAAAATTTGCTATAGAAATAAAATTTTGACAAAATTTTCTATAGAAATAAAATTTTGACAAATTTTTCTATAGAAATAAAATTTTGACAAAATTTTCTATACAAATAAAATTTTGACAAAATTTATCATATAAATAAAATTTTGACAAAATTTTCTATAGAAATAAAATTTTGATAAAATTTTCTATAGAAATTAAATTGTGAGAATATTTTCTAATGAGATAAAATTTTGAGAATATTTTCTATAGAAATAAAATTTTGACAAAATTTTCTATAAAAATAAAATTTTGGAAATTTTTTCTACAGAAATAAAATGTTGACAAAAATTTCTATAGAAATAAAATTGTGAGATAGAAATAAAATGTTGAGAATATTTTCTATGAAAATAAAATTATGAGCATATTTTCTATATAAATAACATTTTGAGAATATTTTCTATAGAAATAAAATTTTGAGAATATTTTTTTTTATAGAAATAAAATTTTGAAAAAATTTTCTATAGAAATAAAATTTTGACAAAATTTTCTAAAAAAAAATTCACAAAATTGAAACCAATTTCAGTATGCTCGTACAGCTCACAGATTTATTCCAGTGACTGTTTAATTTATTCTTTATAAGCTTAAACAAGTATTTTGATGTTTTCATTCCGAAATAAAAATATAACAAATAGCAAATTCCATGATTTTGAAGCTAATGCAATGAAAACTTTCCAAATAAGGAAATTAAATTCTTACTAAATTGCCCATTTTATTCATCTATTTATTTGTTACAATTCAAAAAACTATATTAAACATTAAAGCTACCAAGGCTATCGGCTTTTGCCCATTTAAGTTTCCTTTAGATATTGAAAAAAGAAAAAAAAAATAATAAAAATCCCCAACATATCGACAAAGAAGTTACTAGAATTTACAAAATGATCTAATCCTTTATGATTTGTTTCTACTTTGTACAATCATTCCAAAAAGGAAATAGAGAAAAATGGGGATACAAAACATTCGATACCAATCTTATTGCAATGAACCATAAAAGAATATTAAACAAATAATATTGCGTAGTCAAAGATCCTTGTATCTCATCACATGGCACATCACACATATCATGTAATGGTATAGACACAGACCCAAGTTCAACAAAATAAGGAGACACACACACAAACAAATATAAATATTTGGGATTTTTCTTACAACATCAAAAATAAAATCATCAAGATTAAATTCAAATAGTTAGAAATAATTTCGGAAAAAATTGTATGTCCGTGTAAGTTCAGTGTGTAGCACCATGTTAGCATTGAATGTGAATGGGTTTTCTACAGAAGGTTCTGTAAATAGAAATGGAAATTCTGAGGCTCTATATATGAATATAGATTTTAGGTTATGAAAATTTATGAAAAGGGATCAAAGGCGATTCGAGTGTGCATTGTTTGTGTTTCATTTGCAAAAAATTTTTTGTTCGTCATTTTAAAGTTAATGGATGATTAGTTATGGAATCGATCGTAGTGCAGTAGATAGCATTCCTATTTTGCATTCAAAGGATAACTTTTTCAAACTTTGATTTTTTTTAAATTATGACAAAATTTTCTATAGAAATAAAATGTACGCGTTAGAATTGTTGTTGTATCCTGGAAACCAGTTTCTGTTAATTGTCATATGTTGTAGTTGACTGTAGAAACAATAAGCATTGTTCGACTGTTCACCACTTAGGTGAATTCAAACAAATTAGCTTTCTAAAAATAAATTTCGTGTTGTTGCATTACTATGTAACAAAACGAAATAAAAATAAGATTAAGGGACTTGTAAGTTATATGAAAAGATGATGTACAGTGGGAGAAAAGATGATTCAATTTGTAAGAGGAAATTTCCCAAATGTTTTCTCCATAAGGAGTTAGCATAAAGGGCCCAAAATTGAGTTATCTCTCGTAGCCAGATCTATACTAAAGGCTGTGGAAAGGTTCATTCGCCCGAACCGAAACATGTACAGTCCAGGCGTGTATAGATTTGTATCTGGCGTTTTCTTTTCAATGGCTCTATTAACCATGTTCCTTAATCTATATCTGTCCATAAAGCTCGAATAATAATTGTTTAATTAGAAATAAAATTTTGAAAAATTTTTTGGCGAATTAAAATTTTGACAAAATTTTCTTAAGAAATAAAAATAGAAAATAACCACAAAAAATTTATTTACAACTGCGAAACCACATTTTGACAAAAAGCTCTATAGGAATGAAATGTTGACAAAATTTTCCACAGAAATAAAATCTTGATAAAAATCTCTACAGAAATAAAATTTTGGTAAAATATTCTATAGAAATAAAACTTCCTATAGAAATAAAATTTTGGTAAAATTTCCTATAGAAATAAAATTTTGATAAAATTTTCTACACAAATAAATTTGTGATAAAATTTTCTACAGGAATAAAATTTTTAAATTTTTTTCAGAATAAACATTTTGACAAAATTTTCTATTGAAATAAATTTTGACAAAATGTTCTATAGAAATAAAATTTTGACAAAATGTTCTATAGAAATAAAATGTAGACACAATTTTCTATAGAAATAAAATTATGACAAAATTTTCTATAGAAATAACATTGTGGGAAAATTTCCCATAGAAATAAAATTTTGGAAAAATCTTCTATAGAAATTAAATTTTGACAAAATTTTCTATAAGAATAAAAAATTGACAAAATTTTCTATAGAAATAGAAATTTGACAATATTTTTATAGAAATACAATTTTGACAAAATTTTCTATTGAAATAAAATTTTGACTAGATTTTCTTTAGACATAAAAATTTTACATTTTCTATAGAATTAACATTTTTATCAAATTGTGCGAAATTTTCTATAGAAATAAAATTGTGACATAATTTTCTAGTGAAATAAAATGTTGACAAAATTTTCTATAGAAATAAAATTTTGACAAAAGTTTCTATAGAAATAAGATTTTGACAAAATTTCCCATAGAAATAAAGTTTTGACAAAATTTTCTGTAAACATAAAATTTTAACAAAATTTTAAATAGAAATAAAATTTTGATAAAATTTTCAATAGCAATAAAATTTTGATAAAATTTTCAATAGCAATAAAATTTTGAAAAAAATTCTTAAAAACAAATTTTGACAAAATTTTCTATATAAATAATGTTTTAAAAACAATTTTTTTAGAATTAAAATTTTGACAAAATTTTGTTAAGGAATAAAAATAAAAAATAAGCCCAAACAATTATATACGGCCGTAAGTTCGGCCAGGCCGAAGCTTATGTACCCTCCATCATTGATTGCGTAGAAACGTCTACTGATGGCAATGTATCATAAAACTTCCTAACAACTTAATATATACTTAATATATTAAACTACAAAAGGGCCGATTAAATACGTATATAATTAAGTTTAAAGTTTCTATAGAAATAAAATTTTGACAACATTTTCTATAGAAGTAAAATTTTGACAAAATTTTCTATAGAAATAACATTTTGACAATGTTTTCTATAAAAATAAAATTTTGGTAGATTATTTTTGGCTCGAGTGGCACCCATGATTATGAACCGATATTGACCAATTTTTGTGTGATTGGGGATCGGCTATATATAACTTTAGACCGATATGGACCAATTTTGGCATGGTTATTAGCGGCCTTATACTAACACCACGTTGCAAATTTCAACCGGATCGGATGAATTTTGCTCCTCCAAGAGGCTCCAGAAATCAAATCTGGGGAACGGTTTATGTGTGGGCTATATATAATTATGGACCGATATGGACCAATTCTTGCGTGTTTGTTAGAGACCACATTCTAACACCAAGTTCCAAAATTCAACCGGATCGGATGAATTTTACTCCTCCAAGAGGCTCCGGAGGACAAATCTGGGGATCGATTTATATGGGGGCTATATATATAATTATGGACCGATATGGACCAATTCTTGCATGGTTATTAGAGACCATATACTAACACCACGTACCAAATTTCAACCGGATCGGATGAATTTTGCTCCTCTAAGAGGCTCCGGAGGTCAAATCTGGAGATCGGTTTATATGGGGGCTTTATATATAATTATGGACCGATATGGACTAATTCTTGCATGGTTATTAGAGACCATATACTAACACCACGTACCAAATTTCAACCGGATCGGATGAATTTTGCTCCTCTAAGAGGCTCCGGAGGTCAAATCTGGAGATCGGTTTATATGGGGGCTTTATATATAATTATGGACCGATATGGACCAATTCTTGCATGGCAATTAGAGAACGTATACCAACACCACGTACCAAATTTCAGCCGGATCGGATAAAATTTGCTTCTCTTAGAGGCTCCGCAAGCCAAATCGAGGGATCGGTTTATATGGGGGCTATATATAATTATGGACCGATGTGGACCAATTTTTGCATGGTTGTTAGAGACCATATACTAACACCACGTACCAAATTTCAGCCGGATTGGATGAAATTTGCTCCTCTAAGAGGCTCCGGAGGTCAAATCTGGAGATCGGTTTATATGGGGGCTATATATATAATTATAGACCGATATGGACCAATTCTTGCATGGTTATTAGAGACCATATACTAACACCACGTACCAAATTTCAACCGGAACGGATGAATTTTGCTCCTCTAAGAGGCTCCGGAGGTCAAATCTGGAGATCGGTTTATATGGGGGCTATATATAATTATGGGTCGATGTGGACCAATTCTTGCATGGCAATTAGATAACGTATACCAACACCACGTACCAAATATCAGCCGGAACGGATAAAATTTGCTTCTCTTAGAGGCTCCGCAAGCCAAATCGGGGGATCGGTTTATATGGGGGCTATATATAATTATGAACCGATGTGGACCAATTTTTGCATGGTTGTTAGAGACCATATACTAACACCACGTACCAAATTTCAGCCGGATTGGATGAAATTTGCTTCTTTTAGAGCAATCGCAAGCCAAATTTGGCGGTCCGTTTATATGGGGGCTATACGTAAAAGTGGACCGATATGGCCCATTTACAATACCATGCGACCTACATCAATAACAACTACTTGTGCCAAGTTTCAAGTCGATAGCTTGTTTCGTTCGGAAGTTAGCGTGATTTCAACAGACGGACGGACGGACGTGCTCAGATCGACTCAGAATTTCACCACGACCCAGAATATATATACTTTATGGGGTCTTAGAGCAATATTTCGATGTGTTACAAACGGAATATACCCCCATCCTATGGTGGAGGGTATAAAAATTGATTAACAACTGACTAACAATTTTGACAAAATTTTCAATTGAACTAAATTTTGACAAAATGTTCTATAGAAATAAACTGTAGACACAATTTTCTATAGAAATAAAATGATGACAAAATTTTCTATAGAAATAAAATTTTGCAAAAATGTTCTATAGAAATAAAATTTTGACAAAATTTTCTATAGGATTAAAAACTTGACAAAATTTTCTATAGAAATAGAAATTTGACAATATTTTTATAGAAATACAATTTTGACAAAATTTTCTATTGAAATAAAATTGTGAATAAATTTTCTTTAGACATAAAATTTTTACATTTTCTATAGAATTGAAATTTTTACAAAATTGTGACGAAATTTTCTATAGAAATAAAATTGTGACATAATTTTCTAATGAAATAAAATTTTGACAAAATTTTTTATGGAAATAAAATTTTGACAAACCTTTTTAAAGAAATAAGATTTTGACAAAATTTCCAATAGAAATAAAATTTTGACAAAATTTTCTGTAAAAATAAAATTTTGACAAAATTTTCAATAGAAATAAAATTTTGATAAAATTTTCAATAAAAATAAGATTTTGAAAAAATATTTTTTAGAAATAACATTTTGAAAAAATTTTCTTTAAAAATAAATTTTGACAAAATTTTCTATATAAATAAGGTTTTGAAAAAAATTTTTGTAGGATTAAAATTTTGACAAAATTTTGTTAAAGAATAAAAATAAAAAATAACTACAAAAATTGATTAACAACTGCGAAACAAAATTTTGACAAAAATCTCTATAGAAATGAAATGTTGTTCTGTAAAAATAAAATGTTGACAAAATTTTCTATATTACTAAAACTTTCACAAAATTTTCTATAGAAATAAAATTTTGATAAAAATCTCTACAAAAATAAAATTTTGATAAAATTTTCTATAGAAATAAAATTTTGACAAATTTTTCTACAGAAATAAAATTTTGATAAAAATCTCTACAGAAATAAAATTTTCATAAAATATTCTATAGAAATAAAATTTTGATAAAATTTCCTATAGAAATAAAATTTTGATAAAATTCCCTATAGAAATAAAATTTTGACAAAATTTTCTATAGAAATAAAATTTTGAAAAAATTTTCTATAGAAATAAAATTTTGAAAAATTTTTCTATTGAAAGAAAATTTTTGACAAAATATTCTATAGAAATAAAATGTTGACAAAATTTTCTATAATACTAAAACTTTTACAAAATTTTCAATAGAAATACAAGTTTGATAAAATTTTCTATAGGAATAAAATTTTGACAAAATTTTCTACAGAAATAAAATTTTGACAAAATTTTCTGCAGAAATAAAATTTTGATAAAATTTTATATAGAAATAAAATGTTGATAAAATTTTTTATAGAAATAAAATTTTGACAAAATTTTCTATTGAAATAAATTTTGAGAAAATTTTCTATTGAAATAAATTTTGAGAAAATTTTCTATTGAAATAAATTTTGAGAAAATTTTCTATTGAAATAAATTTTGACAAAATTTTCTATTGAAATAATGTTTGAAAAAATTTTCGATTCAAATAAATTTTGACAAAATTGTCTATTGAAATAAATTTGACAAAATTTTCTACAGAAATAAAATTTTGACAACATTTTCTAAAGAAATAAAAATAGCCATAAAAAATTGATTAACCACGGCGAAACAAAATTTTTCTATTTGCTAGTTTTTGGTAAAGTTTTCTTAAACATTTGGTACATTATTTTTGACTCGAGTGCAAAAATGTTACCGAACCTGGACAAAGATCTCACAACTGCTGATACCAAGGCTGATATATTGACGAAATTATCTGAAGAGATGAAGGAAATACGTCCCACTTGACAATGGAGCAATTGAATTTCCTACCTCGTAACTTTCATTTCGCCGCGTCTATTCCGTCGATGCTGAATTTAAGACAAATACAACTAGACGATAAAAAGAATGACCTCTCGGCACAAGCTGTCACCTTCCGATTTAGCACAGCCAAATTGGTCAAATTGAACATCTAACTGTTGCCCCATATAATATTTTCTTATTAGGACTATGATATTTTTGTTTTATTCCAAAAAGACTTAAAGAGCCATTCGACGGGCACAAATATCAGTCATTCACGCAGACCTATTTTCAAACATCCGAATTTTTCACATGTATTCTTAGTTACTGTTTACATCCTCCTCCCATCGTTCGACCAATTTGTTTATCCGCTTCACCGTAAATCGGTCGATCAGGTGTCAAAAAAATTATTGTAACACCACTCATTTAGATTGGCAGTGAACGGAAACGGTGATAGTCGGTAGTATGTTGAATTTTGAGGAACCTTGATCGGACTATGCCGAGCAATGAATTTCACAATCCTCTTCATATAAAAAGTTCTAGCACCCTTCTTTTCTCATTATACCAAAGACAACAGAGAGCCATTTTACTCAATTTAGCCTTACAAAAAAAAGTTCTGAAGATTTAAAATTGTTCTTATTGTTCTTTCTCCTTCCTTTATATGACAACTCTTCCATAAAACTCAGCCAATTAAAGTTGTTTTGTACTTAAAAACAAAATTTTACAAACAATTCTATGCTACTTACAACGCTACAATTCTCTCAATCTCAATTCATGGTGATGCTGTCTTGTTTTTATGCTTCACTAGGTAATGATTTTTCATCCAGGATATTCTTTTGTTGATTTTGCGGAAACAACAAAATTCTTAGGTTCATTTGAATTTTTGTAGTGATTACTTTGGCTTACAACGACTAGAACGTCATTAGATTGAGACCAAGTGTAGACCAAGCGGTAGGTATAACAAGAAAAAGGGGGGAAATTTTAAATTGGTATCGATGGGTCTTGGATGTGGTAAAAGAGAGAGCTGGTATTAGTTAGAGAAGTCAAAGATGAATAATACTTTACTGGAGAAGTGACATAAGTTTTTACTGGAGAAGTGACATAAGTTGTTACTGGAGAAGTGACATAAGTTTTACCATGGTATGCTGCGTAGGTGCATTGGAGACTGGAGCCAAATATACCGGTGGGTTTACTAGCCAACCGGTGACAATTTGACTTCTGATTGCTATATAGGGTTCCACTAATACAGGCAATCTTAAGGGGGCCGCATAAACGATAAGGAAATGAACACCATCACTGCTGATGGGTGGACAATGCTGCATTGGTATGATGAAACTGCCTTCTGGCACACTCACTGGTGTTGTCGATCACGTGGTTGGTTGGTTGCTAATTATTTCTGAAGTCTAACCTTGTCTCCTTTCGATGGTAGCCTCATTGGGAAGGCATGTTTTGTGTGAGTCACCTCACGGCAATTTTTCAAGTTCTGGAAGGTTAAGGTTTCGCAGTGTTGTTACCACGTTGTGTTTTCTTCCTGGTCCGTTTATTTCATCTAAATTCCCTATAAGACTGTATACCAGCCGTATCGCTAGCAAGGATCCACCGTGGTGCAATGGTTAGCATGCTCGCCTTGTATACACAAGGTCGTGGGTTCGATTCCCTCTTCGACCGAACACCAAAAAGTTTTTCAGCGGTGGATTCAGTAAACCTGAAACCCTCAGTAATGCTGGTGACATTTCTGAGGGTTTCAAAGCTTCTTTAAGTGGTTTCACTGCAATGTGGAACGCCGTTTGGACTCGGCTATAAAAAGGAGGTTCCTTGTCATTGAGCTTAACATGGAATCGGGCAGCACTCAGTGCTAAGAGAGAAGTTCACCAATGTGGTATCACAATGGACTGCATAGTCTAAGTGAGCCTGATACATCGGGCTGCCACCTAACCTATCCTAACCTAACCTAGCAAGGCATCTCTTAAAATAATTAGGTCACTGCTCGCAACAGTTTTAGCAAACATTTCTGTGTGTTTGCTTAAGAAGAAATGACTCCTGAAGGTTTCGAATGTTCATAGACATACTCTGACCAAGGAAATGTATATGAACCTTGTGATTTTGGTGCAGATACCACCAGAGGGCGGTGTGAGTTACCGTATGAAAGATTTTAGACAAATAAAGTTATACAAGAATTGAAGTTGAAACCCCTAAGACTCGTACATATTTGTTAAATTGTTTGATATAACTTAAAGAATCTTAATTATTCACAATGAATAGTCCTAAAACAAAGGACTCTAAAGTCTATACTTCTATAGGGATTTCCTCTTAAATAAAATTTTCCTCAAAAGCCTCTTAGGCAATTTTTAGTCTGCTCCTTCATTTAGCTCCAAAATAAACTATTGTTAGGTAAAAAATGACCATTTCCTTAGTCCAAATATTACCCTTATAATAATACAGTATTAAAAAAATTCCCTATATTTACTCCAAACTGCAATCCCTTATACCGGTAGTGTGGTTCAATGAATAACCCAGAGAATGTGATTATTTGCATGCAACACAACATCCTTTAAAATGGGACATGACTTCTATGACAATGACTTTAGTTGAATCCTTAGTGAGAAGATGGGTTTGTAATGGTGTTGGTGTGAATGTATGGTTCCAATGAGTAGCTATGTGCATTATAATGGTGTCATAGGTTGTGTCATTACACGAATCCTAGTACCACTACGACATTTGAACGTTTGTTGGTAGCCACACATATACACTATGTCTGGTGTCCATAGCTGAACGACCAATACTGCAGGCACCCATAATTTCTTCGCATGACCGGAAGGGTCGTAATAAATAAACAGCACAAATGCAACATCACAACAATAATAATCTAATGTAATTTTTATATTGATGCTGGGCTATAACAAAGGATTTCATCATCAGCAGCATCAGCATCATCGTCATGGAAAACCTTGCAGTGTTCAACCCTTTTGAGTCAAAGCAAGCTGTATTAATTTTTATGGAAATTACTTGGAGACTTTGTTTTTCAGGAAAATTTTCCAATTTCCCCAATATTGTGTTGGATGATGGGGTTTGTGGTAATGCATCCTTGGTCAGGTGCCAGGTAGATATCGATTACTTTATCGCAAATGTAAATGACTGGACATTTTGAAAATATGTGTGATTGTCCTGTGATATAGGATGACATGTTCTAATAGGAGTTGAACAGGTTTTGTTGTCAAAGGTTATCAGTGGCTAAAATTTAAATATTGCATAAATGAGGATTGGATATTTTCATATGAGGTTGAATTGACTGAGTTTATCAAAATTTAAAGCAAATTTTACCAAAAACTACCAAACCAAACGAATCTTATTTTGTCCAAATTTTATTTCTATAAAACTTTTGTCTTTATTAGTCCTACTCTTATTTCTATAGATTTTTTTTTCAAATTTTAGTTCTATAGAAAATGTCAAAACTTTCTTTCTATAGAAAATTTTGTCAATTTTTTTATAGAAAATTTTGTCAAAATTTTATTTTCTTGGAAAATTTTATTTCTATAGGAAAATTTTGTCAAAATTTTATTTCTTTAAAAAATTTTGTCAAAAATTTTATTTCTATAGAAAATTTTGTCAAAATTTTATTTCTTTAGACAATTTTGTCAAAATTTTATTTCTATAGAAAATTTTGTCAAAACTTTATTTCTATAGAAAATTTTGTCAAAATTGTTTTTATAGAAAATTTTGTCAAAATTTAATTTCTATAGAAAATTTGTCAAAATTTTATTTCTATACGAAAATTTTGTCAAAATTTTATTTCTTTAGACAATTTTGTCAAAATTTTATTTCTTTAGACAATTTTTTCAAAATTTGATTTCAAAAGAAAATTTCGGCAAAATGTTATTTTTATAGAAAAATTTCTAAAAAATTTATTTCTATAGAAAATTTTGTCAAAATTTTATTTCTATAGAAAATTTTGTTAAAATTTTATTTCTATAGAAAATTTTGTCAAAATTTTATTTCTATAGACAATTTTCTCAAAATTTTATTTCTATAGAAAATTTTGTCAAAATTTTATTTCTTTAGACAATTTTGTCAAAATTTTATTTCTTTGGACAATTTTGTCAAAATTGTATTTCTATAGAAAATTTTGTCAAAATTTTATTTCTATAGAAAATTTGTCAAAATTTTATTTCTATAGGAAAATTTTGTCAAAAATTTATTTCTTTAGACAATTTTGTCAAAATTTTATTTCTTTAGACATTTTTTTCAAAATTTGATTTCAAAAGAAAATTTCGGCAAAATTTTATTTTTATAGAAAAATTTCTCAAAGTTTTATTTCTATAGAAAATTTTGTCAAAATTTTATTTCTATAGAAAATTTTGTCAAAATTTTATTTCTATATAAAATTTTGTCAAAATTTTATTTCTATAGAAAATTTTGTCAAAATTTAATTTCTTTAGACAATTTTGTCAAAATTTTATTTCTATAGGAAATTTTGTCAAAATTTTATTTCTATAGGAAATTTTTCAAAATTTTATTTCTATAGAAAATTTTGTCAATTTTTTTATAGAAAATTTTGTCAAAATTTTATTTCTATAGAAAATTTGTCAAAATTGTATTTCTATACGAAAATTTTGTCAAAATTTTATTTCTTTGGACAATTTTTTCAAAATTTGATTTCAAAAGAAATTTTCGGCAAAATTTTATTTTTATAGAAAAATTTCTCAAAATTTTATTTCTATAGAAAATTTTGTCAACATTTTATTTCTATAGAAAATTTTGTCAAAATTTTATTTCTATAGAAAATTTTGTCAATATTTAATTTCTTTAGACAATTTTGTCAAAATTTTATTTCTATAGGAAATTTTGTCAAAATTTTATTTCTATAGGAAATTTTGTCATTTTTTTTATAGAAAATTTTGTTAAAATTTTATTTCTATAGAAAATTTGTCAAAATTTTATTTCTACACGAAAATTTTGTCAAAATTTTATTTCTTTAGACAATTTGGTCAAAATTTTATTTCTATAGAAAATTTTGTCAAAATTTGATTTCAAAAGAAAATTTTGTCAAAAAACAACAATAACGATTGAAGAGAAGCCAACAATAACAAACAAAACGAATGAACATTTTATTTTTATAGAAAACTTTCCCAAAATTTTATTTCTATAAATTTTAATCAAAATTTTAATATTTATAGAATATTTTTGTCAAAATTTTATTTCTTATTTTGTTTATTTTTCCATTTATTTAAGCAATTCAAGGCCCTTTAAAGGCCAGTTTAACGAATTACAATTTTAATAGAAAATTTCGTCAAAATTGTATTTTTACCGAAAATTTTGTCTAAATTGTATTTTTGTAGAAAATTTTGTCAAAATTTTATTTTTATATAAAATTTTGTCAAAATTTTATTGTTATATAAAATTTTGTCAAAATTCTATTTTTATATAAAATTTTATTTTTATAGAAAAATTTTTCAAAATTTTATTTTTCAGAAAATTCTTTCAAAATGTTAGTTTTGTAGAAAATTTTATCAAAGTTTTATCAAAATTTATTTTATATAAAATTTTGTCAAAATTTTAGTTTTATACGAAATTTTGTTATAATTTTATTTTTGTGTAAAATTTTGTCAAAATGTTATTTTTATATAAAATTTTGTCATAATTTTATTTTCGTTTTGTTTGTTATTGTTGGTTTATTCTTCAATCATTGTTGTTGTTTTTGATTTCAGCTTAAAACCATGCATTGACTAAACTACAAGTGTATCTTACCAACAGAGGAAAAGTATGCTTGTCAAATTTATTTGGGAAAAGCATACATTTCCTCAGTTGGTTAAGCTACACTTGTAATTTAGTCAATTCATGGCTTTGTATAAAATTTTGTCAAAATTTTATTTTCATAGAAAATTTTATCAAAATTTTATTTCTATGTTGTTATTTTTATATAAAATTTTGTTAAATTTTGCCCCTATCGCATACACCACATTCTTCGGTATTACGATCATAAGAGTCCGCGTGGTCTGAAATAGAGCTACCATCTGGTCGATCGACTGGACCAGATTTGCTGGATCGGCTAGTTTCACCCTCTGGATCTTATCCCGCATATTAGCAAAACCCTTTGTTAGGATTTCGATCCGCTGGAAGAAACCTGCTGGATCTCTCAGATATTTGAATTGACACTCTGCAGCACCTTTGCAGAATCTTCAGTTTGGGGATACTCCGAATGCGTTTGGGGTTTGAGAAGATCCACTCCGTCGACGGCTACCGCTTCGAGAGATCATATTCCCCTAGATGACTGGTTAAATTTTCTCGCTGGCAAGTTGGTCGATCCCTTTCGTGAATCTTAATATCGGCTGGAGTTCTTCTCCGGCCATCGCCTTTTATCTTCATAGGGAAGTTAACACATATGTCGGAAATCTGACCCCGTAAATCTTACGCGCTCTTGTATTCTCCCACATTCTTAATATTGGTGCATAAAATGGAGAAAAAGAAGATGGGTCCTTGAAAAACTAGAAACTTCTTCTTTTAATGCTTTGATGTAAACAAAACAAAAGCTTTTAAAACCTTTTTCCTTCAATGTCCATATTCAAAATAATTTCTTCACTGGTTATTGGTGGAGTTTACATGGTAAAAGTTGGTACAAACTTTTCTGTATTTTTTTAGGTAAATTTTATTGCTTTTTTCTTGTTTCATGCTAAATTTATTCTTTTTTATATTAAAACGGTGAAAATTTGATTTTTTTCTGCAACTGCAAAAAAGAAAATAAAAACTTCGTAGAAAGCGAGGAAAAATTTAAATTTAAAAGAGCATCTGCTCTTAATAGAAGACAACAATGCTTTTACGTTCTAAATTACACTTTATCTTATTTATTCCACTACCATATTTTTTCTGGTTTCAAATGATTCCAGCCATTAAGATTCCAATCTCTATAATATATATTGCGGCATGGTGATGGTCATTTGCAAAAATAGAAAAAAAATGTAAAGCAATAAGAGAAAATTTTAATTCCATGTTTTCTTGGATTTGTGCTTTATTTTATTTTCTAAAAAAACAGAAAAAATTTTATCATTATTTTTAGATTTTCCTTTGGCTCATTCTTAATCCAATTCTACGAATTTATACCAAAACAAAACCAAATAAACAGAGGAAATGTGTGGATGTCATCTGTGGTCAAATGTTAAATTATAAATGTTTGCCTTTCTTCCGTGCACTATCGTCATCATCAAGATGAATCCTAAGAAGTTTCTCTAACGAGAGAAACTTTCTATGGTGCCAAAGGAAAAGGATTCATAAGAAAAGTGTTTGGGTTTACTCTAATGAAGTTTAATGGTAATGACTACACAGATTAGGCTTTTATTTAATGTGAGACAAAATATGTTGAAGGTATTTGGTCATTTATATCACAACATACCACTGAATTTTATCTATTTTTCCTTTGATGGGTTTGGGAAAAGGTAAAGGATTGCCGCAGTCAGTTGTGTTGACCGTAATATTTTGAATGATTTTTTAAAAGAAATTAAAGGCAGTGCCCACCTTGTTTTGGTTTTAACCATTTTTATAGATACTGGACGCAGAATATGTTATATACATTTTAAGTGTAGGCTTTGTTTAGCTTAAGTGGCTTGGTAATTGATATTAGGTGTATTAAAATATTGGCACTTGAATGGTAAACGACCTGGCGTTTCTTAGGTCCTCAACACCATTGATCAAAGAAATAGTTTATTTTTCCTAGTTGTACTGAGTTACTTTCTCAAGAAGATCGGTTCAATTTGGAGACTCTGTATTTATACGAACAATTTTGGTTTATGGGATTCAAACAACCAACATATGCTACACGCAAATAACTCAACGGTATTTTTGCCCATTTCCAGCGGAGCGCCATCTTTAAATGATAGATACTTTGGTATTTTTTTATACCTATCTTTATAGAAAATTTTGCCAAAATTTTATTTCTACAGAAAATTCTGTAAAAATTTTATTTCTATGGAAAATTTTGTTAAAATTTTATTTCTATAGAAACTTTTGTCAAAATTCTATTTCTGTAGAAAATTTTGTGCAAATTTTCTATCTTTAGAGAACTTTGTGAAAATTTTACTTCTATAGAAAATTGTGTCAAAAATGTTGTTCAAATTTTATTTCTGTGAAGAAATATTGACAAAATTTTATTTCTATAAATATAATTGTCAAAAAAGTTTATAGAAAATTTTGTAAATTTATTTTATAAAAGATTTTGTCAAAATTTTAACTCTATGGAAAAATGTTCCAAATTTTATTTCTATGGAAAAAATTTCCAAATTTTATTTCTAAAGAAAAATTTTGTCAAAATTTTATTTCAATGAAAAATTTTATTAAAATTTTATTTCTATAGAAAATTTTATCAAAATTTTATTGTCAAAATTCTATTTCTGTAGAAAATTTTGTGCAAATTTTATGTCTTTAAAGAACTTTGTGAAAATTTTACTTCTATAGAAAATTGTGTCAAAAATGTTGTTCAAATTTTATTTCTGTGAAGAAAAATTGACAAAATTTTATTTCTACAAATATAATTGTCAAAAAAAATTTATAGAAAATTTTGTAAATTTATTTTATAAAAAATTTTGTCAAAATTTTATTTCTATGGAAAAATCTTCCAAATTTTATTTCTAAAGAAAAATTTTGTCAAAATTTTATTTCAATGGAAAATTTTATTAAAATTTTATTTCTATAGAAAATTGTATCAAAATTTTATTGCTATAGAAAATTTTGTCAAAATTTTATTGCTATAGAAAATTTTGTCAAAATTTTATTTTTATAGAAAATTTTGTTAAAATTTTTTATTTCTATAGAAAATTTTACCCAAATTTTATTTCTATACAAAATTTTGTCAAAATTTTATTTCTGTCGAAAATTTTGTCAAAATTTTAGTTCTATAGAAAAATTTTCCAAATTTTATTTCTAAAGAAAAATTTTGTCAACATTTTATTTCAATGGAAAATTTTATCTAAATTTTATCTCTATAGAAAATTTTGTCAAAATTTTATTGGTATAGAAAATGTTGTCAAAATATTTATTTCAATAAAAATTTCGCTAAAATGTTATTTCTATAGAAAATTTCGCTAGAATTTTATTTCTATAGAAAATTTTGTCATAATTTTGTTTCTAAGGAAAATTTCGCCAAAATTTTATAAAAATTTATGTCTATAAAAATGTTGTTAAATTTTTATTTCGGTAGAAAATTTTGTCCAAATTTTATTTCTATAAAAATTTGTTAAATTTTTATTTTTATAGAAAATTTTTTTCAAAATTTTATTTCTTAAGAAAATTTTGCCAAAAATTGTATTTCTATAGAAAATTTGGTCAATATTTTTTATTTCTATAGAACATTTTATTCAAATTTTATTTCTATAGAAAATTGTGTCAAATTTTTATTTCTATAGAAAATTTTGTCAAAAATTTATTTTTATAGAAAAGTTTGTCAAAATTTTATTTCTATAGAAAAGTTTGTCAACATTTAAACATTCTGTGTTTGGGTATAACAGAGTACGGTTGGAGTCAGCGGGGATGAGCGGGGATTACCTTTACCTGTGTGAGATGAACCGAGTGATCATGGATCTCTCATGAGCCGAAGATAAACCAAAAGCTTTATGACAAATCAATTGGTTTATCGCTCCCAGAAAAGATGACCAAAGATGACGATAAAACCATGGATATATATAAATGAAACAGCAATTAGGGAATGGACTGTATTTAAAGATTGTGTTTTATTTTCTTTGGTCGACTTCTTACCAGTAGGTGTTCGTAGTTACAGGGATGAAAAGCAAGTGACTTATAAAGGAAATACTATTTTCAAAATGGCTTAGTGATTTTATGGATAAAACTTAATTTAATTGTCTGATTACTCATCTACCAATGCGACACTGTAGACAGAAATTCATTTGGGGATTTTTATACTAATCTAGAAATTCATGTATTGATTAGGGTTTTCGTTTCAACGTAAACATATAGAAAATTTTGTCAAAATTTTATTTCTATAGAAAATTTTGTCAAAATTGTATTTTTATAGAAAATTTTGTCAAAATGTTATTTCTATAGAAAATGTTGTCAAAATTTTATTTCTATAGAACATTTTGTCAAGATTTTATTTCTATGGAAAAATTTTCCAAATTTTATTTCCAAAGAAAAATTTTGTGAAAATTTTATTTCAATGGAAAATTTTATCAAAATTCTATTTCTATAGAAAATTTTATCAAAATTTTATTGCTATAGAAAATTTTGTCAAAATTTTATTTTTGTTGAAAATTTTGTCAACATTTTAGTTCTATGGAAAAATTTTCCAAATTTTATTTCTAAAGAAAAATTTTGTCAAAATTTTATTTCAGTGGAAAATTTTATCAAAATTTTATTTCTATAGAGAATTTTGTCAAAATTTTAGTTCTATAGAAAATTTTGTCAAAATTTTAGTTCTATAGAAAAATTTTCCAAATTTTATTTCTAAAGAAAAATTTTGTCAAAATATTATTTCAATGGAAAATTTTATCAAAATTTTATTTCTATTGCAAATTTTGTCAACACTTTATTGCTATAGAAAAATTTGTCAAAATATTTATTTCAATAAAAAATTCGCTAACATTTTATTTCAACAGAAAATGTCGCTAGAATTTTATTTCTATAGAAAATTTTGTCATAATTTTGTTTCTAAGGAAAATTTCGCCAAAATTTTTATAAAAATTTATATCTACAAATATTTTGTTAAATTTTTATTTCCGTAGTAAATTTTGTCCAAATTTTATTTCTATATAAATTTTGTTAAATTTGGTCAAATTTAAATTTCCATAGAAAATTTTCTCGAAATTTTATTTCTATACAAAATGTTGTCAAAATTTTATTTCCATAGCAAATTTTGTCAAAACTTTATTTCCATATCAAATTTTATCAAAATTTTATTTCTATAGAAAATGTTGTCAAATTTTTTTATTTCTATAGAAAATTTTATCCATATTTTATTTCTATAGAAAATTATGGCAAACTTTTATTTCTATAGAAAATTTTGTCAAAATTTTAGTTCTATAGAAAATTTTGTCAAAATTTTAGTTATATAGAAAAATTTTCCAAATTTTATTTTTAAAGAAAAATTTTGTCAAAATTTTATTACAATGGAAAATTTTATCAAAGTTTTCTTTCTACATTTTCCTAATTTTGTTTCTAAAGAAAAATTTTGTCAAAATTTTATTTGAATGGAAAATTTTATCAAAATTTTATTTCTATAGAAAATTTTGTCAAAATTTTATTGCTATAGAAAATTTTGTCAAAATATTTATTTCAATAAAAAATTCGCTAAAATTTTATTTCTATAGAAAATTTCGCTAGAATTTTATTTCTACAGAAAATTTTGTCATAATTTTGTTTCGAAGGGAAATTTCGACAAAATTTTTATAAAAATTTTATATCTATAAAAATTTTGTTAAGTTTTTATTTCGGTAGAAAATTTTGTCCAAATTTTATTTCTATAAAAATTTTGTTAAATTTTTATTTCGGTAGAAAATGTTGTCCAAATTTTATTTCTATAAAAATTTTGTTAAATTTTTATTTTGCTAGAAAATTTTGTCCAAATTTTATTTCTATAGAAAATTTTCTCAAAATTTTATTTCTATACAAAATTCTGTCAAAATTTTATTTCTATAGGAAATTTGGTCAAAATTTTATTTCTATAGGTAATTTTGTAAAAATTTTATTTCTATAGAAAATATTTTCAAAATTTTATTTCTATAGAAAATTTTGTCAAAATTTTATTTCTATAGAAAATTTTGTCAAAATTTTATTTCTATAGAAAATTTTGTCAAAATTTTATTTCTATAGAAAATTTTGTCAAAATTTTATTTCTATAGAAAATTTTGTCAAAATTGCATTTCTATAGAAAATTTTGACAAAATTATATTTTCATCGAAAATGTTGTCAAAATTTAATCAAAATACAAAATTTTGTCAAACATTCTAAAACTTCTAAAAGAATATCTCTTGCAGTGTATACGGGGGTTGTCTATAATCTTTTGGCATTAGGCTACCCCAGTGTTACAATCTGCCAACTGAGAGCTCTATGGTTTAGCCACTAAAAAAAATTAATATTTCGATGAAAATCCTCGAAAATTTTAAATTTTTATATGAAAACTTATTTTGGTCATATCTCCTTAAATATGCGTCCTGGTGCGAGAAGGATGTTAAGTTGTGACCAACCCAATAATTTCTATAAAAATTTGAAACTTTTATATCAAAAACTTATTTTGGCCATATCTCCTTAAATATGCCCAAGAGCTTAAAGGACGTTTATTCGTGACCACCGCTAAAAAAATCAAAATTTCGATTAAAATCCTCGTAAAATTATCTGATTTTTCTTGTTCTGGAAACCATTGTCGACCTTGATATTTCAATCAAGGGAGTATATTTCTATTAAGAAGTGAATTTCAGATGAAAACTCGCTTAATTACTTATTTTGTAATTGATAGGTGTAGCACCAATCATGTATCTTGTTTCTTTACATATCTTAGCTTTATTCAAATTGTCCGAACTTACATGGTCGGACAAGTCCAGGACATTACCGACAATAGGCCTTCCAGTGCGTCGGGCATCTTTGATGTCGAAATAATCGGAACGGAATCGTTGAAATGAAACAAAAAAACGCATTATCGGGCTCACAAATTCAATTCTTATTTCAGCGACCTGGCTGGCATTTAATTAAATTGAATTCAATTCATCTACCAATATGACTTATTGAGCGTAGAATGAGTCAACAGCTCTTTCCCGTTATTGTTTTTCATCCAACTCTTGCCTTTCCAAATGAAAAAGGCAAAGAAAATCAGGTATAAACATGAATACAGTGAAACCTCTGAAAATTTGATATTACTGAAAAGTAGAAAAGAAGAAGAACGACTGGTCTTATTGTGGCCCACACAAAGGCACCCGTTAGCGGTCTCTTTTGATATATTTCACTGTTCATAACATAAACATACGTCGTCCATAGACCATCGTCTCTTCTTAATATTTTCCTCAAAGAAAAAAAGGCGTTTCGTTTTTTTTTCCTCAACCCAATGCTCAGTCACCTCTGAAAAAGTACAAATCACGAAATCTTTGTTGGAAATAAAAATTTCCAAAAATCACACGAATTGGCCACCATGCAGTAAATTTCACTGACTACAAATTTGTTTTCCTACTTCAATAGGATTTTCTTGCAGTTGCCACGAAATAGAAAACAAATATTTTTTATACGTTTTTTCCACTCGAAATGAAATGAACCAATGCCACCACCATATTCAACAGCTGCCAGCAACAATTTATATTCGGTCAAAGTGCAATTTTGTTGTGATAGTGAAAATGAAACACAAAAAACGAATCCACTTCAATTTCGTTTGCTCCCATTTTGTTATGCCAAAGCACCCACATTTCGCTCCATTTGTGGAAGTGAATGAAGATTTGCTTTGGGAAACGAAAAGCAAAGACCATAGAAAATGCATTGGTTGGTAAAGTCATCAGGAATTCTGGAAACGAAGTACAAATGTTACATGGAGTTGGTGTAGCATTGTGGTTTCGAAGATATTTTTTGGGCAATTGCAGTGAGAAGAATTATTACAACCCTATGGGTTCTATTGGATATGAAACATTCCGTAACATAGTGGAAATCATGTATATTTAAAAGGGCATGCAAAAGGGTATATTTTTTAAACATAATTCAGGGCATATGAAGTTCCCGACGCCCAAAAAAGCGAACCCATTACGGCATTAAAACAATTTCACTTTATTTGCGTTCAGGTAAATTTGTATGTTTTATTTAAAATTTTCTTAAAATGAGAAACTTTCGTTCACTTTATTAATACTGTACTTAGGTAATAGGAAACTGTTTATCTTTTATAATATGGGCGCTTGTAATACAGTTTAATTAACAATTTCTTGGTTGGTTCTCACTTGCATATTTAGAAATCTCCATAAATTTTGGCAATGATTTTTCGTATTGAAATTCGTGATTGCTATGTTGGTTTACTATTAAGTACCAGGGTGCGTATTCGTATTGAAGACTTGATTTTATTCTTCATACGACATAGTGTACGGTATTTAACACGAGAGTGTAGCAGGGATGGAATATGCAGTACTATAGTATTTTGTTCAATACTTTTTCAGTACCATAGTATCTCCGCGAATGATTTAGTACCTTTTGTGTGGGAGCCACCGTGGTGCAATGGTTAGCATGCCCAGTCGTGGGTTCGATTCCTGCTTCGACCGAACACCAAAAAGTTTTGCAGCGGTGTATTATCCCACCTCAGTAACGCTGGTGACATTTCTGAGGGTTTCAAAGCTTCTCTAAGTAGTTTCACTGCAATGTGGAACGCCGTTCGGACTCGGCTATAAAAAGGAGGTCCCTTGACATTGAGCTTAACTTGGAATCGGGCAGCACTCAATGATAAGAGAGAAGTTCACCAATGTGGTATCACAATGGACTGAATAGTCTAAGTGAGCCTGATACATCGGGCTGCCACCTAACCTAACATAAACTTTTGTGTAAACATTTTTGAGCCCATATGAGATATATGATACAATAGAAAATCTCGATTTTGTAAAAGCCATAGTCAAAAACACGATTTTCTTGAATTTCAAGAATCTTTTAGTCAAAAAAGCATGTGCTTCTACATTACGCTTCCACACGAACACTTTCTATATAAGGAATTATCGATCGCATTCTAAAATAATGCGAACTAATACAGTCACGGTCGAAACTTGAGACAAAAATAATCCAACAACATTTGGAAAATATCTTTCCAAAAAAAATATTATTTTGCAAAAATTTATTCCTTCAGAAAGTTTTGTAAAAATTTTATTGCATTTTATTTCTATAGAAAATTTTGTCAAAGTTTTATTGCTTTAAAAAAATTTGTCAAAATTTTATTTCTATAGAAAATTTTATATCTTTTTTTTCAAAATTTTATTTCTGTAGAAAATTTTGTTAAAATGTTATTTATATAGAAAATTTTGTCAAAACTTTATTTCTTTAAAAATTTTTGTTATTTTTTTTTTTCATTTTATTTTTATAGAAGATTTTGTCAAAATTTTATTTCTGTAAAAAATTTTGTCAAATTTTTTTTTTTTGGAAAATTTTATTTTTATAGAAAATTTTGTCAAAATTTTTTCAAAATCTTACTTTTTTTAATTTTATTTTTATAGAAAATTTTGTCAAAATTTTATTTCTATAGAAAATTTTGTCAAAATGTTATCTTGTTTTTTAAATTTTATTTTTTATAGAAGATTTTGTCAAAATTTTATTGCTATAAAAAATTTTGTCAAAATTTTATTTCTATAGAAAATTTTGTCAAAATCTTATTTCTATAGAGAATGTCAAAATTTGATTGCTATAAAAAATTTTGTCAAAATTTTATTTCTATAGAAAATTTTGTCAAAATCTTACTTTTTTTAATTTTATTTTTATAGAAGATTTTGTGAAAATTTTATTTCTACAGAAAATTTTGTCAAAATTTTATTTCCATAGAAAATTTTGCAAAAACTAATTTCTATAGAGAATGTCAAAATTTGATTGCTATAGGAAATTTTGTCAAAATTTTATTTCTACAGAAAATTTTGTCAACATTGTTTTCAATAGAAAATTATGTCAAAATTTTATTTCTATAAAAAATATTGTCAACATCTTTTCTATAGAAAATTTTGTCAAAATTTAATTTTTGTTTGTGTAGAAATTTTATTTCTATATAAAATTTTGTCAAAATTTTATTTTTATAGAAAATCTTGTCAAAATTTTATTAATATAGAAAACTTTGTCAACACTTTATTTTTATAGAAAATTTTGTCAATTTTTTTTTTTGAAAAATTTATTTTTATAGAAGATTTTGTCAAAAATGTATTTTTATAGAAAATTTTGTCAAAATCTTATTTCTATAGAAAATTTTGTCAACATTTTTTTTCTATAGAAAAATTTGTCAAAATAATTTTCTATGGAAAATTTTGTCAAAATTGTATTTTTAAAGAAAATTTTGTCAATTTCTTTTTTTTTTTAATTTTATTTTTATAGAAGATTTTGTCAAAAATTTATTTATATAGAAAATTTTGTCAAAATTTTATTTTTATAGAAAATTTTGTCAACATTGTACTTCTTAGAAAAATTTGTCAAAATTTAATTTTTTTTTGAAATTTTTGTTTTGTTGGTTTCGTCCAGTCGTTTTGTTTTTAAATTCATATATCATCTGTGATGTGCATTTAGACTGATTGTCTGTAGGTACACATAGTGTACCGTAGTTTATGTAATGATATAATGGCATTTTATTTGTATAGAAGAAAATTTTATTTTTATAGAAGATTTTATTAATATAGAAAAATTTTATTAATATAGAAAACTTTGTCAACACTTTATTTTTATAGAAAATTTTGTCAATTTTTTTTTTTTGAAAAATTTATTTTTATAGAAGATTTTGTCAGAAATTTATTTTTATAGAAAATTTTGTCAAAATCTTATTTCTGTAGAAAATTCTGTCAACATTTTTTTTTCTATAGAAAAATTTTTCAAATTAATTTTCTATGGAAAATTTTGTCAAAATTGTATTTTTAAAGAAAATTTTGTCAAATTCTTTTTTTTTTTTTAAATTTTATTTTTATAGAAGATTTTGTCAAAAATTTATTTATATAGAAAATTTTGTCAATTTTTTTTTTATAGAAAATTTTGTCGACATTGTATTTCTGTAGAAAAATTTGTAAAAATTTAATTTTTTTTGAATTTTTTTTTTTTTTTTTTGGTTTCGTCCAGTCGTTTTGTTTCTAAATTCATATATCATCTGTGATGCGCATTTAGACTGATTGTCTGTACGTACACATAGTGTACCGTAGTACACGTAATGATATAATGGCATTTTATTTTTATAGAAGATTTTGTCAAAAATTTATTTCTATAGAACATTTTGTCAACATTTGATTTCTATAGAAAATTTAGTC
This sequence comes from Haematobia irritans, assembly GCF_050003625.1. Lineage (NCBI taxonomy): Eukaryota > Metazoa > Arthropoda > Insecta > Diptera > Muscidae > Haematobia > Haematobia irritans. Next base: position 210,612,151 of record NC_134398.1, read on the forward strand.
AACATTTTTTTTCTATAGAAAATTTTGTCAAAATTTTATTTATTATTTTTTTTTAAATTTTTATTTCTATAGAAAATTTTGTCAAATTTTCTTATATTGCAAATTGTGTCAAAATTTTATTTCTATAGAAAATATTGTTAAAAATTGATTTAAAAAAAAATTCTTTTCCTTTTCCTCTGTTGGTTAAGCTACACTTGTAGTTTAGTCAATGCATGGTTTTAAGGTGAAATCAAAAAACAACAACAATGCTTAAAGAACAAAACCAACATAACAAAACAAAACGAATAAAAAAATGAGGAGACACGCTCAAAAAACCCAGCCAACTGCACTCAAATCGATGATTTGACAGTGGCATAGGAAAAGAGATATGTTTGTACGAATTTATTTCGGCATAAGCCAGCTATCATGCAAAACCTTTTTTCGGAAGGTTCAAGTGTGGTTCATTGTTGGGTTTATTCTGATAATTGGTTGATAGTTTTGCTGCAAACAGATGATGCTGATGAGGAATGTGGTAATTCCGGAACGTGCGTCCATCTAACCATCTTGCAGTCTATAGGGCTTTGCCCAAATAAATTTGACAAACATTCATTTCCTCTGTTGGTTAAGCTACACTTGTAGTTTAGTTAATGCATGGTTTTAAGCTGAAATCAAAAAACAGCAACAATGCTATAAAAAATTTTGTAAAAATTTTATTTCTATAGAATATTTTGTCAACATTTTGTTTCTATGGGAAATTTTGTCAAAATCTCATTTCTATAGAAAATTTTGTCAAAATTTTATTTCTATAGCAAATTTTTTCAACATTTGTTTCAATACAAAATTTTGTCAAAAAAAAAATTTTTTTTGAGAATTTTATTTTTATAGAAGATTTTGTCAAAATTTTATTTCTGCTGAAAATTTTGTCAACATTTATAGAAAACAACATGTATCGAAAATTTTGTCGAAATTTATTTTTCTTTTATATTTGTTTTATTTCTATAGAAATTTATTTTTATTTATATCCAGGAATTTTATGAAGTACTGCGAATTCTACCAATGTACCAAATAGTAGATTTTTACCAACTGTGGCAACCGTAACTAAAATAATACGATAGTCTTTGTAAGCGGATATAAAACTTAAAAATATATTTAAAATTTGAGGAGTAGACAAACAAAATTTTACTTTCTTTAAAATTCAGTCTAGAGGAGCTCTTCACAATAATCATCCAGTACACACACACAATTTTTTTCTGATTCAATTACAAAACTAATTGATCTAAATAATTTCTTAATTGAAATGTCTTCAATCACAGAAATTTTTTTTTTTTTTTTTTTTTTTTTTTTTATTTAAGCAATTATTGTACAAACTTCATGCTTAACTTATACTACAACTAGTCTCTAGCTAATAAAGGACTAACCAGTAGTTCAAATGTTGGTGTCGATAGACGTAATAGTAAAATTATCTTAGTTCAAGAAATTATTGAATTAAGAAAATGCATGTAAAAAAAAAAAATATTTGGTTATGTAGTTCGGTTTTATGTAGTAAAACGTGTAATTAGATCTCGAGGATAAAATCGCCTTAGTCTTCTAGGTTGATCTGAAGGTTCTAGTAATTTTACAGCTTCACGGTTTACGTGTTGCTGAAGACGCATATAGTGTTTTTGGGCGTATCTTGAGATTTCCTCATTAACTGTACTTATTTGTAAGTCTCGATGCAGGTCCTTATTTCGGACATACCATGGAGCATTAACTGCTGATCTTATTGCTTTGTTCTGAAATTTTTGAATTTTTGCTATAGCACTATTTGATGCACAACCCCAAAGTTGAATACCATATAGCCATATTGGCTTTAGTGTTTGCTTATATATTAGGAGTTTATTATCATTTGAGAGAACGGAATTTCTGCCCATTAACCATTGTAAGTTACGATATTTGATATCCAATTCTTCACGTTTTTTATCGATATGGTCTTTCCAAGTTAATTTGGAATCCAGTATAAATCCAAGATATTTTGCGGAATTTGTATGTGGTACTTGTTCTGTGTTTATGTATAGAGGCTTATATTGCGTAGTGATTTTTGCAAAGTCGACGTGTAGAGATTTGCTGCTGTTCAATTTAAGACCCCATTCAGTTGTCCATTGATAAACTTTGTTGAGGCCTTCTTGGAGTTGGCTTATGGACTCATCCGTGTTTCTCCCCGAAGACATTAACACCGTATCATCGGCAAATGTTCCTATGAAGCACCTTTCGGTTACAGGCATATCATAAGTATATAATAGATATAATAATGGGCCAAGAATGCTGCCTTGTGGTACCCCTGAATATATTGGGTAGAGTTTTGTAAATTCATCGTCATGACGTACTCTATAAAAGCGGTTACTGAGGTATGAACCTAAGATTTCACAGTAATTTTTTGGAAGCAACCTTTCAAGTTTGCTAAGAAGACCTTCATGCCACACACCGTCAAAAGCCTGAGAAATGTCCAAGAAAACAGCAGAACAAACTTGCTTATGTTCAAAAGCGTAATTAATATTTTCAGTTACCCTATGTACTTGTTCGATTGTAGAGTGCTGTTTGCGAAAGCCAAATTGGTGGTCAGGTATAATATCCCTCGAATGGACAAAGTACTCCAGTCTTTTTCGGAATAATTTTTCAAAGAGCTTCCCTATAACTGGTAGAAGTGATATAGGTCTATATGAGCTGGGATCATGAGGGTTTTTGCCCGGTTTTGGTATCATGACTATTTCTGCAACTTTCCAGCAGCTAGGCACGTATTTCAATTTTAGTACAGCGTTCATTATTGTGGTCAAGCGCGCGAAACCATGATATGGTAAGTTTTTAAGGACATCACTCTTTAATTGGTCGAAACCACCAGATTTGTTGTTTTTGAGTTGTTTGACCTCATTCCACACTTCTCTAAAAGAAATGTTGTCAATAGGAATTTCGGCATGGATCGATTGTTGGTGAAGATTTTGATTTGCATTATTTGGTATTTGCGTATAATTTGAAAATATAGATTGTAGGTTTTGTGCGAACTCATCTGCTTGTTCAATGCTGCTCTTAGCCCATTTTCCGTTCCTTTTTAATATTGCTACTTTTTGTACTGCTGGTCTATTTTTTAGATTTACTGCCTTCCAAAGGGAGTGGTCTGAGTTTTTGTTTGGGGCAAGGTTTGACAAGAACCTATGGAAATTTTGATCCTTGTGTTTTTTTGTCAGCCTGCTTAATTTTTTGGTAGCATTATTTAACATAGTTTTGTCTTCAGGTGACCGTGTTTGTTGCCATCTTTTCCTAAGCATTCTTTTGAGTTTGATTTGATTTATTATATGTTGCGGATAAGAACACATATTAGTTACATTATATGGTTCTGGTGTACTATGCCACGCAGCATTTTGTATCAGGTTTGTGAACGCCTCCACTTCTTCTTCGAATTCATTCGAATTTGTAATCGGCGAATGACTAATGGACTTTGTGATTATGTGTCTAAAGTAATTCCAATCAGTTCTTTTGTTTGTCATTCCATAATTAGTTTGTGTAACTGTTGGTCTGCTTAAATAATACAAATAGATGGGTGAATGGTCAGAGCTAAGTTCATGACCATCTTCTATTCTAAGTTTACTAGGGGGAATTTTTTTGGTAATAAAAAAATCAATTAGATCTGGAATTTTTGACACATCTGCCGGCCAGTACGTTGGCTTTCCCGTTGATACTACTGCACATCCAGTAAGCTGCACTGCGCGATACAGTTCTCTACCTTTGGGTGTTGTTAATCTAGAACCCCATTGGATATTCTTTGCGTTGAAGTCTCCTCCCATAATAAATGTATGTTTGTGTGAATTTAAAATATCCTTATATTGTTCAAATTTTATGTTGTGCCTTGGAGGACTGTATAATGATGAAACAGACATTAGTATTTTGTTTATATCAAGTGTTACGGTTGTAACTTGGAATTCTTCTAATGATATTGTATTTTCCGGCCAGTGTTTAATAGATTTTTTGATCAAAATAGCACTTCCTCCCCTAGCTGTGTTGCTAGGGTGATCAGAATGAAAAAGGTTATAGTTTTTAATATTCAGGTATGAATCTTTAACAAAGTGTGTTTCGCTTATGAGACATATGTCAATATTTTTCTCATGTAAAATGAACCGAAGTTCGTTTATATGCCTTAAAAGGCCATTAGCGTTCCATTGCATAATTTTTAGTGATGACTCCATCTAAGCAAGAGTACCGAAAAAATTCTCCTCTAGCATATTTAATCTAGTGTCAAGAGATTTATTAAAAGTTTCAATCGCCTCTAATTTCGCAAGGATTTTGGACAAAGTGTTTTCGTAAGAGCCTTTGCTAGCACTTATCTTCTGCGTGTTGTTTGATTTAGTCATCTCTGAATATGACTTCCTAGTTAATGGTGGAACGGTGGAATTTATTCCTGATTTGTGAATTACTTGTTGTGGTATTTTATTCGAATTTGCATTTCTATTTTGATTTTTTAGTTTTTGATTGCGTAGCTTTTGAAGTTCCTTTGCAACGATACAACCTCTGTAGCTAGCAGGATGTTGTTCGCCGCAGTTGCAGCATTTCGGGAGAAACACCGAAGGTTTTTCGCAAGTTTTAGTTTCGTGCTTTCCTGCACATCTAGCGCATCGGGACTGTTTAGAACAGTAATTTTTTGTATGGTTATACCCCTGACAGTTCTTACACTGTGGTATATGTTTTGGGAGTTTTATTGCTTCGATTTTTACAATCGTATTAAGAATTTGCTTAATATCATATATTTTCTGTATGTTTTCTGTAGGGTGAAAACTTAAGACAAATAAATCGAGAGGATCTTTTGTATAATAATGTGTTTTGTTAAAAGCATTTATAATATTGAAACCCTGTTCTTTCAAATCAGTAATAATATCAATAGGATCACAAGTGTGATGCAAATTCTTCGCTATGACACGTATAGGACGATCATGTTTATTTTCATATGAGTGCCATTGAATTTTGGCTTCGTTAAGAGCTTTCGTTACCTCTCTATAATCGTTAGCCTCAAAAGTCGAAATTTTTTGGGATTGTTTGTCTATTTGTTTTGTAATAAAGCCATTTGCGGCTTTTGATTTAATTACATTTCGAAGTGCTCCGAAGTTTTCCATTGAGCTTACTATTATTGGAGGTGGACGAACAGGTTTTTGTTGCTTTTTCGAAGCTGCTTCCGTTCCATCAATATCATCAGTAGGTACTGATTCAGTTATGGGTGGTGTAGATGGTTCTACATTTTTGTTTGAAATTTTTCGTGCCTTTTTATCATTTTTTCTTTTTTTCATAAGGATCCACTCAGTTTCCCTTGCTAATTCTTCCTCATCCGTTGCATAAACTGTTTGTTGTTCTATGCCCGATTCCATGTTTACTTCGTTGTTTGCGCTTGAAGGAGGCTCCCCTCTTTGTTCATTAGTTCCATAATTAGAATTTTTTGTTTGCATTCCTGCAAATTGAGATCGCAGTGCTTCATTTTCTTGATGGAGTTGGTTGCATACACTTTCCAATAGTTTTATTCTTTCTAAAAGTTCAATATTATGTTGTTCTAACTCTTTGAGTTTGGAGACTCTGAATTGGCTTATGCTATTCCTTGGATTTGCACTCGGTGTGCCATCCATTTTCAAAAGTAACAGTCAATACTTTTGTTTGTATTACTACCCGGTTCATTATATCATGTAACTGACAATAAACTTGGCAGCACTGTTCTTGCCACTATTATGCGTAACACGAACAGATGTTTGATTTTATATTTACTTTTCTGTCTCTGTCAGATTGTTTATCGTAAAAATCGTGTTTTGTTTATGTTATTATTTAATAATTTATTTTGCGATTTAATCAGTGTGTACCACACCAAAACAACTATCTTCACCACCAGGAGTTCAACTCGCGGCGCGATTTGTTTCAATAATTACTTTGTGTTGCAAAAGTTATTATTTTAGACAAAATTTCTTAGACGAAGTATGAGCGTTTATATGCAGGTATTACTACGAACAGTGTTCCGAATCGAAAAAAAAAATCACAGAAATGATAGATAGTATCAATTAAATAATTAATTCATCCAATTAAAAAATTAATTGATACTATTAATTTTAGTGATTGACTTTAGTTGCAAATAAACAAATTTTGGTAATCAATGAAGTTTTTAATTGAATATTCTTTAAAACTCAATTAAGACCTTAAAGGAATTGTGTGAATGGAATTTTTGTTGAAATATATACCGTTTTTGTACTTTCTTAAAAATTTTATTATCCATTCCTGAGGTGTAGTATTTCTGGGTACACGTCACATCTACTTACTAGAGGTGTGCACGTGAGTAATAGTTTACTCACGCTCATGCACACTCACGAAAAAAAAATTTGTACTCACGCACACTCACGCACGAAAACGTCGTGACTCACGAAAAATACCGTGACTTACGAAAAATATCGTGACTCACGAATAATTTTATGATTAATTTACCTTAACGAAGTGTCTGAAAACATGAGCATTACTAAAATCGAGAGTGTTATTAAACTCTTAACATCCCAGGTGTCACTAAAATTGTAATTGAATTTATCTCTTAAGCGTTTTATGTTGGCGAGCAGGAATATTTTCGTGAGTGTTACTTACGTTACTCACGCACATTCACGAATATATTATTTTCGTGACTCACGCTCACGCACGACATTTTGGTTTGTTAATCACGCTCACGCACACTCACGCTGTTGTCATTAGCGTGACTCACACACGAATCACGAAAATGTTCGTGAGCCACGACAATTTCGTGTCACGTACACACCGCTACTACTTACCCAGGTTTTGCTAGGTTATTTTTAAATTGGTAACAAATTACCAATGAAAAGAAATCTTATTTGCTTTTGCCAGGGCTTGGTTTGCAACAAGAGCTAAATTTTAAGTGCAGAAGAAATATAGATACCCTGAAAAAATTTGAAGTTTTTCTTAAGTCTCTTTTCTAATATAGGCTTCATAACATGCAATTTAAAAGACAATTTTAAGAAGCTTTTATATATTTATATATTTTACCATCGGCAACTACTACCACAATTCATTAAATTTGATTGTGGATGACAAGCTTTAGTAGAAATTTGTACACAATTCATGGCGCCATATAGATTTATTTTACTTATTTTATTCGTAAGATTTATATTTATTTATACACCTACTATATCCTGTGGCCCAGGCTAGGCATTTTCCAGAATATTTCGTAAATTTTTGTACCTAATTAATTTTTATTTATTTTCCAATTTTTTTTTGCAGATTTATATTCAGCTTGCAAATCAAAAAATTTCTTCTGAAAGGTAAGCAAACAACGCCTATACATAATATTTTTATTTATATTAATTAATTTGTCTATTATGATGTGAGAATTGAAAACCATCAAGGTAGTCCCGCTAATTATTTCATTCTAAGAACTTGATATTATATTATTTTCTTTTGTTTTATGTTGTTAGGTTGACCATTGGATTGGTTAAAATACGAAGTAAAAGTCCATAATAATTTTTTTTTTTTGCAGAACAATCCTAATAAGATTTCAGCTGGGAATCTAAATGTTCTTATGAAAACACAAAACACGACAGATTTATATGGAAAAAAAACCAAAGTCAAAATTAATGTTGTGTTTTTAATACCAATCTCCATTTCATCAAGGGAAAATAAATACGAAGAAATCTATAAAGTAGATTGGACATTGTAGGCTAACTACACCAGCATTATTCAAATAAAAACTGTGGATATTTTTAATGTTTTAGATTGTAAGGTTATGTATACATCTGCCCTCTCTGAGCTATCGTGAACTCTCTAACAGCATTATCATCAAAAAAGAAAACAAATTAAAACAAATGACTTTTAAAGGGAGGGATATGATTTCAATTATTTCTATTATTTTCCTTCTTGCTCTTCTACTTTATTTAAAATATTTTCACAGGTGTGGATGATGATGATGATGAAGAATTTCTATTTTCTATTTTACTGAATAAACATTGATACAGTTTGCTGATGGTTATTGCCTGCTTAAAGTTTACAAAATAAAAGTTCTACGAAAAAGTGTTTATATGTATGTCTTACGGTTATTCTATGAAACTTCTAAAACTTAAAGTCTAAGTTAACAATGTTACAAAGTGTATGTATATAACAGTATATAACAATGTTACAAAGGATAATTTGTGAAACTTTAATGTTTACATTATAGGGAAAGATGAAATAAAGATGGTGGATGGCTGTTTTATATTTCAGTAAAAAAAAACCTGTAGCCAACAATAAAAATGTTTCTGTTTTTTTGGGTTAGCTGCATCAAAAGCAAAGAATTTTACATGGGCTTGACACAGGACGGACGTCCACCACATTTTAATAACCGTTGCACTAAATTTGCATCATTTCTTAAGTTGTGATCCAAATTCAATCAAACAATTTTTGTAATTATTTTTTATAATTTATTACTATGTTGCATGCATTCTAACTAGTATCTGAAATCTTTGAACCTCAAATATTATCAAAATTTCAAAATTTTTTCCACAAAATTTTTCACAAAATTTAAATAATTTTTATGTGAAATAAAGTTAAAGTTATTCACTAAAAATATGAAAAAAACATGTGAGTAAAGTAGAAAGTCGGGCGGGGCCGACTATATTATGCCCTAAACCACACCTACTGAATTAGTAAACATAACCATTTGAGGGGTATAATTGGCATAAGTTTGGAATATAAACCGCATTTCCATATTTAAGAACATTAAAGGGTTCATGGGAATTGTATCACAATCTAAACAGAAATGTCTCATATTAGGAGATATAGTTGGTTCTGAACCTTCAGAGTTAGCATGCCACTAATATTTAGTCCATTATTAAACAAGTAAGTAAAGTAGAAAGTCGGACGGGGCCGACTATATCATACCCTAAACCACCCTTACTGAATTAGTAATCATAAACATTTGTGGGGTAACATTGATATAGGTCTGGGAGATAAACCGCAGTTGCATATTTAAGAAAATTTAGAGGTACATGTTTATGGGTGATTTCTCACAATCTGACTATTGCTCATAGTCAATGTTGCCAGGGAAACTGTTCGGTTTACCCTACAAGGACAAAAAAGTTCCCTAGTTTCCCATACAATTTTCCCTAGAATATTTTTCGTTAAATTTAAAAAAAAATTACAAAACAAAAATGGTTCTAAGTACTTTATTATCTTAAAACATGAATATGCAACGTATATAACTTAGGATATAAATTTGTATCACCACCACGGTTGCCACAGTTGGTAGAATTCTACCCAAAATAGTATTTTTTTTTTTTGCTAAATCTCTATAAAAATAAAATTTTAGAAAAAGTTTCTATAAACAAATTTTTGTGAGAAATTTTTCTATAGAAATAAAATTTTGACAATAAATTCCATAAAAATAAAATTTTGAGAACATTTTCCATAGAAATAAAATTTTTGAGAAAATTTTTTATAGAAATAATATTAAAAAAAAATTCTATAGAAATACAATTTTGACAAAATTTTCTATAGAAATAAATTGTGGACAACATTTTCTACTAGAATAAAGTTTTGACAAAAATTTCTATAGAATTATTTGTTTGGTAGATTTGTGGTAATCTTCAAATTTTGTTAGATTTTTTTTGGCACGAGTAGTAACTGTTATTACCACACATTGTTAAAGATCAAGCCTTGCCGGCTTCTAATTTCCTCCTCTGGAGCCACCAAAATGTAAAAGTTATTACAAATTGTGTTGAGTGAAAATGTCCTACATTGTGGCCCTATGTCCCTACAAGACGCTAAATATTAGAAAAACCCTACATATAGGGAATTTCCCCTACTTCTAGCAACACTGACTGTGTTGATATTGCACCTACGGAGTTAGTATGCCACTAATATTGGGTCCATTATTAAAAAAGAGAAAATCGCTCAATTAGTGTGGGTAATAAATCCAAATTTGTAAAAATCGAGCAATATTCTTATGTAAGAGCTACAAGTACGTATAAGTATGATTGGTTAGTACATCAAAATTTGAAATTTGAGTAACATTGGTTAATAAATAAGAGTACTATGGCCAAATTTGGGAAAATCGAGCGATGCATATATATGGAAGCTATACCTAAATCTGAACCAATTTGCGTAATATTTTGCGGGTTCGATTAATACCACACCGTGGTGCAATGGTTAGCATGCCCGCCTTGCATACACAAGGTAGTAGGTTCGATTCCTGCTACTACCGAACACCAAAAAGTTTTTCAGCGGTGGATTATCCCACCTCAGTAATGCTGGCGACATTTCTGAGTGTTTCAAAGCTTCTCTATGTGGTTTCCCTGGAATGTGGAACGCCGTTCGGACTCGACTATAAAAAGGAGGTCGCTTGTCATTGAGCTTAACATGGAATCGGGCAGCACTCAGTGATAAGAGAGAAGTTCACCACAGTGGTATCACAATGGACTGAATAGTCTAAGTGAGCCTGATACATCGGGCTGCCACATAACCTAACCTAACCTAATACCACAAAAGGTTACCTTGGTCAAAATTTGAGTAAGATCAGTTAAGAAATAAGGCCTCTATGGTAAAAAAATAAGGTTATTAGGGGCGAGTTTTTCAAAATCGGGCGATACATATATGGGAGCTATATCTACATCTGAACCGATTTTGATAAAATTTTGCACATACCGTTAGTACTATAGTGGACTGGATCTGGGTTAGGACATCAACTCAGAATTTAATTCTAAGCCCATCAATATACTATACAATGGGTCTCAAACACGGTGCCACAGTTGGTAGAATTCTACGAAAGCTGGTAGATCTGTTAGTGATTGGTAGATTGGTAAGTTTTGCAAAATATTCCTCTCCACCTATGAGGTATTCCACAAATTTTCTTTAAAAATAAAATTTGGGCAAAAATTTCTATAAAATAAAAATTTTCACAAAATTGTCAATAAAAATAAAATTTTGACAAAATTTTCTATAAAAATAAAATTTTGACAAAATTTTCTATAAAAATAAAATTTTGACAAAATTTTCTGTAGAAATGAAATTTTGATAAAAGTTTGTACAGGAATAAAACTTTGGCAAAAAAGATTTTTTTGTGTGGTAGTTTTTTCATTTTACAAAATAATCCTCTCCAACTGAGAGTTACTACATAAATTTTCTATAAAATAAAAATTTGCAAGATTTTCTACAAAAATAAAATTTTGGCAAAATTTTCTATAAAAATAAAATTTTGACAAAATTTTCTATAAAAATAAAATTTTGACAAAATTTTCTATAAAAATAAAATTTTGATAAAATTTTCTATAATAATAAAATTTTAGCAAAATTTTCTATAAAATAAAATTTTGGCTAAATTTTATATAAGAATAAAATTTTGTATAAAAATAAAATGTTCACAACATTTTGTATAAAAATAATATTTTGACAAAATTTTCTATAAAAATTAAATTTTGGCAAAATTTTCTATAAGAATAAAATTTGACAAAATTTTCTTTAAAAATAAAATTTTGACAAAATTTTCTATAAAAATAAAATTTTGACAACATTTTCTAAACAAATAAAATTTTTACAAAATTTTCTATACAAATAAAATTTTGACATCATTTTCTATAAAAATAAAATTTTCACAAAGTTTTCTAAAAAAATAAAATTTTTACAAAATTTTCTGTAGAAATTAAATTCGGACAAATGTTTGTACAGGAATAAAACTTTGGCAAAAAGATTTTTTTGTGTAATAGTTTTGTTTGTTTTACTCCACAAATTTGCTATAAAATAAAATTTTGCAATATTTTCTACAAAAATAAAATTTTGGCAAAATTTTCTATAATAATAAAATTTTGGCAAAATTTTCTATAAAATAAAATTTTTGCTAAATTTTTTATACGAATAAAATTTTGCAAAAAATTTTGTATAAAAATAAAATTTTGACAAAATTTTCTATAATAATAAAATTTTGACAAAAGTGATCTCAACCCACTCCTTCTTGGCGTTACATACAAATGCACAAACTTATTATACCCTGTGCCACAGTAGTAGTGAAGGGTATGCAAATTATGTAAAACTCACTACCACATCTTCGGATTTTGCAAGAAATATTCACCTCCAGAGATAAAGGTTAAGTTACACTGTGCATAATTTAGATGATTGTTCACTTTAAAGAGAACAGCCATTGATTTTTCACCTCCTACGTTAAAGGTTAAACTCCATTGTGTATTTTTAGTAGGTGTTACTTCAATGTTCACATAAAAGTAAATACAGTCAATGGTTCTATTGAGCTACATCGCGTGTTTTTTACCTAAGTAAACTTTTCAACTACCAATATTCACATACACACGCGCGCACACACAAAGATAAACTGAAATATGGTATTCTCCCATGTGAGTAAGGTAGAGTATGTGGGTGTTTATGGTTTATGCAAAATATTCTCACTGAGCTCACACAGCTGCAATTTGGTTTTGTTATTCATTCTCTCTATCAATGTACTATTCAAACTTTAACTTTTTAACTTTAGTCATCGTTGTATATAAACTATGTCAATTCTTTGTGTCATGTGTCTGTTTCCTCTCTTGCTGTTTTATTTTAATGTACCAAATTCAATATTGAGAGCGATGGTGTTTTATTGCTTTTGTTGCCCCCCCTGTTGAAGTCAAAGGAAAAATTTGTTTACAGATTGGTTTTTTCCTTTTTTTGTTTTTCGTGAAGGGGATATTATAACCAATTTACCTCAGGTGGAAAAAAACAATATATTTTTAATTATTTTAAAATCGTGTTAGGGTTAAAAGAGATATATTCGGAATGGTGTTTTGATATAAATGGAAATGGTTAACATAGGGATTATATAATGGGCTGTGTGAAATGTCGGAATCGTAGTGAAAATATCGGATTTGAAATCATATAATAAAGGGTGATTTGTTAAGAGCTTGATAACTTTTTTTAAAAAAAAAACGCATAAAATTTGCAAAATCTCATCGGTTCTTTATTTGAAACGTTAGATTGGTCCATGACATTTACTTTTTGAAGATAATTTCATTTAAATGTTGACCGCGGCTGCGTCTTAGGTGGTCCATTCGGAAAGTCCAATTTTGGGCAACTTTTTCGAGCATTTCGGCCGGAATAGCCCGAATTTCTTCGGAAATGTTGTCTTCCAAAGCTGGAATAGTTGCTGGCTTATTTCTGTAGACTTTAGACTTGACGTAGCCCCACAAAAAATAGTCTAAAGGCGTCAAATCGTATGATCTTGGTGGCCAACTTACCGGTCCATTTCTTGAGATGAATTGTTCTCCGAAGTTTTCCCTCAAAATGGCCATAGAATCGCGAGCTGTGTGGCATGTAGCGCCATCTTGTTGAAACCACATGTCAACCAAGTTCAGTTTTTCCATTTTTGGCAACAAAAAGTTTGTTAGCATCGAACGATAGCGATCGCCATTCACCGTAACGTTGCGTCCAACAGCATCTTTGAAAAAATACGGTCCAATGATTCCACCAGCGTACAAACCACACCAAACAGTTCATTTTTCGGGATGCATGGGCAGTTCTTGAACGGCTTCTGGTTGCTCTTCACTCCAAATGCGGCAATTTTGCTTATTTACGTAGCCATTCAACCAGAAATGAGCCTCATCGCTGAACAAAATTTTTCGATAAAAAAGCGGATTTTCTGCCAACTTTTCTAGGGCCCATTCACTGAAAATTCGACGTTGTGGCAGATCGTTCGGCTATTCATGATGAAATGCCAAAGCATACTGAGCATCTTTCTCTTTGACACCATGTCTGAAATCCCACGGGATCTGTCAAATACTAATGCATGAAAATCCTAACCTCAAAAGAATCACCCTTTAGTACCAACTCTATTATACCTAGTTCATATTGAAGATGCACAAAAAAAATGGGAAGTTCTTCCAAAGGCACAACTTTAAAAGCACTTCCAGAAGATGTACTCCTAATGATGTTCTTTATTTTAACTACCAAGGGAATTTTTTTAATTAAATTTTTTATAACTTGGTTTTTTCATACTTTTAATAGGAAATTTTAACTTTTTTTTTCATAAAATGGTATAAATTTTATTTTTTTTTACATTTAAATTTTGTCGAAAAAATGCTAAATCCAATCGGAAAAATTTTGAATTTTTGAAACTATTTGAGGTCAAACGTTTACGACAAGCGTTCGAATCCAATAAAAATTATAAAAATTATTTATTTGACAAAATATCACAGAATTTATTAATTTACATCCAAACCAGTGAATTCGGATCCCATCTAAAAAGTGATGCAAATTCAGTGCAACGGCTGTTTAAATAGAGGACTTCCGTCCTATGACAAACCCATTTTAAATTCATCGCTTCTGCGTCCATTTTGTACCTCTTCCGGATCCAAAAAGAAAATTTTCATTACTTTTTTGGCGACTCTTTTTTGCTAGGTAATATACCACCGTATTATTGTGTACAATAACGTATATATTTATTCATGTGCCTGTCACTCCAAAATGTATATAAATATTTTACTTCAATTTATAATGTATGTATATTCTATCAGAATACTAAAATTTCAGCTGTTATATGACTAGTTTTTTTTTGCAAGACTATTTTGCACTTAAAATTCCCTCTATTCTCTATTCATTCTTAGCAGCAAAACTTCCCCTTTCGTTTACATAGTAGAGTTTTTCTTTTTGTTGATACTGGATAAAAAAAAGAAATTGAAATTTACAAGTGTTGCAAATTTGTTCAAGTGTTTGCATACACATTTTTCATTATTTCACTCCCCACCACATTTAGAAAATTGCGTTGTGGTATAAAATTCAAGAGAAATGTTTTTTTTTTTACTTCATCTAACTTAGGTCCTATGCATTGAGAAAATGAGTGGCATTGGCCAAAGTTGTTCAATGAGATTTCCTCTATTGATGGTTGAAATCATCTAGCTACCTCTGGTATATTTATACCACACTCTTGCATACTCCCTGCTTTTTTCAATCCTACCTACTCTCTTTCTTTCTATCGTTCTGTTATTCCTATGACTATAAAAACAGCAGTATTTACAATGGACCAGTGTTAAATCTTTATTTCTATTCTTACCTTTTTAATATATTTATATATGCCATAAAAAGGGGTTTTCGGATTCTTTTTATTTTTTTCTTATTTTTACGAGAATAGAAGATTTACATATTCCTAGTAAAAGGGTCGTCTTATAGAAGAATGATGGCAAATATATATTCGAGGAAAACATTTTTTTTTTTAATTTTCCGGAATTTTGATCTATTTATTTTTTATTTATTTATTTATTTAATAAAAATAATTTAATATTTAATTATTAACTAATTTTGATATTTTAAGCATAAAATTAGTTATCATTTTTATTATTATTATTATTTTTTTTTTTGAAAATTAAATAAAGCAAAAACGAATATAAAATTAATAAAAAAGTAAGAAAACACAATGGAAATAAAATTATTCCCGATTAAATTTAATCATGTGCCATTTGGCTATTTCACTTTCATGAGAATACTTTTCAGAGGAGTTTGAAAATTAAAAGAATTATAATTTTTTCAAGAATATAAGGGGAAATATATTTATTCAAATATAGATGCAAAAAAAAAAAAAAAACAAATAATAATAAATAAAAAAAACCGCCTCTGGAAGGATCTGAGCTTGCCTTATATTATATTTTTTATACCCTGAACCACTCTGTGGAATAGACTATTATAAGTTAGTTCATATGTCTTCAACACCCAGAAGGAGATAAGATAAAAACTTGGTGTATTTGGCAATATTGATCAGTGCCGGCTCCTGAGCTGATCTAGCCATATCCAATCGTCTGTATCTAAATTAGATGTGAGCAAGTAAGTAATATTTTACTAACACTCAAGCACACTCATGAAATTTTTGTCAAAATTTTGTTTCTATAGAAAATTTTGTCAAAATTTTATTTCTATAGAAAATTTTTGGAAAATTTTATTTCTATAAAAAATTTTCTCAAAATTTCCATAGCAAATTTTATCAAAATTATATTTCTATAGAAAATTTTGTCAAAATTTTATTTCTGTAGAAAATTTTGTCAAAATTTTATTTCTGTAGAAAATTTTGCCAAATTATATATAAATTTTGGCCAAAATTTTATTTATATAGAAATTGAAAGGACCTCTTAGTTGGAGAGGAATAATTTTCCAAAATTTTATTTCTATAGAAAATGTTGTCAAAATTTTATTTCTGTAGAAAATTTTTTCAAAATTTAATTTCCATAGAAAATTTTCTCAAAATTTTATTTTTATAGAAACTTTTATCAAAATTTTATTTCTAAAGAAAATTTTGTCAAAATTTAATTTCTGTAGAATATTCGGTCAAAATTTTATTTGAATAGAAATTTTGGTCAAAATTTTATTTATATAGAAAATTTTGTTAAAATTTTATTGTTACAAGAAATTTTGTCAAAATTTTATTTCTATATAAATTTTGCTCTAAATATTATTTATACAGAAAATTTAAGCACCTCTTAATTGGCATGGGATATTTTTCCAAAATTTTATTTCTTTACAAAATTTTGTCAAAATTTTATTTCTATAGAAAATTTGGCCAAAATAATATTTTTTTAAAAAAATATCAAAATTTTATCTTCATAAAAAAATTGTTGAAATTTTATATCTATACCATTTGTGTCAAAACTAAAATTTTTATAGCAAATTTTGTAAAAAAATTATTTCTATAGAAAAATTTGTCAACATTTTATTCGTATTTTGTCAAATTTGTTACAATTTTGTCAAAATTTGTTTTCTATAGAATATTTGGTAAAAATTCTACAGAAAATCTTATCAAAATTTTACTTCTACATTAATTTTGTCAAACTTTATTTTGAAAACTTTCTTTAAACATTATTTCTATAGAAAATTTGTTTCAAAATTGTATTTCTATAGGAAATTCGTTTGAAATTTTATTTGTGTACAAAATTTTGTCATAACTTTTTATCTATAGAAAATTTTGTAAAAATTTTATTTATATAGATGTGAGGAGTACCTCTTAGTTGGAGAGGAATACTTTTCCAGAATTTTATTTCTATAGAATATTTTGTCAAAATGTTTTTTCCCATAGAAAATTTTGTCAAAATTTTATTTCTTTAGAACATTTTGCATTTTTTTTTTATTTCTATAAAAATTCTTGTCAAAATTTTATTTCTATTGAAAATTTTGTCAAAATTTTATTTCTATAGAAAATTTTGTCAAAATTTTATTTCCATAAAAATTTTGATCAAAATTTTATTAATATTGATTTTTTTTTTAAATTTATTGCTACAGGAAATTTTGTCAAAATTTTATTTCTGTAGAAAAATTTATTTCTATAAAAAATGTTGGTCAAAATATTATGTATATAGAAAATTGAGGTACCTCTTAGTTGGAGAGGAATATTTTTCCAAAATTTTATTTCTATAGAAAATTTGGTTAAAAATTAATTGATACAGAAAATTTGGCCAAAATTGCATTTCTATAAAAATATCAAAATTTTATCTCCATAAAAAAATTGTTTAAATTTTATATCTATACCATTTGTGTCAAAACTTAATTTTTATAGCAAATTTTATTTCTATAGAAAATATTGTCAACATTTTATTTCTATAGAAAATTTTGTCAAAATTTTATTTCTACAGAGAATTTTGTCAAAAAATTTTCTACAGAAATAAACTGTAGAAATTTTTTTCAAAATTGTATTTCTGTAGAAAATTTTGTCAAAATTTTATTTCTATATAAATTTGGGTCAACATTTTATTTATATAGAAAATGGAAGTACCTCTTAGTTGGAGAGGAATATTTTTCCAAAATTTTATTGCTATAGAAAATTTTGTCAAAATTCTATTTCTATAGAAAATTTGGTTAGGATTTAATTGATACAGAAAATTTGGTCACAATTTGATTTCTATAGAAAATTTTATCAAAATTTTAACTCCATAAAATTGTTGATATTTCATATCTATAACTATTTGTGTCACAACTTAATTGTTATAGCAAATTTTTTAAAAATTTTATTTCTATATAAATTTTGGTCAAAATGTTATTTATTTAGAAAATTTGAATACCTGTTAGTTGGAGAGGAATATTTTTCCAAAATTTTATATCTATAGAAAATTTGGTTAAAATTTAATTGATACAGAAAATTTTGCCAAAATTGTATTTCTATAAAAAAATATCAAAATTTTATCTCCATAAAATTGTTGATATTTCATATCTATAACTATTTGTGTAGCAACTTAATTGTTATAGCAAATTTTTTGAAAATTTTATTTCTATAGAAAATTTTGTCAACATTTTATTTGTATAGAAAATTTTGTCAAAATTTGTTTTCAATAAAATATAAAAATTCTATAGAAAATCTTATCTAAATTTTACATCTACATAAAATTTTGTCAAAATTTCATTTTTAAAACTTTCTCTAACAATAATTTCTATAGAAAATTTTTCTTCAAAATTTTATTTCTATTGGAAATGCGTTCAAAATTTTATTTGTATAGAAAATTTTGTCAAATCTTTTTATCTATAGAAAATTTTGTCAAAATTTTATTTATGTAGAAGTAATGAGTACCTCTTAGTTGGCGAGGAATATTTGTCCAAAATTTTCTTTCTATAGAATATTTTGTCAAAATGTTTTTGCCCATAGAAAATGCTGTCAACATTTTATTTCTCTAGAAAATTTTGCATTATTTTATTTCTATAGAAAATCTTGTCAAAATTTTATTTTTATTGAAAATTTTGTCAAAATTTTATTTCTACAGAAAATTTTGTCAAAATTTTATTTCTACAGAAAAACTTGTCAAAATTTTATTTCTGTAGAAAATTTTGTCAAAATTTTATTTCTATATAAATTTTGGTCAAAATTTTATTTATATAGAAAATGGAAGTATCTCTTAGTTGGAGAGGAATATTTTTCCAAAATTTTATTTCTATAGAAAATTTTGTCAAAATTTTATTTTTATAGAAAATTTTGTCCAAATTCTATCTCTGTAGAAAATTTGGTTAAGATTTAATTGATACAGAAAATTTGGTCACAATTTGATTTCTATAGAAAATTTTATTTCTGTAGAAAATTTTGACCAAAATTTCTATATAAATTTTGGTCAAAATATTATTTATATAAAAAATTGAAGTACCTCTTAGTTGGAGAGGAATATTTTTCCAAAATTTTATTTCTATAGAAAATTTGGTTAAAATTTAATTGATACTGAAAATTTGGCCAAAATTGCATTTCTATAAAAAAAATATCAAAATTTTATCTCCATAAAATTGTTGACATTTTTTATCTATAACCACTTGTGTCAAAACTTAAATGTTATAGCAAATTTTTTAAAAAATTTATTTCTATAGAAAATTTTGTCAAAATTTGTTTTCAATGGAATATTTGGTAAAAATTCTATAGAAAATCTTATCTAAATTTTACTTCTCCATAAAATTTTGTCAACATTTTATTTTTAAAACTTTCACTAAACATTATTTCTATAGAAAATTTGTTTCTAAATTTTATTTCTATAGAAATTTTTTTCAAAATTTTATTTCTATTGAAAATGCGTTAAAAATTTTATTTGTATAGAAAATTTTGTCAAAATTTTATTTATATAGAAGTAATGAGTACCTCTTTGTTGGCGAGGAATATTTTTCCAAAAATTTTATTTCTATAGAATATTTTGTCAAAATGTTTTTTCCCATAGAAAATTTTGTCAAAATTTTATTTCTTTAGAAAATTTTGCATTATTTTATTTCTATAGAAAATCTTGCAAAATGTTATTTCTATTGAAAATGTTTCCAAAATTTTATTTCTATTGAAAATTTTGTCAAAACTTTCTTTCTATAACATTTTTTGTCAACATTTTACTTCTATAGAAAATTTTCTCTAAATTTTATTTTCGTTGAACATATTCTCTAAATTTGATTTCTATAGAAAATGTTTCGCCAAAATTTTATTTCTATAGAAAATTTAGCCAAAATTTTATTTCTACAGAGAATTTAGTCAAAATTTTATATCTGTAGAAATTTGACATACCTTTTAGCCTATCTTTTTGGAGGAGAATGTTTAGCCAAATCTACGAAAACATAAAGAATTCTAATTCCAAACAGTAAAAAATCTACCATTTTTGAAAGAATTCTACCAAGTGTGGTAATCGTGCTCATATAACCATAAACAACAACAACAGGATTTACTCCAATTTATGTGAGCTTGTGCAAAGGGAGTAGAACTAACATGAAATGATTTGAGATGGTATAGAAAATGTAGATCTACAATATGGTGCAGGTTATAATGTAGTCGGCCCGACCGACTTTAGACTTTCCTTGCTAGTTTTCACTAATAATAGAAAACATCTCGAAAAGTATGCCTTGGTGTCAAACTACGTTGATATAACAAACATATAAATTGACTTGAATTCAAAAAAAAAAAACAAACAAACAAAATCCAAATTAATTTTCATGGAGATTATGCAAATGTGAACTACTACTTTCAGCTCACAACTTTGGATGAAGACCAATTTTTGGAAGCTTTTTTGTTGCTGGTTGATTTTTAATGTGGAGGAATACAAAAACGGTTCACTTTTGTTGGAACATCACACTATGCAAATATTAATAAAATTCTTTGTTAATATTTGGCTTATAAAATTATACCATAAATACAATGAAACATTTCGTTAATGTAATGCCTTTTTATCAAATAACTAAATTATTTTTACTATTATTTTTACCAAAGAACCGCTTATTTTTTTGCGAATTGACATGGCATTAAAATTCAGTCTTACGCTAATTCCGAAAATTTCGACAGATTCTAATTTATATCGATTCGGCAAGTCCTCCAATTATTCTATGCTTTAAAAATTCCAACATATTATTGCTGGACAATAACATCTTTTTCTCCCCCTAATAAATTTCTTTTATCGAACAACCCTTTATTGCTCACCTTTTTCGAGCCATAAGTAACTCGACAAACGTGATTATCATATTAAATGGACCTTGGGTATAGTCATTTCGAATTGACTTAGATTAAGAAATACCAATAAAAGATGTACCAACATCTTTCGAACCAGAGATACAAAGATCATAATCGCCTCCCTTTTAAAGGCCATAAAATCTATAGAACAACATTTCCATAAAATGGTCAGAAATAAAATGTTGAAGAAAAAAACAAAAGAAAACTTTTATTTTTTCTTATTTTATTTTCTAAAAACTTAAAAATACCAAAGAGACCTCAAATACAATATAGCTTAAAGCCCTCTCCCCCAACCCAAAGTTCACACAGACATACACATCGAAGAAAACGATAAGACTTAGAAGGTTTCTTAAGAAATTAAATGCGTCAGTCACCAGCATAAATTTCTTTAACTGATTTTCTGTTGGAAAGAAAAAGTTTTGTGGCTATGCCTGCTTTTTTTTTTTTTTGCCCCGGTAGCTGGGGTTTTTCAAAGTTATTTTGGCTTTTCCTGGGAGTTCCAATAGAGATTTGCATTCACTGAATACCCATTATTTCAAATTTGTAGTGCAATATGTTCCCATGTTTGAGAGCAATTTTGTGAGTGTGTGTTTGTGTGATTGAAGTTGTGGGGATGTGGCTGTGGAAAAAAACAGGTATGTTCGCATTCGTTAAAGGCCTTGTTTCGAGGCCTGAATTGTGTCATCGCTTGTTTAAATGCCCAGCGAAAAAAGCGTCGCCAAAAAAGTAATTAAAATATTCTTTTTGTATCCGGAAGTGGTGCATAATTGACGCAGAAGCGATGAATTTAACATGGACTTGTCATAGGACGGAAGTCCTCCATTTCAACAGCCGTTGCACTGAATTTGCATCAGTTCTTTAGGTGTAATCAGAATTCAGTGTTTTGGACGTAAATTAAAAAATTCTGTTATATTTTGTCAAATAAATAATTTTTATAATTTTTTTATAATTTTTAATTGATTCTAACGCTTGTTGGAAACGTTTGACCTCAAATATTTTCAAAAATTCAAAATTTTTTCAGATTGAATTTAGCATTTTTTTTCGACAAAATTTAAATGATTTGTACCATTTTATGAATTCTTACTCTGTTTTTAGCTTATTTGAAACAAAAAAAAGTTAAAGTTACCCATTAAAAGTATGAACAAATCAAGTTATAAAAAATTGAATTAAAAGAACTTCCTGGGTAGTTAAAATCAAGAACATCAATGGGAGTGCATCTTCTGGAAGTGCTTTTAAAGTTGTGCCTTTGGAAGAACTTCCAAATTTTTTTTTGCTGGGTGATCAAAACTTCATGACACCTGAATTTGAGGTGGGTTCGACTCAAAGTGGGTTATTGTTGCTTCCTCAGGGGTGACTGCTAGATGTATACTGACCTTACCT
This sequence comes from Haematobia irritans, assembly GCF_050003625.1. NCBI lineage: Eukaryota > Metazoa > Arthropoda > Insecta > Diptera > Muscidae > Haematobia > Haematobia irritans. The sequence goes on from NC_134398.1 coordinate 210,634,436, forward strand.
TGGCTATCGGTAGTAAGTTTGTACTCCATATAAGGATCGGATGTGGTAGTCGTCTCGTGCCCGATTCGTATGAATTCAGACCGGGTTTGGATATTGACATCAAGCCATTGGTATAAATATTATAGAATTATAAACCTTGTCTCGATAGGGAAACTGTAGGATTGAATGTCTCGACAGAAAAACTGTGGACCTGAAGTTTCAGTAGGGGAACTGTAGGCTTCAAAACCTTAGTATGGAAACTGTACACCCGAACGTTCCAGTAGGGGAAATGTGGGTCTGAAGGTATCAGAAGAGGAACCGTACACCACAGAGTAGAAGGAAAACTGTAGAGCCGAAGGTCTCAATAAGGGAACTGTGGGTATAAATATCTCAGTAGGGGAACTGTAAGCTTGAATGTTTCGTTAGGAATACTGTGGACCTCAAATTTCAATAGGGGAACTGTGGGCCTTAAAATCTTAATATGGACACTGTAGATCCGAATGTTCCAGTTGGGCTACTGTAGGCCTTAAGGTTTCAGAAGAGGAACCGTAGACCCCAGAGTTTTAGTTGGGGAACTGTAGACCCGGGAGTTTCTGTAGGTGAATTGTAGACCTGAATGCCTCCCGAGAGAAACTGTAGACCCGAAAGTTTCAGCAGGAAAACTGTTGATCCGAAGATCTCAGTAGAGGAACTGTGGGTCTGAAGATTTCAGATTTTAATTGTCGACACAAACGTTCCAGTAAAGGGACTGTAGGCCTGAATGTTTCAGGTCTACATGTTTCAGGGCAATGTCAATTGGTGAACTGTAGGCTTCGATGCCTTGCAAGAGAAACTTTAGACCCGAAGGTTTCAGCAGGAAAACTGTCGATCCGAAGATCTCACTAGAGGAACTGTGGGTCTGAAGATTTCAGATTTTAATTGCCGACCCAAACGTTCCAGTAAAGGGACTGTAGGCCTGAATGTTTCAGGTCTACATGTTTCAGGGCAATGTCAATTGGTGAACTGTAGGCTTCGATGCCTTGCAAGAGAAACTGTAGACCAGAAGGTTTCAGCATGAAAACTGTCGATCCGAAGATCTCACTAGAGGAACTGTGGGTCTGAAGATTTCAGATTTGAATTGTCGACCTAAACGTTCCAGTAGAGGAACTTTAGGCCTGCATGTTTCAGTAGGGAAACTGAAGATCTCAATTGGGAAACTGTAGGCTTGAATGTCTCAGTATGGAAACTGCAGACCTGAAGTTTTCAGAAGAAAAACTGTCGATCCGAAGGTCTCAATAGGGGAACTGTGAGTCTGAAGATTTCAGTGGGGAAACTGCAAGCTTGAATGTTTTGGTAGGGAAACTGTAGACCTAGAATTTCAGTAGGGGAACTGTGGGCCTTAAAGTCTTGGTATGGAAACTGTAGACCCGAAAGTTATAGTAGGGGAATTGTAGGCCTGAAGGTCTCAGAAGAGGAACCGTTGGCCCCATAGTTTTATTTGGGGAACTGTAGACCTAGGAGTTTCAGTAGGGGAATTGTAAGCCTGAATGTCTCGACAGAGAAACTGTAGACCCGAAGATTTCAGAAGGAAAACTTTAGATCCGAAGGTCTCAATAGGGGAACTGTGCAGAATATCAGTAAAGGAACTGTAGGCTTTAAAGTCTTAGTATGGAAACTGTAGACCCGAAGATTTCAGTAGGACGACCGTAGGCCAGATGACCTCAATAGGGGAACAGTAGGTCTGAAAGTCTCCGTAGAGAAACTGTAGACTCGAAGTTTTTAGAAGGAAAACTGTAGATCCCAAGGTCTCAGTTGGGGAACTGTAGGTCTGAAGATCTCAGATCTTAGTTTGGAAATTGTAAACCCAAACGTTCCAGCAGGGGAGTGTTTAGTAGGAAACTAAAGATCTCAGTTGGGGAACTGTGGTCTTGAATGCATCGGTAAGGAAATTGTAGGCCAGAAGGTCTCAGAAGGAAAACTATAGATTCGAAAGTTTCTGTATTGGAAATGTAGGACTGACGGGGTTGGTAAGACTGAACGCTTGAGTAAGGCAAGTGTATGCCTTAATGTTTCGATAGTGAATCTACCGAATCTCTCAGAAGAGGATCTATAGACCCCAGAGTTTCATTAGGGGACCCGGAAATTCCAGTAGGGGAATTGTAGACCTGAATATATTGGCAAAAAAAGTGTACACCGTGTCAATAGGGAAACTGTAAGCCCCAAATTCCCAATAGGGGAACTGTAGGGCTAAAGATCACAAAAGGAGAATTGTATATTTGAATGTCTCGATAGGGAAGCTCTAGACCCGAAATTTCAGTAGAAAAACTGTAGGGGATGTGTGGACCTGAATGTCTCGTCAGAGAATTTGTAGAACCGAAATGTCCCAATAGAGAAACTGTAGGCCTGAAGATCACAGTAGAGGAACTGTGGGCTGAAATGTCTCGAATATGTCTCGAGGAGAATTCTAGGTCTAAAAATGTCTATAGGGGAGCTTGAATGTCTCAGTATGAAGATTGCAGATCCGAAATTTCAGTAGGGAACTGTAAACACGGGAATTTCAGTAGGTGAATTGTAGACCTGAATGTCTTCCCATGAAACTATAGACTCAGTAGGGAAACTGTAAGCCTGAAGGTCTCAGTAGGGCAACTGTTTGCTTGAAAAAAATTCAGTAGTAGAGCTGAAGATTTCCGTAAGAGAATTGTAGGCCTGAATGTATCGCTAGGGAAACTGTAGAAGATTTCTGGCTGTAGGCTTCAAGCTGACTGTATGCTTAAAATCTCGGTAAGGAAACTGTAGACCCGAAATATCAGTAAGGAGGGTTTCATTAGCGGAATTGTAGGCCTGAAGGTATCGCTGGGGATACCGTAGGCCTTAAGGTCTAAGTAGGGCAACTGCAAAACCGATCTCAGTAGGGGAAATCTAGGTCTGAAGCTCTTAATAGAGGTCTGCACTGTAGGTCGGAGCATTTCAGGCTGTAGGCTTCAGGCTAACTGTAGGCTTGAAATCTCGGTAGGGAAATTGTAGACCCGAAATTTCAGTAGGATAACAGCAATCCCTAGAATTTCAGTAGGGGAATTGTCGGCTTAAATGTCTCGCTGGGCAAAACGTAGGCCTTAAGGTTTCAGTAAAGAAACTGTGACACTGTGGTGTAATGGTTAGCATGCCCGCCTTGCTGCCACTAACCTAACCTCACCATCGAAACTGTAAATTCTAAGATTTCAGAAAGGGAAATGTATGTCTGACACTCTCAATAGAGGCTTGAACGGTAGTCTAAAGATTTCAGGCTGACGGTAAGCTTGAAATCTTGGTAGGGTTTCAGTAGGGGAGTTGTCGGCTTGAATGTGTCTCTGGGGAAACCGTTGGCCTCATGGTCTCAGTATGGAAACTGCAAAACCTAAGATCAAAGTAGGGGAAATGTAGGTCTGACACTTTCAATAGAGGTTTGAAAAGTAGTCTGAACATTTCAAACTGTAGGCTTCAGGCTTGGAATCTCGGCAGGAAAACTATAGACCCGATATTTTGAAATCTCGGTAGGGAAACTGTAGACCCAAAATATCAGTAGAAGAACTGCAAACCCGAGGGTTTCATTAGGGCAATTGTAGGCCTGAATGTATCGCTGGCGCAACCGTAGGCCTTAAGGTCTCAGTAGGGCAACTGTAAAACCGATCTGAGTAGGGGCAATCTAGGTCTGAAGCTCTTAATAGAGGTTTGCACTGTAGGTCGGAGGATTTCAGGCTGTAGGCTTCAGGTTAACTGTAGGCTTGAAATCTCGGTCGGGAAATTGTAGACCCGAAATTTCAGTAGGATAACAGCAATCCCTAGGATTTCAGTAGGGGGAATTGTCGGCTTAAATGTCTCGCTGGGGAAATCGTAGGCCTTAAGGTCTCAGTATAGAAACTGTGACACTGTGGTGCAATGGTTACCATGCCCGCCTTACTGCCATTATACCTATACCTAACTTCACCATCGAAACTTTAAATCCTTAGATCTTAGTAAGGGAAATGTAAGTCTGACACTCTCAATAGTGGTTTGAACGGTAGTCTAAAGATTGCAGGCTGACGGTATGCTTGAAATCTCAGTAGAGAAACTGTAGACCCGAAATTTCAGTAGGATAACAACAAACCCTAGGGTTTCAGTAGGGGAGTTGTCAGCTTGAATGTGTCTCTAGGGAGCCGGTGGCCTCATGGTCTCAGTATGGAAACTGCAAAACCTAAGATCAAAGTAAAGGAAATGTAGGTCTGACACTTTCAATAGAGGTTTGAAAAGTAGTCTGAAGATTTCAAACTGTAGGCTTCAGGCTTAGAATCTCGGCAGGAAAACTATAGACCCGATATTTTAGTAGGGGAAGTGCATACGCGAGATTTTCAGTTGGAAAATTGTAAACCTGAATGTATCGGCAGGTAAACTGTAGTCCTTAAGGAATCAACGGTGCAAATGAAAACCAGAATATCTCAATAGGGCTGAAACTCTCAATAGAGGAATTATGATCCTGAATATCTCATCAGGGGAACTGAAGACCAAAAGGTGAGAAAACTATATGTCCAAAGATTTCAGTATAATATTAAAAAACCCAGGAATGAGTTCTTAAGAACGTTTCCAATGCTGTATTACAGAAAAAAACTAGAATCGAATTTTGTTAGAAAAAAATTGAAAGGTCTAAGAAAATTTTAATTTACAAAATCACTTTAAATCGAATTTTGATTTTGATCAGCATCGACTAATTGGTTGCAACCATAATGGCAAAATCGAAAAGTTGATAATGAGTTAGAAAGGGGAACATGATTAAATTTTTGTGTGCTGAATAGTCATCAAAAGGCCTTTTGCATCACATGACTTTCAAATCACGATCCCTCAAATTATTCCCATTTCAACTTATTTTTCTTCTTTGACAGTTTTTTTTTGTTTTATGTGGTTTTGAGTGTACACATGTCTGTATTCTGATTGCTAGAACACCAGTGGATTTCCACTTGGTATGTATCTGTGTATCTTTCTTCCTTTACCACTTTAGTTACCCAGAAATACACATTAAAAGTCGAATTCAAAAAAAGGAGAAAAAAATTGACTTATTGCGGTGTAGTGTTTAAGTTTTTTTTTTTTTGCTACACATGGTCTGTTGTAGAATTTTTCAAATCGTCTGTATGTCATTTAAAAAGACATTTTGTGGTTGACACTTTATTATTTAGTTTTTTTTCCAATTTAGAAGCAAATGTTTCGTTTACTCAAAGTACATGTTGGAAGTTTCAAACTCATCTCAACTTTCTCTAACCTTTGCTTCCTCAGCAAATATTAAAAAAAAGAAAAAACTATTTGATAGTTAAAGTTAATAGAGAGCCGTAGATAATTTTCTTTATGTCATATTGCTAAATAATTGTTTTTTAACAAATATGAAATTTTTTTTTGTGGTGGTGTCATTTAAATAACTTTGGAAATTTTATTTTAATTTGAATTTTTTTTAATAAGGCACAACTAGCTATATTAGATTTTGATTTGATTCTATGAAATGATTTCTATAGTTGCGGTTTCTTTTACATAAATTACAATTTAGAGATAATTAAAGCAATTGTAGAATGTTATAAAATCTGATGGCTAAGAAATAAATGAAAAAATTAAAAAAAACAACTGCATAAAAATTTCCAATGTATTGAAATTTCCTTTGGGTTTTGAACCCTGAAATTGCCTAAAATCGAAAGACATATAAAGCAATTAAGTCATATGTAATTTTCAAAGAAAAAAAGCTTTTTCTCACACACAAAAATATAGAATATGACAAACATCTACTTAACTGTCGTTGCAGATCTATAATTCGGTGCACCTCAGTGTACTTCAGTTATCGTTTCCTCTTTCTTAATGTAGCCGATATGGAGAGTAGTTTGATTTGACAACATTTTTTATAGAAACAAAATTTTTGAAAATTTTCCCATACAAACAAAATTTAATATAGAAATAAAATTTTGACAAAATTTTCTATAGAAATAAAATTTTGACAAAATTTTCTATAGAAATAAAATTTTGACAAAATTTTCTATAGAAATAAAATTTCTTATTAGTTTTTTATTTGATTTTTGATCGACCTTTTATTAGAATAATAAATTCATTTTTTTTCAAGTTCGAGGTCTTTTTTAAATATTTTATTTATTTTTCCCCATATTTCGCGCTTACGATATTAAATTGCTTCATCAGGTTTTTACAATAGATTTATAGTAATTAAATTTCATAAATTTTCTACAGACATAAAATTTTGACAAAACATTCTATAAAAATAAAATTTTGACAAAATTTTCTATAGAAATAAAATTTTGACAATATTTTCCATATACATACAATTTTCTATAGAAATAAAATTTTGACAATATTTTCTGTATACATAAAATTTTCTACAGAAATAAAATTTTGACAAATTTTTCTTTAGAAATAAAATTAAAAAATTTTTTTATAGAAATAAAATTTTGACATTTTCTGTAGAAATAAAATTTTCAAAAAATTTTCCGTAGAAATACAATTTTGACAAAATTTTCTATAGAAATAAAATGTTGAAAACATTTTATGCAGAAATAAAAATTTTACAAAAATTTCTATAGAAATAAAACATTGACATAAATTTCTCTAGAAATACAATTTTGACAAAATTTTCTATGGTGTATAATTTTAGCAAAATTTTCTATAGGCAAAAAAATTTGACAAAAAATTCTTTAGAAATAAATTGTTGGCAAAAGTTTCTAATGGAATAATATTTTGACAAAATTCTTTATGGGATTACAATTCTCACAAAATTTTCCATAGAAATAAAATTTTGACAAAATTTTTTATGGGAATAAAATTTTGACAAAATATTATGTAGAAATAAAATTTCCTATAGAAATAAAATTTTGGCAAAATATTCTATAGAAATAAAATTAGGACAAATTTTCTATAGTAACAAAATTAGGACAAAATTTTCTATAGAAATAACATTTTGACAAAATTTTCTATATAAATAAAATTTTTAACAAATTTTTTTATAGAATTTTAACAAAATTTTGACAAATTTTTCTGACAAAATTTTCTATAGAAATTTTCACAAAATAATATTTCTATAGAAATATTATTTGACAAAATTTTCAATAGAAAAGTTGACAAAATAATATTTCTATAGAAATAAAATTTGACAAAATTTTCTATAGAAATTTTGAGAAAATAATATTTCTATAGAAAAAAAAAACAAAATTTCCTAAAGACGTAAAATTTTGATAAAATTTTCTATACAATAAATAATATTGTGACATAATAATAATAATAAAATAAAATTTTGACATAATTTTCTTTTGCTATAGAAATAAAATTTTTACAAAATTTTCTATAAGAATACAATTTTAACAAAATTTTGTCAAATAAAATTTGACAAAATTTTCTATACAAATAAAATTTTGACAAAATTTGCTATAAAAATAAAATTTTGACAAAATTTTCTACACAAATAAAATTTTGACAAAATTTTCTATACAAATAAATTTATGACAAAATTTTCTATACAAATAAATTTTTGACAAAATTTTCTATACAAATAAAATTTTAACAAAATTTTCTATACAAATAAAATTTTGACAAAATTTTCTATACAAATAAAATTTTGACAAAATTTTCTATACAAATAAAATTTTGACAAAATTTCCAAAAAAAAAAAATAAATTTTAACATAATTTTCTTTTGCAATTTGCTATAGAAATAAAATTTTTACAAAATTTTCTATAAGAATACAATTTTAACAAAATTTGTTATAGAAATAAAATTTTGACAAAATTTTCTATAGAAATAAAATTTTGACAAAATTTTCTATAGAAATAAAATTTTGACATAATTTCCTAAAGACGTAAAATTTTGACAAAATTTTTTATAGAAATAAAATTTGACAAAATTTTCTATACAAATAAAATTTTGACAAAATTTGCTGTAAAAATAAAATTTTGACAAAATTTTCTATACAAATAAAATTTTGAAAAAATTTTCTATACAAATAAATTTTTGACAAAATTTTCTATACAAATAAATTTTTGACAAAATTTTCTATACAAATAAAATTTTAACAAAATTTTCTATACAAATAAAATTTTGACAAAATTTTCTATACAAATAAAATTTTGACAAGATTTCCAAAAAAAAAATAAAATTTTGACATAATTTTCTTTTGCAATTTGCTATAGAAATAAAATTTTTACAAAATTTTCTATAAGAATACAATTTTAACAAAATTTGTTATAGAAATAAAATTTTGACAAAATTTTCTATAGAAATAAAATTTTGACAAAATTTTTATAGAAATAAGATTTTGACCAATTTGTTTCAGATTTTTGACATGATTTCGACAAAAATTTCTGACAAAATTTTGTATAGGAATTTTGACAAAATAATATTTCTATAAAATAAAATTTGACAAAATTTTCTATAGAAAAAAAATTTTGACATAATTTCCTAAAGACGTAAAATTGCTTTTTCTTTCTACAGTCAACAACAACAACATGCGACAACTTACAGAAACTGGTTTCAAGGAGACAACAACAATTCTAACGCGTACATTAGTAGTGTTTTTCCTAGTTTTACGACGCGCTCTTCGTTAGGTTAGGTTAGGTTATGTGGCAGCCCGATGTATCAGGCTCACTTAGACTATTCAGTCCATTGTGATACCACAGTGGTGAACTTCTCTCTTATCACTGAGTGCTGCCCGATTCCATGTTAAGCTCAATGACAAGGGACCTCCTTTTTATAGCCGAGTCCGAACGGCGTTCAACATTCCAGTGAAACTAAAAGCTTTAAAACCCTCAGAAATGTCACTAGCATTACAGAGGTGGGATAATCCACCGCTGAAAAACTTTTTGGTGTTCGGTCGTAGCAGGAATCGAACCCACGACCTTGTGTATGCAAGGCGGGCATGCTAACCATTTCACCACGGCCTCTTCGTTGCTTATTATATTATTAATATATTATTATTATATTAATAAATATTTATATTCTACAGCAAAAACAAGAAATTAACGTCCAAATGCATTATAACTAATTTTACAATTATTAATCGAGCTTTATGGACAGATTTAGATTAAGGAACATGATTAATAGAGTCATTGAAAAGAATCATGTTACTTAATCTAAATCTGTCCATAAAGCTCGATTAATAATTGTAAAATTAGGTATAATGCATTTGGACGTTAATTGCCTGTTTTTGCTGTAGAATATAAATATTTATTAATATTTTAGGGATTGCTGGCATAAGCAAGAAATTTGCTTGGTGTGCAGTGAAGGGCACAAAATATTGACCTCTGGTCTTGGTTTTATATGTTACGCCAACTTTAGACTTTCCTTACTTGTTTATCTACAGATTTCTTCAAAATCTTATTACAGAAAATCCATTTTTACTAAGTGCTCATCTCAAACAAATAGAAAATTTAATGAATATTCTTTTTGGGCTAATTACAAAATCTCAATTACAATTGTTATCATAATTTGTTTGATTTCCAAGTTATTAGCATAGAAAATTTCTTTCCTAATTCATTACCCAAATTAAGTGTACAAATTTCATTGAAAAGTTCATACAAAATAAAGAAAAATTTTCATATTAATTATCACCTAATTTCCATGTCAAAGAAGTTAACATTAATGGAATTACCTTTAATTGCATATAATCTCGAAGGCCAGCGAAATACCATGAACAAAAATATTCAAATGTCATGATCATCATCATCATATGCCTACAAATTATTGTCATTTACTCATTAAAATTCCTTTTGCCAAAGACTAACTTGTTTCGCTTTTAGTTTAAAAAAATAAAAATTCTCAAGAATTGTTTAATTTATTATTCACTTAAAATAAAATGGAAATGATGACAAAGCCAAATTAAAGTGTCAAAATGGTAGTCTGGGCATGACCTGTCTTTCCTGTTCCGGTTGAGGGCGCCCTCAAAAAAAAAAAACGACTAAAACGACACAAAAAAATCACAATGGAAACGGACATCCTTTGTTGTTTGTAAATGAGAATAACACCAAAAGCAAAAAAGCGAATGTTAAGTGTGTGTATTTAACATTTTTTGCAATTAACATAATTCATACTACAACAAAAACAAGTGTTTTCAAAACATTTTCTACACTATTGCGTGACCCCACACCCACACCCAAATAGACATACACATGCACACAAACACTATATAATACTCACAATAACCTCCCAAAAACCTCCCATGATGTTCTTTGTTTTTGCAAATCTTTAAACGTCAGCTGAGTACAACGCTTAGCCAAAAATAAAATGCGAAATGTTTCTTAAGCCCAAAGTTAAAGTTTTATGGCTTTCATTCATTTACTCAATGCAAGGTTCGTCGAACCTCCTGTTCGTCTGCCCTCTACTTCATAATTTTGCCTCAACGACCTACTGAACATTAAAAGACAGACTCTTTGTTGAAGGAAGAGCGAGAGAGAGAGAGGACAAGAGAGTGAGATAGACCAAAGACCATACAAATGCAGTGAGAGAAGAATACTGAGACGCGTTTTGAATAATTTTTTTGCCATTATGTTCAACGGTTGTGTGAGAGATCACAACCCCAACCCCTCTCTATTCCACCCACCCCATTTAAGTGTGAATTTGTTGAAATGTATAGATATCATTTTTGTTTGTCTCAGTAATTTTCCAGTCATAGAGGTATGGGAAGTTATAGAAATTTAATGGAAGAACAAAATAGAAATGACTAAGGACTTAAATGGGACAAAATGAGGCGTACACAAGCGGAAGTCAACTATTCGATCGGCTGATAGCCACTGTCGTGAAAAATGCCTCGTTTCGATTTTTTATCGCTAATTAGTAGTTCAGTGTATTGTTTTTAATTTGCTTTCCAACCGATCATACCAACCATGTAACGTAATATTATTTTGTCTCCATATTTCGCTTGGCTTGGACAATTTCAAGTGGTTGCCTAATTGTGAAAAGTTATGTAAATTAACACGCCAAATATGTAGATAAGCACTTAATAAATTACTTAACGAAATTAATGAGAAAACGTGCACGAAGCATTCTAAGAAGACTGTAGAGCAAGCCAAATACCAAAAAACCAAGACAAAAAATAATACCGGAAGGAAACGACAGAGACGAAACGTTGTGGATACGGAAGGGAATTGAGGCAAATGGTGGAGGTAATAACGAAAATACAATTCAATTCTTTGCAATAGTGAAGGAAAATATAGCCGCCTGGGGGTGGGTATTGTGAAGAATGAAAGTGTACTTGAGCCATAAAAACCGTCACTGTAATCATAATTCTGCCAAAGGAGAATCATAGACAAAAACAGAGAAACGGAAATTATTTTGAAGATGTTTTCTTTGAAGCATTTCGGTGCTAATTATGAAGAACACAGGGTTTTTGTTCGTTGAATTACTTTTGTTTTATTTTCCAAAGATAAGATTTATGAAAGTTTTTGCAATCATTTGGTATTTTTAAGCATACTAAAAAGTTTTTAGTTGTAATCGTGATTATGTACAAAGAGAAGACAAGTAAAATTGAGGAGGAGGGTTAATTTCAATTTCTTAATTAATTTTTTTTTGCGAGGGGGGACAGAAACACGAAAATGAATTATTATTACTATTATTAGGAAACTTAAGAGTTTTGGGGCAAATAAAGCTAAAACTATATTTTACTAAAATTAATCCATAGATGAATTGTAAAATGGGCTTCGGTAAAGACAGGCACAGAATCAGAGCGGAATGGGTTTGGTTCACGGTTGGTGTAGTGACAGACCAATATTTCAGGATCACTTAGACTATTCAGTCCATTGTGATACCACAGTGGTGAACTTCTCTCTTTTCCCATTTTCTCAAAATTTAATTTACACAAAAATATTGGTCAAAATGTTGTGTCTATAGAAAATTTTGTCAAAATTTTATTTCTATAGAAATATTTGTCAAAATTTTGTTTTTATAGAAAATTTTGTCAAAAACTCATTTCTATAGAAACTTTTGCCAAAGGGAGTAACCGTGGTGCCCGCCTTGCATACACAAGGTCGTGGGTTCGATTCCGAACACCAAAAATTTTTTCAGCGGTGGATTTCCCCACCTCAGTAATACTGGTGACATTTCTGAGGATTTCAAAGCTTCTCTAAGTGGTTTCACTGCAATGTGGAACGCTGTTTGGACTCGGCTATAAAAAGGAGGTACCTTGTCATTGAGCTTAAAATGGAATCGGGCAGATCTCATTGATAAGAGAGAACTTCACCAATGTGGTATCACAATGGACTGATTAGTCTAAGTGAGCCTGATACATCGGGCTGCCACCTAACCTAACATAACCTAACCTAACATATTTCTAAAAATTTGCAAAATTTTATTTATAAAGAAAATTTTGTCAAAATTTTATTTCTATAGAAATATTTTTTAAAATTTTATTTCTGTATAAAATTTTGTCAACATTTTATTTCCATTCCACTTCATACCACAGTGGTGAACTTCTCTCTTTTACCATTTTCTCAAAATTTAATTTATATAAAAATATCGGTCAAAATATTATTTCTATAGAAAATTTTTTCAAAATTTTATTTCTAAAGAAATATTTTTCAAAATTTGGTTTTTATAGCAAATTTTGTCAAAAACTCATTTCTATAGAACATTTTGCCAACATTTTACTTCTATAGAAAATTTTATCAAAATTTTATGTCTATAGAAAATTTGCAAAATTTTATTTATATAGAAAATTTGTAAAATTTTATTTATGTAGAAAATTTGCAAAATTTTATTTATGTGGAAAATTTGCAAAATTTTAGTTATAAAGGAAATTTTTTAAAAATTGTATTTCTATAAAAATATTTGTCAAAATTTTATTTCTCTAGAACATTTTATCAACATTTTACTTCTATAGAAAATTTTATCAAAATTTAATTTATATAGATTTCATTCTATTTCTATGGAAAATTTTGTCAAAAGTTTATTTCTATATACATTTTTAACAAAATTTTACTTTTCTAGAAATATTTGCCTAAAGTTTATTTCTATAGAAAATTTTGTCAAAAGTATAATTCTATATAAATTTTTATAAACATTTTCTTTCTCTGGAAATATTTGTCAAAAGTTTATTTATATTGAAAATTTTGTCAACATTTGTGATACCGCAGTGGTGAAATTCTCTCTTTTATCATTTTCTCAAAATTTAAAATATATAAAAATATTGGTCAAAATGTTATTTCTTTAATTATTATTTTTTATTAATTTTATTTTTATAGAAAATTTTGTCAAAATTTTATCTTTATAGAAAATTTTGTCAAAATTTTATCTTTTTTGAAAATTTTGTCAAAATTTTATTTCTATAGAAAATTTTGCTAACATTTTATTTCTATAGAAAACTTTGTGAAAATTTTATTTATATAGAATGTTTTTTTTTTTTTTCATTCTATTTCTATGGAAAATTTTGTCCAAAGTATTATTTCTATATAATTTTTATAAACATTTTCTTTCTCTGGAAATATTTGTCAAAAGTTTATTTCTAGTGAAAATTTTGTCAACATTTTATTTCCATAGAAAATATTATCAACATTTTATTTCTATGGAAAATTTTGTCATAATTTTACTTCTATAGAAAATTTTGTCAACATTTTATTTCTATGGAAAATTTTCTTAAAATTTTATTTATATAGAACATTTTGTCAAAATTTTATTTGTATAGAACATTTTGTCAAAATTTTATTTATATAGAAAATTTTGTCAAAATTTTATTAATATAGAAAATCTTGTCAAAAGTTTATTTCCATATAAATTTTTATCAAAATTTTATTTCTCTGGAAATATTTGCCTAAAGTTTATTTCTATAGAAAATTTTGTCAAAAGTTTATTTTGATATAAAATTTTGCCAAAAGTTTATTTCTATAAAAATTTTTTCAAAATTTTATTTCTCTGGAAATATTTGCCTAAAGTTTATTTCTATGGAAAATTCAAAATTTCATTGCTATAGATTATTTTGTCATAATGTTATTTCTGTTGAAAAGTTTGTAAAAATTTTATTTCTATTGAACATTTTATCAAAATTTTATTTCTATAGAAATATTTGTCAAAATTTAATTTCTATAGAAAATTTTATCAAAATTCTATTTCTATAGAAAATTTTGTCAAAATATTATTTCTATAGAAAATTTTGTCAAAATATTATTTATATATATAGAATTTTATCAAAATTTGTTTATATAGAAAATTTTGTCAAAAGTTTCTTTCTATACAAATTTTTATCAAAATTTTATATCTCTGGAAATTTTTGCCATAAGGTCATTTCTATAGAAAATTTTGTGAAAATTTCATTTCTGTAGAAAATTTTGTCAAAATTTATTTCTATGTAAAAATTTATCAAAGTTTTATTTCTCTGGAAATAATTGTCAAAAGTTTATTTCTATAGTAAAGTTTGTCAACATATTATTCCTATAGAAAAATTGTCAAAATTTAATTTCTATAGAATACAGTAGAACATCTATCATTTTTGCTAGAGTTCTACCAACTTTGTCAACTGTGATCTCAATACATTGGAATTATGTACTTGGCCCATTTTGAAGAATAAGATTGGCACAAAATATTTCCTAAATTTCCATGATCTTGAGACTCCCGCAATACGGCAACAAAATCTTTAGATCTCCATCCGTTATGAGAGTCAGACGACGTTACGTCGGGAAGGCGCCAAAGTTCCACATTACTACTGGCATACAGCTTTTTATAATTTATTTCGCCAGTTGGCTGTCGTGCCAAAGGTAGTCAATCCGAAAAAAAACCTTAACTGATCTTAAAATGTTATGTTATTTCCGAATGTTTTTGCTTTGTAAAAATAAAAGTAAAAATTAAAAATTATAGCGCTTTAATTGTTGTTTTATATTTTAGCCACCCTGTATATAAACCCGTATAACTTTTGTCGTTTTGAGTGGATATAAGCCACACCTTCTATCCCAGTTGCCAAAACTGTTAAATCGAGGGTCTTCTCTGACCTCACCTTCCTACCATTTCAATAAAATCCCACTGTGCCAAAAATTCCCCAAATATTTTATTCCATCCATCCATTTGATCGTACGCTCAAATTTAAATGTGAAGTAATCATTTGTAATGTTTTATGACTTTGCAGTATGTTACTATTGCGGAGATATTTCAAAATCTTGGAAGCAAACAATTTTTTGTGAAACTAAACGGAAGGGAAAATAAAACTGTTGGAGTTGGAAAGAAAGTGGTAGGAAAATGAAAAAGCTGCAATTTTGGCAAACACATAAATACATACGTGGCAAAATAGTTTAGACTCGGGAATGATGATTTTTTAATGTAGAAGATAAATAGAAAATAAGAGTATTTTTTTTTTTTTGGAAAATTATCTATTTCCAGATATCAAGTTAATAGTAAAGCAACTTTATTGCTAATGTAAATTCTAAGAAGTTATAACCAAATTCTCTAAAAATATTTTTTTTTTCTGTGTGTGTTTCGAGAGTATTGAATAGTTCACATGAATCAAGTGTGCAGTAGTTGTACGAAATGGTCCCAGACGCCTCACAGAAAAATATAGAAATAATACGAATGCTTGTGCAACCTAAATTTTAAACATCATAAAATCCAAAAAAAAAAATATATTTTTATTTTGTTTTTACACATTTTGTCAGTCTCCTCAAAAATGATTACGGAATACCCCATATACCTATATGCATAAACTGAAAACTTCTCTCTGATCCATTATGGTATTCGAAGATTTATTACGAAGAATATGAAAATAAAATTGAACAAATGAAAAAATCCTGGAAGCGCTTAATTACTTGGTCATGCATCTGTGGTATTTTCTTATGACTGCATAAGCCATTCTTCGAAACAGCCGATGACAATGGCTTTACTTAAAAATTCATTTCATATTCTCCAACATAAATGTGTGGCAGGGAGGAGGGACTTTTACACTTGAATTCTTCTCTGTGGGGAAAAAATTATGCAAATGCACAGAGGACAACGAATGAAAAGTAATTAATAATATTTCATTTATTAATCTGATGGCATTAATATTATGGTCGACAGGAAAATATTGAACAGAGGCGATTGTAAAACGAATTGGAGTTTCTCCACAATGCAGGTGAAGACAAAAAATTAAAAAGAAAAATCATAACAGAGGCCAAAGAAATTTATACTAATTACTTAAACGAAAAAAGGGGTTGTATATTAAGTGAAATTTATTATAGATATGTGATCATGGTTGCCACAGTTCATAGTATTCTACACAAAAACCAGGAGGTACTTCACAAATTTTCTATAGAAATAAAATTTGGACAAAATTTCCTATAGAGATAAAATTTTGACAAAATTTCCTATAGAGATAAAATTTTGACAAAATTTTCTATTGGAAAAAAATGTAGACAAAATAAATAGCAATAAAATTTTGACAAAATTTTCTACGGGATTTATATAAAATTTTCTATAGGAATAAAATGTAGACAAAATTTTCTATTGGAATAAAATGTAGACAAAAATATCTATTGCAATAAAATTTTGACAAAACCTTCTATAGAAAAAATATTTTGATCAATTTTTCTATAGGAATAAATTTAGACAGAATTTTCTAAGCAACACAATTGTGAAAAAAAAAATCTATATGAATACAATTTACACAAAATTTTCTATAGGAATAAAATTTAGACAAAATTTTCTATAGAAATAAAATTTTGAAAAATTTTTTTTTCGGAATAACATTTTAACAGAATTGTATATAGAGATAAAATTTTTAAAAATTTTCTAAAAGAATAAAATTTAGACAGAATTTTCCAAGCAATAAAATTTTGACAAAATTTTCTACAAGAATAACATTTTAACAAAATTGTCTACAGAGATAAAATTTTTACAAAATTTTTTAACAGAACAAAATTTAGATAGGGAATAAAATATACACAAAATTTTCTATAGGAACAACAATTCCACAAAAATTTTGAAAAAAAAATTTTTTCTTTAGGAAGACAATTTAGACAAAAAATTCTATAGGAGTAAAATATTGACAAAGTTTTCTATAGAAATACAATTTTATAAAATTTTCTATACAAGTAAAATTTCGACAACAATTTTGATAGTTATAAAATGTTGACAAAATTTTCTATCGAAATAAAATTTTGACAAAATTTTCTATATGAATAAAATTTAGACACAATTTTCTACATAACATTTTTTACGAAATTTTCTATAGAAACATAATTTTGACAAAATTTTCTATAGAAGTAACATTTTTACAAAATGTTTGGAAAAAAATTTATAGAAATAAAAAAAAAAATTATAGAAATAAAATGTTGACAAAATTTGCTTTTGTTATAAAATTAAGACAAATTTTTCTATTGAAATAAAATTTCAACGAAATTTTTTTATCTAAATAAAGTCTTGACAAAATTTTCTATTGTTATAAAATTTAGACATTTTTGACAAAATTTTCCATGGAAATAGAAATAAAATGTTGATTTTTTTTATAAAAAACAAATTTGGGAAATTTTCTATAGAAACAAAATATTGACAAAATTTTCTACAGAAATAAAATTTTGACAAAATTTTTCTATAAAAATAAAATTTTGACAAAATTGCTATAGAAATTAAAAGTTGATAAATAAATAAAATTTTACAAAAATTTTTAACGTTATAAAATGTTGACAAAATTTTTTATCGAAATAGAATTTTGACAAAAATTTTCTATAAGAATAAAATTTAGACACAATTTTCTACAGAAATAAAATTTTGACAAAATTTTCTACAAGAATAACATTTTAACAAAATTGTCTACAGAGATAAAATTTTTACAAAATTTTTTAACAGAACAAAATTTAGATAGAATTTTCTAAGCAATAAAATTTTGATAAAACTTTTTATTGGAATAAAATTTACACAAAATTTTTTAAGGGAACAAAAATTCCACAAAATTTTCTATAGGAATAAACTGTTGAAATAAAATTTTATGGGAGTAAAATTTTGACCAAATTTTATATAGAATTAAAATTTAAAAACAAAATTATTTAGGAAGACAATTTAGACAAAAATTTCTATAGGAATAAAATATTGACAACATTTTCTATAGAAATAGAATTTTATAAAATTTTCTATACAAATATAATTTTGACACAATTTTCAATAGGAATAACATTTTGACAATTTTTTTAGGAGTAAAATTTACACAAAATGTTTTCTATAGAAATAAAATTTTGACAAAATTTTCTATAGAAATAAGATTTTGACAAAATTTTGAAAAAATTTTGAAAAAAATTTCCATAGGAATAATATTTGAACAAAATTCTCTATAGAAATAAAATATTGACAACTTTTTTTATAAAAACAAAATTTTATAAAATTGTCTATAGGAAGAACATTTAGGCGAAATTTTCTATATAAATTTTGATAAAGTTTTCTATATAAATAAAATTCTGACAAAATTTTCTATATAAAAAAATTTAGACAAAATTTTCTATATAAATAAAATTTTGACAAAATTGTCATAGAAATAAGGTTTCGCCAAAACTATCGATAGGTGTAAGATTTAGAAATAAATTACAGACAAAATTTTGTCTATAAATAAAATGTTGGCAAAGTTTTCTGTAAATACTAGCTTGAAAACATTTTCTAAAAAATAATATTTTTTAAATATTTTCCAACGGAATAACATTTTAACAAAATTGTCTATAGAGATAAAATTTTCACAATACTTTTTAAAATAATAAAATTTTGACAAAAATTCTACAGAAATAAAATGTTTGCAAAATTTCTGTAGAAATAAATTTTTGAAAAACTTTTATAGAAACACAATTTTTAAACAAACTCTATAAAAATAAAATTTTGACAAAGTTTTCTATTGTTATAAAATTTTGATACAATTTTCTATAGAAATAATAGTTTTTGAAAAAAATTTCCGTAGAAATGAAATTTTGACAAATTTTTCCATAGAAATAAAATTTTAACAAAATTTCTATGGAAATCAAATTTTGACAAAATTTTCCAAAGAAAAAGAAAAATTTCTTCTACACAAATAATGTTTTGAAAAAATTTTCTATTGTTTTAAAATTTAGACAAATTTTTTTATATAAATAACATTTTTACAAAATTTTCTATAGAAACATAATTTTGGCAAAATTTCCTATATGGATAACATTTTGACAAAATGTTTGGAAAAAAATTTATAGAAATAAAAAAAATCTATAGAAATAAAATTTTCACAAAATTTGCTTTTGTTATAAAATTAAGACAAAATTTTCTATTGAAATAAAATTTCAACGAAATTGTTTACTTAAATAAAGTCTTGACAAAATTTTCTATTTTTGTAAAAATTCAGACATTTTTGACAAAATTTTCCATGGAAATAAAATTATGAAAAAATTTTCAATAGAAATAAAAAGTTGAAATTTTTTTTTTTATAAAAAACAAAATTTGGGAAATTTTCTATAGAAACAAAATATTGACAAAATTTTCTACAGAAATAAAATTTTGACAAAATTTTTCTATAGAAATAAAATTTTGACAAAATTGCTATAGACATTTAAAGTTGATAAAACTTTTATAGAAATAAAGTTTTTACAACATTCCTATAGAAATAAAGTTTTTTTCAAAATCTCTGTAGAAATAAAATGTTGACAAAATTTCTATAGAAATAAAATGTTGACAACATTTTCATAGAAATAAAATGCTGTCAAAATTGCTATAGAATAAAATTCCGACAACATAAAATATTGACAAAATTTTCTGCAGAAATAAAATTTTGACAAAATTTTTCTATAGAAATAAAATTTTGACAAAATTGCTATAGAAATTGAAAGTTGACAAAATTTTTATAGAAATAAAGTTTTCACAAAATTTCTATAGTAAATAAATTTTTACAAAATTTCTATAGAAATAAGATGTTGACAACATTTCCATAGTAATAAAATTTTGACAAAAATGCTATAAAATTTAAAAGTTGACTAAATTCCTATCGAAATAATATTTTGACAAAATTTCTATATAAAAAAATTTAGACAACATTTTTTATAGGAATACAATTTTGGAAAAAAATTCTATAGAAATAAAATTTTCACCGCATTTTCTATAGCTATAAAATTTTGACAAAAGTTTCTATAGAAAAAATGTTTGACAAAATATTCCATAGAAAGAAAATTTTGGCAAAATTTTGTATAGAAATAACATTTAAAAAAAAAAAAATCTTGTATAAAATGAAATTTAGCAAATAAGATTTTGTTTGTTTGGTGTATTTGGATAAAATTTTCTTAGAAATTTTTGGTAAATTTTTTTTGGCTCTAGTGACAACCGTGTATGTGATATGTAAAAATGAAGAATATATCGAAGTTTACTATATGATAAAGGACAATTTCTATATATTAAATTAACCGCCGAACTGATTTTTTTCTTCTCTTTAGAAATCAAATTAAAATTCTACACAATTGACTGTGTAGTCTAAATGAGCCTAAAATAACGGCCTGCCACTATACCCAACCTAACCTTAAGGTCTATAGAAATTCCTAAGATTCAAAGATTTGCTTGCATTACATAAAATATTCCTTTAAATGCCACCCTCTGACTTTAATCTAATGGAGTTATTGCCAATAACTGCTGTCACCATTTGGACCTTGAAATATATGTATGTCTGTTTTGTTTTTTTTTTTTTTTTGTATTTGTCCGCATTATTTCATATACAAAGATGGAACTTGATGTTGATATTGTTGCTGTGTCATGTGGCCAGCATATTTCATAAAGGACTTGTTTATGCGATGCATGGTATTGGTGTTGAATATAAATAAATGTCAATGCAAAGGCATAACCAGCAAAAATTCTTAGAATAGACGCCCAGCCGGAAATAAATCAAATTATTTAGGTCGTAAGAAGCAACAAATGTCAAAACAAAGCTAAATGAAAATCTATGGCTATTTATTTCGAACAGAGGGGGACACTTTTCCTCAATTTTATTGGAACTTTGTCAAGTAGGACATTTTCTTTGCTATGAAATTCATTTGCTTAAGAAGCAAAATTTTAAAGAAATTTTAGTCTCTTAATTTATCACAGCAAAACTGTCTTAGAAGCACTAAAATTATTTCACTGGAATGAATTAATGAAAATAAAACAAATTTTTATATTTATATAATTTGTAATATAAATATAAAAATGTCTGAAATAGCCAACACAAAGGATCAAAAATAATAGCTTGCTTTGAAAACCCTTCGTCGTAGTGGAAAACATAGACTCTCCAGAAGTTTCTGCATATGGAGATTACAATAATTGAGTTTTAGAGAATAATTGAGTATGAGCGTGCCCGAATCTTCGATGAAATAAAGCTTTTCATATGATTGCTCAAATGAGTCATTGATCAAATGAGCAGGAGAAGTACAGACGGGAAATTCTTTTGTAGTATGGAGCAATGTGGATAATAAGTATGCTTTTTATCACCTTGGCTTATATGGGAGCTACATGAGAACTTGGACATCCATTATCGAGGGCTATAGAATATATATATATATATATTCTTAAATAACTTTTTTCCTTGTCCAAGAACAAACAATTTTAGAAATAGTACAAAATCACACGATTCATGGGTATAACGCCCATCTTAACATGATTAACACTTTGGTATTTGTTATTGCCAATTCTCTCCTCCAAAGTGACACAATGAAACAAGAAACAAACAATTTATTCACATTTAAATGCCATATAAGGCAATCACAATATCTTCTCGCTAAGTGACTGAGTGAACCTGAAAACAACATTGAGTAAATAAACGAAAAATCAATTCAAAATCTATGGGTAATTCGGGTTCACACCGAATATAGTAGACCGTTCTCCCGATTTGATTTCTTGGTCTTCTATGCACCGCAATTTTTATTCGATTTAGAGATATTTTAGGTCCGTAAATATATGGAGCGAAAATGTAGGGATCGGTGAATGCTTTGGTATAGCCCCTCTGTCTTAAGTCTCCATTTGCTTGGTACAGCGTTTTTCATCAAATCCCCCTGCAATTCTATATATTTTCAAGTAACCCAAAGAAGAGTTTTCAAAAGAAACAATTATATTATCTTATTCATGATGGTTGGTTTTTACGATTCGGTCATTCGGTCCTGCCGAACTCAAGTCCATATATACTTTTTTTTTAATACGATCACAATATATATCGTTTACTCCGATAAATTTTCCAATTTATTTATTTGAAAAAAAAAAATTATAGAAAAATTTTGGGAGAATTTTCAATAGAAATAAAATTTAGAAAAAATTTCTATAGAAATAAAATTTTGACAAAATTGATTTAGAAATTAAAATTTGACAAAGGTTAGGTTAGGTTAGGTTAGGTTAGGTGGCAGCCCGATGTATCAGACTCACTTAGACTATTCAGTCCATTGTGATACCATATTGGTGAACTTCTCTCTTATCACTGAGTGCTGCCCGATTTCATGTTAAACTCAATGACAAGGGACCTCCTTTTTATAGCCGAGTCCGAACGGCATTTCATATTACAGTGAAACCACTTAGAGAAGCTTTGAAACCCTCAGAAATGTCACCAGCATTACTGAGGTGGGATAATACACCGCTGAAAAACTTTTTGGTGTTCGGTCGAAGAAGGAATCGAACCCACGAACTTGTGTATGCAAGGCGGGCATGCTAACCAATTATTTTATAGAAATAAATTTTTGCAAAATTTCCTAGAGAAATAAAATTTTGCAAAATTTCTATAGAAATAAAATTTTTGGACAAAAATTTTCACATAATTTTCTATAAAAATAAAATTTTGACTAAATTTTCTATAGATATAAAATCTTGACAAAATTTTCTTTAGAAATAAACTTTTGACAAAATTTTCCATAGAAATAAAATTTTGACAAAATTTTCTATAAATAAAAAAAAATTTAATTTGCTAAAAATAAAATTTTGACAAAATTTTCTATAGATATAACATTTTGACAAAATTTTCTATAGAAATAAACTTTTGACAAAATTTTCTATAGAAATAAAATTTTGGCAAAATTTTCTATAGCAATAAAATTTGTACAAAAAATTCTATAGAAATAAAATTTTGATAAAATTTTCTATAGAAATAAAATTTGTACAAAAATTTCTATAGAAATAAAATTTTGATAAAATTTTCTATAGAAATAAAAGTTTGACAAAATTTTCTACAGATGTAAAATTTTGACAAAATTTTCTATAGAAATAAATTTTTGACAAAATTTTCTATAGGAATAAAATTTTGACAACATTTTCTATAGAAATAAAATTTTGACAAAATTGATTTAGAAATTAAAATTTGACAAAACTTTTATTGAAATAAAATTTTCATAAAATTTCTATATAAATAAAATTTTGCAAAACTTCCTAGAGAAATAAAATGATGACAAAATTTCTAAAGAAATAAAATTTTTGGACAAAATTTTGAACAAAATTTTCAATAAAAATAAAATTTTGACAAAATTTTCTATAGATACAAAATTTTGACAAAATTTTCTATAGAAGTAAAATCAACATTTTCTATAAATAAAAAAAAAAATAATAAAAAAAAATTGTCAAAATTTTCTTAAAATAAAATTTTGAAAAAATTTTCTATAGATATAATATTTTGACAAAATTTTCTATAGATATAATATTTTGACAAAATTTTCTATAGAAATAAACTTTTGACAAAATTTTCTATAGAAATAAAATTTTGGCAAAATTTTCTATAGAAATAAAAGTTTGACAAAATTTTCTATAGATGTAAAATTTTGACAAAATTTTCTATAGAAGTAAAATCAACATTTTCTACAAATAAAAAAAAAAATAATAAAAAAAAATTGTCAAAATTTTCTTAAAATAAAATTTTGACAAAATTTTCTATAGATATAATATTTTGACAAAATTTTCTATAGATATAATATTTTGACAAAATTTTCTATAGATATAATATTTTGACAAAATTTTCTATAGATATAATATTTTGACAAAATTGTCTATAGAAATAAACTTTTGACAAAATTTTCTATAGAAATAAAATTTTGGCAAAATTTTCTATAGAAATAAAAGTTTGACAAAATTTTCTATAGATGTAAAATTTTGACAAAATTTTCTATAGAAGTAAAATCAACATTTTCTATAAATAAAAAAAAAAATAATAAAAAAAAAATTGTCAAAATTTTCTTAAAATAAAATTTTGACAAAATTTTCTATAGATATAATATTTTGACAAAATTTTCTATAGATATAATATTTTGACAAAATTTTCTATAGAAATAAACTTTTGACAAAATTTTCTATAGAAATAAAATTTTGGCAAAATTTTCTATAGAAATAAAATTTGTACAAAAATTTCTATAGAAATAAAATTTTGATAAAATTTTCTATAGAAATAAAAGTTTGACAAAATTTTCTATAGATGTAAAATTTTGACAAAATTTTCTATAGAAATAAAATTTTGACAACATTTTCTATAGAAATAAAATTTTGACAAAATTTTCTGTAGAAATAAAATTTTGACAAAATTTTCTGTAGGTATACAATTTTCTACAGAAATAAATTTTGAAAAAATTTCAAAATTTCGGTTGTCACTAGAGCTAAATCCACCTGAAATTCTTATTTGAAAAAAAAAATTAAAGAAAAAAATGTTGGGAAAATTTTCTACAGAAATAAAATTTTGGAAAATTTTGACAAAATTGCTATAGAAATTAAAAGTTGACAAAAATTTTATATTTATATAAAATTTTGACAAAATTTCTATAGAAATAAAATTTTGACAAAGCTTTAATAGAAATTAAATTTTGACAAAATTTTCTATTGGAATAAAATTTTCGTTTTTTTGTTATTGTTGGTTTGTACTTCAATCATATTTGTTGTTTTGATCTCAGCTTAAAAACCATTGCGTTGGCTAAACTACAAGAGTAGCTTAACCAACAGAGGAAAAGAATGTTTGTCAAATTTATTTGGGCAAAGCCCTATAGACTGCAAGATGGTTGGATGGACGCACGTTTCGGAATTGCCACATTCTTCATCAGCATCCTCTACACACAAAGAAATTTTCATTGAAAGTCAGCCAACGAAAAATGTTCAATGATGTAACGAAACGTTTTCATTAATACAATGAAAATATTCGTTAATAGTACGAACCGTTACGTAGATTTGCAGAAAATTCGTTATATTACCGAAAAAATTTGTTTCATTGGCTGACTTTTAATGCCACATTTCGTTAATATAACGAAACTTTTCCTATTGGTGTAGTACTTGCAGCAAAACTCACAATAAATTCGGGCAGTTCACTAAACCCAAAATGAACCACACTTGAACCTTCCGACAAAAAGTTTATGATAGTCGGCTTTTTCCGAAATAAATCTTTGTATAATTATTTCTCTTATCCTTTGCCACCTTCAAATCATCGATTTGAGTGTAGTTGGCCGCCGAATATGGTAGATGGTAGACCGATCTCCCGATTTGATTTCTTGGGCTTCTATGCATCGCAATTTTTATCCGGTTTGCCTGAAATTCAAAATTTAGAGACAAAATTTCTATAGAAATAAAATGTTGACAAAATTTCTATAGAAATAAAATGTTGACATAATTTCTATAGAAATAAAATTTTGACAAAATTTTCTCTAGGAATACAATTTGACAAAATTGTTTTCTGTAGAAATAAAATTTTGAAAAAATTTTCTATAGAAATACATTTTTGAAAAAGATTTAAAAATTTCGGTTGTCACTTTTTTTGTAATATGATCACAAAATATATCGTTAACTCCGTTCCATCTTGTACATTATTTATTGGTTTTAAATAGCTAATGTGAACTCTCCCGGAATTTGAGATATGAAATATTGAGTTTTGAATATGACGCCGTTTTACTGCCATTTGGAATTAACTGATAGGGGGTATGACGTAACTCTTCCCACTGTATAAGACATAAATCAAACATTTTCATATAATGACTTCATAGCAAATTATTATGTTGTCAAATATAAAAATTTCTATGTTTATATTTGTTTTATCAGTATCATATATGACATAGCCATTAAATATTCTCATCCATAAATTTAGTTTGTGTAAATCATACAATGTCTCTGGTTTAATTTAAAAAGCTCGACATAACCATAAAGGATTTTTTTTTTTGTAACAAATACAATTGCCAGTTTATATAGCACTGGCCATAAAAGCTTAGTTTAAAATTCATAATTCAATATATGACTTTATTACCCAATTGCTAATGCAGAGCTTAGTTGCTAAGGCAACTTAAAAATTTTTATATCGACTGGCTACATTAGTTACAATGTTATTCAAGCGCCACCAAGGATGTTGCTATTAATCTACAAAGTGTTGTTGCTAAATCCAAAGAGTAGTAGCAAAAACCAAAAATCCCTTGTAGCTCCATTAGAATTCCTTTAAAGCCACCACTTTAAAAGCTTTTGCTAGTTTACAACAAATTGTCTCATCATCCTTAATAAACACAATAAAATTTCGTAACCATAATGATAGAGCTTGAGACATGAAGAAGCTAAAGTCTAAGAAAACAGGCGACAATTGTAACAACCCCACACTTAAGGAATGTAACACCCCTCGAGTGTGGCTATACAATAGTCCACTGCCCTACTGACTGACACAGACAAGGCGAATAGAAGTGCGACCTCGTTTAGATAGTATTAACCTCATGTAGTATCAAAATGTGTCATAAAGAAACAATTGTCCCCACTTTTACTACTAGAACAAGTGTGTAGATTTTCTCATACGTGGGGTTGGTTATTCACATTCTTTATGCTTTTTTTTTTCTTTTTTTGTGGTATATATAAATTTTTGATATTTTTTTCATTCGTTTTCCTTACGGAATGGACAAAAGTCCTGTTTTTTTTTTTGTCTGTTGTTAAAAGAAATTTTGTGGGTAGTGCAAAGCCATTAACATCAAGCAGAAAATAACAAAAATTTTATGTCTGCCATAAAATTAAGTGACACTCAAACTGTGATTAATTGCTTTGGCAAAACATGAAGCGACCTCAACATAATCATTAAAATTTTACGTTGTCACTTAAATATTCGAGAACTCTCCACTGTGGCCTATACACCTACTCTCAGCCATACACACACATAAATATGCACATACTCACCACAATGATGACGGTGAGTGATGTGGTTTGGTTTACTAACAACACACAAAACACATGGCCACACGTTCAAATTAATGTCGTTCATCTAATGCATTTGCTCTCAGAGTAGTGTTAAGGTTTTATGAAAATATCTTTTATGGCTAAAAGCTGTTGGCTAAGAGTCCAAAAAGGAAAACTATTTGTCGGAATATTTTTTTTTTTCGTAGTACTTCTAATAGAGATAATAGTCTATAGAAGACCACAAAAACTTGAAAACTGAGGTTTTCATTTGGATAAACTTTAAGATCGAACTACAAATTTTATAATACAACATATATTAGTATGCGGGGAAAGCTAAGAGACAAATTTAAATCATAATCATTTTGTTCATTAATTCACAGAAGTACTTTGGAACTGAAATATTACAACTAAACACTTTATTGATAAAATTTTGATAAAATTTGCTAAAATTTTGACAAAATGTTCTATAGAAATAAAATTTTCTACATAAATACAATTTTGACAAAATTTTCTACATAAACACAGTTTTGACAAAATTTTCTATAAAAGATACATTTTGACAAAATTTTCTATAGGAAAAAAATTTTGGCAAAGTTTTCTATAGAAAAAAAATTGACAAAATTTTCTATAGAAGTTAAACTTTTTTAATCCTATAAAAATTTTTTCCAAATTTTATTTCTGTAGAAATTTTTTTTCAAAATTTTATTTCCACGGAAAATTTTGTCAAAGTTTTTTTTTTCTATGGAAAATTTTGTCAAAATTTTTTTTCTCACAGAAAATGTTGTCAAAATGTATCTTTTATAGAAAATTTTGTCAAAATTGTATTTATGTAGAAATTTTAAACTTTATTTATATAGTTGAAACTTTATTTATATAGAAGATTTTGTTAAACTTTTATTTCTGTAGAAAATGTTGTCAAAATTTTATTTCTATAGAAATTTTTGTAAAAACTTTATTTCTATGGAAAATTTTGTCAAAATTTTATTTCAATACAGAAATAAAGAAATAAAATTTTGACAAAATTTTCTATATATATAAAATTTTTTACAAAATTTTTTATAGAAATAAAATTTTTACAAAATTTTCTATAAAAGATACATTTTGACAAAACTTTCTATATGAAAAAAAATTTTGATAAAATTTTCTATATAAAAAAAATTTTGACAACATTTTCTATAGAAATAAAATTTTGAAAAAATTTTCTATTATGTTCTATAATTTTCCGTGGAAATAAAATGTTGAAAAAAATTTCTACAGAAATAAAGTTTTGACAAAATTTTCCAAAGAAAAAAAATTTGGAAAAAATCTATTTCCATAGAAAATTTTGCAAATTTTATTTCTGTAGAAATTTTTTTCAAAATTTTATTTCCACGGAAAATTTTGTCAAAGTTTTTTTTTTCTATGGAAATTTTTGTCAAATTTTTTTTCCTACAGAAAATTTTGTCAAAATGTATCTCTTATAGAAAATTTTGTCAAAATTGTATTTATGTAGAAAATTTTGTTAAAACTTTATTTATATAGAAAATTTTGTTAAACTTTTATTTCAGTAAAATATTTTGTCAAAATGTTATTTATGTAGAAAATTCTGTAAAAATTTTATTTCTGCAAAAAATGTCGTCAAAATTTTATTTCTATAGAAATTTTTGTAAAAACTTTATTTCTATGGAAAATTTTGTTAAAATTTTATTTCAATACAGAAATAAAGAAATAAAATTTTGACAAAATTTTCTATGGAAATAAATTTTTGACAAAATTTTCTATATAAATAAAATTTTTTACAAAATTTTGTAAAGAAATAAATTTTTTACAAAATTTTCTATAACAAAACTTTCTTTGACAAAACTTTTTATATGAAAAAAATTTTTGATAAAATTTTCTATATAAAAAAAATTTTGACAAACTTTTCTATAGAAATAAAGTTTTGAAAAAATTTCCTACAGAAATAAAATTTTGACAACTTTTCCTTTGAAAAAAAAATTGAAAAATTCTATTTCTATAGAAAATTTTGCCAAATTTTGCTATAGAAAATTTTGCCTATATAAAAAAAATTTTGACAAAATTTTCTATAGAAGTAAAATTTTGAAAAAATTTTCTATTATGTTCTATAATTTTCCGTGGAAACAAAATTTTGAAAAAATTTTCTACAGAAATAAAATTTTGACAACTTTTCCATTGAAAAAAAAAAATTTGAAAAATTCTATTTCTATAGAAAATTTTTTTCAAAATTTTTTTTTCCACGGAAAATTTTGTCAAAGTTTTTTTTCTATGGAAAATTTTGTCAAAATTTTTTTCCTACAGAAAATTTTGTCAAAATGTATCTTTTATAGAAAATTTTGTCAAAATTGTATTTATGTAGAAAATTTTGATAAAACTTTATTTATACAGAAAATTTTGTTAAACTTTTATTTCTATAAAAAATTTTTGTCAAAATGTTATTTCTGTAAAAAGTTTTGTCAAAATTTTATTTTTATAGAACATTTTGTTAAAATTTTTGCTATAGAAAATTTTGTCAAATGTTTTTTCTATGGAAAATTCTGTCAAAATTTTATTTATGTAGAAAATTTTGTAAATTTTATTTCTGTAGAAAATTTTGTCAAAATTTTATTTCTATATAAATTTTTGCAAAAACTTTATTTCTGTAGAAAATGTTGTCAAAATTTTATTTATGTAGAAAATTCTGTAAAAATTTTATTTCTGTAGAAAATGTTGTCAAAATTTTATTTGTATAGAAATTTTTGTAAAAACTTTATTTCTATGGAAAATTTTGTCAAAATTTTATTTCAATACAAAATTTTGTCAAAATTTTATTTATGTAGAAAATTGTGTAAAAATTTTATTTCTAAAGAAAATTTTGTCAAAATTTTATTTCTATAGAAAATTTTGTCAAAATTTTATTTCCATAGAAAATTTTGTCAAAATGTTAATTCTATAGACATTTTGTCAAAATTTTATTTCTATAGAAAATTTTGTAAAAACTTTGTTTATATAGCAAATTTTTTCAAAATTTTATTTCTATAAAATTTTTTTTTATATTTTATTTCTATAGAATATTTTGTTAAAATTTTATATATATAGAAAATTTTGTTAAAATTTTATTTCTATTTTGACCAAATTTTCGATAGGAATAAAATTTTGACAAAATTTTCTATAGAAATAAATTTTTGACCAAATTTTCTATAGAAATAAAATTTTTGACAAAATTTTCTATAGAAATAAAATTTTTGACAAAATTTTCTACAGACATAAAATTTTGACAAAATTTTCTATAGAATTAAAATTTTGACAACATTTTCTATAGATTTGAAATTTTGATAAAGTGTTCTATAGATATAAACTTTTGACAAAAATTTCCGTGGAAATAAAATATTGACAAAATTTTGTATAAAAATAAAATTTGGCAAAATTTTCTAAAGAAATAAAATTTTGGTAAAATTTTCTATAGAAATAAAATTTAACAAAATTTTCTATAGAAATAAAATTTGACCAACAATTTTCTAAATACTGAAATAAATTTCTAACATTTATGTCGAAGGAAACATTTTTTTTTTGATAGTAACCATTAAAATTTGATCAAAACTTTTTAATATAATAGTTGTGTTCCTTTACGTACTACTAGTTACTACTTTTACTAGTTTTTACTAGAAACCGTTCCTCAACCCCAAAAAATAGTAAAAGTAGTAAACAATTTTAAGAGAACAACGTCAAAATGCATGTCTCTTTTAAAATTTTTTTACTACAAGTTACTCGACAAATTCTTTCGAGTAAAAGTTGTAGATATGTCATGACAAAAATAATTATTTGTTTTCAAATTTTACAAACTAAAGTAGTTCCAAATCGCTTTTTTTGGAAATAATTCTATAACTTTTTAATGGATTAAGATATCATCATAATTTTTTCTTTATGCCAAAGCTGAGATGTTTTTCTCAATATTTAGAGGTTTGTAGGTCCCTAGTGGATTCACGGTCTGGCCTATAGACGTTGGAAGTTGGACACCTCGGATGTATGAAATTTAGTTTTACTTTGCAAACGCGTAATTATGCGCCGATTTTCATGATTTTCTGGATAGAACTTATAAACCACCATAAAAAGATTGTGTATGTGTGCGAATATATCTAATATTTGCGAGATAGGGCCTTACAATGTATTTTTTTTTGCAAAATTTGAACAAAGTGGGGTCTGTATTTTGAGTCTAGAAGGATAGTTTTAAGATCGATTGTTGTTATATTTTCTTAACTACATTCCTTATAAAATTCTACGTATTCTGGAGGAAAAAAACTGTGCACCTTCCACTCCACAATTTGGAATTTCAAAACAATGCCGAACCAATACAACTTGTTTCGAAAAAAGTACCAAAACATTGACCGACTCACACCAAATTCGACGCAACCTTTAATGGACCAAAACTACCTCTACGTTTTGAATTTCATGCAAATCGGATAAAAGTTTTAATGTCTATGTCATGAAGACCCCAACTGGGGGGTCGGTTCATATGGAAGCAAAATCGAATCTTAGGCCGATGTAGTCCATCTTTAAAATTGACCTGCTTGTAGAAGAAAAACGTGTCTGGTAAAATTTCAGCACTATAGGTTCATTATTGAAGGAAGTAGCCCAATTACAACAGATAGCCAGACAGAGAGACATCGTCTTATAATTTCTCCCTGATCAAGACTATATATACTTTCTATAGTCAGAATTCGTTTGTATGTGTTACAAACGGAATGAAAAACCCCACCTGCTACTGATAATATGCGCTATTATTTTACTTTATGGCCCAGAAGCCAGGGTTTTACTTTGATTAAAAATTTTGCAAAAGGAGTACTTTTTATAACAAAGTAAAACCATAGCTTCTTTCTATCGTAATAAGGATTTCAAATTTTCCTGCAAAAAATCTGCCATTTGTCAAAATAATTGCGATATAAAAGTATTTAATTTACCTACATGTTTTGAAAATATTTATTCAAATCACAATGCTTCTTTTGTTTTTTATTTGACATTTTTACTATATTTTCGTTCCTGTACATTTAAAAAATTTAGAAATCTGAGAGGATTGTCGATATTTCTCTCTTTTACTACTTTTTACTACGAGTAAAGTAAAGGAACACACCTAATATCTTTCTAAATTTGGTAGTTTTTGGGTAAAATTTGTTTGATTCTTTTTGGCAGGTGTAGTAACCATGGCTTTCAAAGCATTTTTCTAATGCAATTTCTTTACAATTTTTCTTATGAAAATTAATTGTAAAACTGATTTTGATGGAAGTTTCTTATGTGCCAAAGTTCCAGTAAAAGCGATGCGCAGCACCCCTCTCTGTTGTTATCTCATTTACAAACTAAATTGCCATAGATATTTATTTAGCTTTATTTTGACATTTGTTGCTTATTATGACCTAAATATTTTGATTTATTTTTAACTGGGCGTCTATGGGCATTTTGCTGGTTACGCTTTTGCATTGACACTTATTTATATTCAACTGAAAAGACCACGCATAATACAAAAAAGTCCTTTAAAAATTATGTGGACTACATGATACAGCAGCACTATTTAGAGCAAATTTCATACAGAAAAAAAAATTTTTTTGGTTTCAATCATGAAATCGAAACATTCAAGAAATCGATTCAACCGTGGAATTG
Organism: Haematobia irritans; assembly: GCF_050003625.1. Taxonomy (NCBI): domain Eukaryota; kingdom Metazoa; phylum Arthropoda; class Insecta; order Diptera; family Muscidae; genus Haematobia; species Haematobia irritans. Next base: position 210,667,058 of record NC_134398.1, read on the forward strand.
ATAAACAATAAAACAATAAAAGTGAGGATATCTTCCAGAAGAATAGTCTAAGTGAGCCTGAAATATAAAGTCAGCCACACTGAAAAAAAGTATATCCGATTCCACTTATGATTTTGGTATTGATTCCGAGCCAAAGAAGTGGAGAATTGGTGTAAGGATAACTTTAAGATAAAATTTTCGTTTAAATTTGAGTTTTACATGCCTGATTCTAGGAAACAAATGTTAGTTTATTTGGTTTTTCAGTTTTTTTTCATGTGCTCTCAAAGTCTTTTAAAAACGTGTTATCGATAACTTAAATTTCCAGATTTAGACTCGACTTCAAATATAAATTATGCTAGGTTTTAAGTGAAAAAACCCTAAAAAAAGTGTTGAAAATTATCTCCTCTAGCTTTTTGGCTTTGTGGTAAAAATGCAAAAATCAACAAATTTGAAGTGTATTTCATTAAATTTGTCTAAGTTATTAAAGCCAAGAGTACTTTAGACAACAACAGTATTAAACTCATAGATGTATGTTATGAAACATAAGAAAATAATATCAATAAATTATTTTTATGTCAAATTTTATCAAACATATGAAATAATTTGTTATATTTAATAGTCCTTTCAATATAAAGGACATAATCTATACAAATGTTTTGTGTATTTTTTAATGTAGCACATAAAAACATTGTTTTTGCCTTCAAGAGTTTTCCAATTCAAAATAGATTTCACTGGGTATTTGTTGCGATCATAAATTTTAACGTCTGTTACATTGTTTCCATTGAGATTTATTTGAAATTCTATAAAAATTCAAATGTTCTTCTCTAGAAATGTGTGAGATGAGATGTATGGTCATAGACGTAACAATCTCTCTCCCTCTCCCTTTCTCGCTCTCTGTTTGTTAGGGGAAATACAATAAAAGTCTAGAGCATCAAATACAAAAGAGAATTACCATGAATATTTGTTTTTGTTGTCGTTGTTGTTGCTCTGTGGAGTATTTTTGGCTTGTTACACGCTTATATTGTAGCTGTCAACAGCATCAGTATAGCACAACAGCAATTCATTTTAATAGAAAGAACCGATGACGGCAAACAATTTGCATTTTCAATAGAATTATATTCTACCATGGATGAGAGTTGAATAAATGAATGAATTTTTTATTTATGTCTCCTCTCTCTCTCTGTTTGCGGCTCTGCCAACGTCATTCAGAAATCATCATCAAGACAATTGCTAATGTTTTGTGGCATTGCAAAAAAAGACTTACATATGTACGTAGAATTTCTAAATATGGGAAGACACATATATGAATTTCTCTGTCTCTCACTCTCTAGGACATTTGCAACAGACAGAATGTTCATTCTGTCATTTCATTTTAAAATAAAATACCATGTGGTTTCTATGATTTTCTGAGAAATATTAAAATATACGTTTGTGAATTTTATATGGGAACATTTTGATTGATTGCATGTTTCCTACTCAATTTAATTTGGGAAAATAAGTGAATTAGTCAAACGTTTATGGGACAGGAAAATCAAATTAAATCAAAGGCTTGTAAGTATGAAAAATTGAATTTCGAATAGTCATATAACGAGTCAATTTTGTGAGGGAATTCCACTACTAATCACATAAGGGATCCAATCACGGTTGCCACAGATGGTAGAATTCTACCAAAGATAGTAGATTTTTTTATTGTTTGCTAGGTTGGTAGTATTCTTGATGTTGTGGTAGATTTTGCAATTTCTTCCTCTCCGCATCACACATTTTTATGAAAATTAAATTTTGACATAATTTTCTATAGAAATAAAACTTTTACAAAATTTCCTGTAGGAATCAAATTAAAAAGAAAATCAATAGAAATTAAATATTGACAAAAATTTCTATAAAAATTATATTTTGACAAAATTTTCTATGGAAATTAAATTTTGACAAAATTGCCTATATAAATAAAATTTTGACAAAATTTCCTATATAAATAAAATTTTGACAAAATTTTCTATGGAAATAATAAAATTTTCTATATAAATAAAATTTTGAACAATTTTCTACAGAAATAAAATTTTGACAACATTTTCTATAGAAATAAAATTTTGACAACGATTTCTATAGAAATAAAATTTTGACAACATTTTTTAAAGAAATACAATTGACACAATATTCTATAAAAATAAAATTTTGAAAAAAAAAATCTATAGAAACTAAATTTTGACAAAATTTTCATTATGACAAAACTTTCCATGGAATTAAAATTTTGACAACATTTTCTATAGAAATAATATTTTATTGTTGTTTTTTTGTTTTTTGATCTCAGCTTAAAGCCATGCATTGACTAAACCACAAGTGTAGCTTAACCAACAGAGGAAAGGTATGCTTGTCAAACAAAACGAATGAAATAATATTTTGACAAAATTTTCTATATAAATAAAATTTTGACAAACTCTTCTGTGGAAATAAAATTTTAGCACAATTTTCTATACAAATAAAATGCTGACAGAATTTTCTATCGAAACAATGTTTTTTAAAAATTTTTATAAAAATAAAATTTTTGACAATATTTTCTATAGAAATAAAACGTTGACAAAATTTTCGATAGAAATAAAATTTTGACAAAATTTTCTATAGAAATAAAATTTTGAGAACATTTTCGATATAAATAAAATGTTGACAAAATTTTCTATAAGAAAATTTTCTATAGATATAAAATTTTGACAAAATTTCCTAGGAAAATAAAAATTTGATGAAAACTTCTATTGAAATATTTTTTTTTTTTAAATTTCCTATATAAATAAAAATTTGATGAAATTTCCCATAGAAATAAAATTTTATCAAAATTTCCCATAGAAATAAAATTTTGACAAAATTTTCTGTAGAAATAAAATCTTGACAAAAATGTCTATCGATATAAAATTTTGACAACATTTTCTATAGAAATAAAATTTTACCAAAATTTTCTATAGACACAAATTTTTGAGACAATTTTCTATAGGAATAAAATTTTTATTAAAGTTTTTATAGAAACAAAATTATGGCAAAATTTCCTATAGAAATAAAATGTTGACATATTTTTCTAAAAAATAAAATGTTGACAAAATTTTCTACAGAAATAAAAATTCGATAAAATTTTCTATAGAAATAAAAGTTTGACAAAAGTTTCTATAGAAATAACAAGTATATACGGCCGTAAGTTCGGCCTGGCCGAATCTTATGTACCCTCCACCCTGCATTGTGTAGAAACTTCTACGAAAGACTGTCATCCACAATCGAATTACTTGGGTTGGTCTTACAACTTTTTAACATCGTTTTCTAAATTGTGAGTTAGTCCATACGTGGTATATATTAGACAAAAAAGTTATGTATAGATAAGTCTACAAATAATTACGAATCGATATGGACTTTTTGCACGATAGGTAGATAGCCAGAATAGAAATATGGGGGTCGCTTATATGGTGGCTATATACAATTAGGAACTTGATATGGACCAATTTTTGTGTGATTGGGGATCGATTTTTCTGAGCGATATATATAACTGTAGACCGATATGGACCTAGTTAGGCATGGTTGTTAACGGCCATATACCAGCACAATGTACCAAATTTCAACTGATTCGGATGAAATTTGCTCCTCCAAAACCAAATCTCGGGATCGGTTTATATGGGGGCTATATAACATATGATTATGGACTGATATGGACCACTTTTGGCATGGTTGCTAAATATCATATACTACCACCACGTACCAAATTTCAAACAGATCTGATTAATTTTGCTTCTCCAAAATCGGCTCCGGAGGTCAAATCTGGCGATCGGTTTATTTGGGGCCTATATGTAATTATGGACCGATTTTGACCCATTTTTGCATGGGTGGTTGAGGCCATATATTAACACCACGTTACAAATTTCAACTGAATCAGATGAATTTTGGTCTTCCAAGAAGCTCCGGAGCTCAAAACTGGTGATCGGTTTATATGGCGGCTATATATAATTGTTGACCGATGTGGACCAATTTTTGCATGGTCATTAGAGACCATATACTAACACCATGTACCAAATTTCAGCCGGATAGGATGAAATTTGCTTCTCTTAGAGGCTCCGCTAGCCAAATTTGGGGGTCCGTTTATATGGGGGCTATACGTAAAAGTGGACCGATATGGCCCATTTGCAATACCATCCGACCTATATCAATAGCAACTACTTGTGCCAAGTTTCAAGTCGATAGCTTGTTTCGTTCGGAAGTTAGCGTGATTTGAACAGACGGATGGACGGACATGCTCAGATCGACTCAGAATTTCACCACGACCCAGAATATATATACTTTATGGGGTCTTAGAGCAATATTTCGATGTGTTACAAACGGAATGACAAAGTTAATATACCCCCGTCCTATGATGGAGGGTATAAAAATTTGGCAAAAGTTTCTGTAGAAATACAATTTTCTATAGAAATCAAATTTTGACAAATTTGTTATAGAAAATAAAATTTGATAAAATTTCCCATAGAAATAAAGTTTTGACAAAATTTTTTTATAAAAATGCATTTTTTACAAAATATTTTATAAAAATTAAATTTGAACAAAATTTAGCATATAAATTAAACTTTTACAAAATTTTATAAAGAAATAAAATTTATACCAAATTTTCTATAGAAATAAAATGTTGGAAAATTTGTCTGGGAATCAAATTTTTGCAAATTTTTTCGTAGGAATCAAATTTTGACAAAACTTTCTCTAAGAGGAAAATATTGACAAAATTTTCTCTAGGAATACACGCACCCAGAGAAGGAATATGATCACCTCAAACATATTTTAAGAGCAAAATGTTATTTTTGGGTGGTGACCATGTAACATGGTTTTCGCAACCATGTCATTTTCTCGGAAATCATGTATCTGATATTGGCAAGCAGGTTATATTTGACGAGAAAATAACATTTTAGTGACAATTATGTTACATGGTCACCATACAAAAATAACATTTTGCTCTTGAAACATGTTTGAGGTGATCATATTCCTTCTCTGCGTGTGTGATAAGCTTCCATAGAAACAAAATGTTGACAATTTTTCCGATAAAAAATACAATTTTGTCTAAAAGGCAATTTCTTAAAAAAAAAAATATTCTCATCGTTTAGGTCATACTATCAAATTCCATTACGTGAATCTTCTCCCTTTTTGTAGAATTAGCAATTTTGATGTAGACTAAAAATATTTAAAATTGTCATAAATGTAATGAATTCAAGGAATAATTATACACCCAAATAAATTGTCGCTATTAGGAGTGATCATAAAATAATAAATAAAATTCTAGAATGCTATAATAAATCGTTTTTTTTTTTTTTTGATCAAATTTTTTTTTTAAGTTATGGGGTTTTTGGTAAAATGTTCTTGAAATGTTGGTAGATTAATTTGGTCTAGATCCGCATATAAATATATTTTAAAATATATTGTGGAGTTCGGAGTGGTCCGTTCGTCTGTCTGGTGAATTCACGCTAACTTCTAAAAGAAACAAACTATCCACTTGAATATGGCACAAGTAGTTTACCATTGATGTAGATCGGGTGGTATTATAAATCGAACGTATAGTTCTTATTTAGACAAAGCTCCCATAATTATAAGTGTAGTCCCGGATTCCCAAATTTGATTACCGGATCTTCCTGGAGTTGCAAATTTCATCCGATTCGGTTGTTATGTGGTAAATGATGTCTAATTATTTCCTCTAACCATAATGCAAAAGTTGTCCATATCGGTTCATAATTATATGTAACCCCACATAAACTGATCCCCAGCTTTTACTTCTTGTGCCTCCAGGAAAAGCAAATTTGGTACATGATGTCAGTATGTGCTTCCTATAATTCGTGCAAAAATTGATCCATATCGGTTCATAATTCTATATAGCTCCAAATAAATTGACCAACACCACAACAATCAAGGCAACCAAGTATCGAACCGTGGTGCAGTGGTTAGCATGCTCGCCTTGCATACACAAGGTCGTGGGTTAGATTCCTGCTTCGACCGAACACCAAAAAGTCTTGCAGCGGTGGATTTCCCACCTCAGTAATGCTGTTGACATTTCTGAGGGTTTTCAAAGCTTCTCTAAGTGGAACGCCGTTCGGACTCTGCTAAAAAAGGAGGTCCCTTGTTATTGAGCTTAACATAGAATCGGACATCACTCAGTGCTAAGAGAGAAGTTCACCATTGTGGTATCACAATGGACTGAATAGTCTAAGTGAGCCTAATACATCGGACTGTCACCTAACCTAACCTAAGTATCGAAATTACAGCTGATCGTTGATCTCTTAAATTTCTGACAGTTACAATCTATTTTACTTGCTTCCGTTGTATTCATATTAGCTACACTAACTATCTATTATGCTCTCAAAAATTTGAAAATGTTATTTTTATTTATATCTACCACATACATGCTCTTCGTTAATATGGAAAGCATGTTTTTTCTGAACATGACACGCTGGTGGAAAACTTCTGGCTCCAATGCATTTGCCCGCATTAACTCGACCACGCACACCTCCATAATATCAACGCCTTAAATCACGCTTTTAAATTTATGATCGATTTATGCCCAATGTTAGAGCAAGTGAATTTTCTATGACAGACAACAGACGAGTACATGTGAGTGGGTATGTGTGTAAAAGTCGAACTGTTTTATATTCCATTGATGTTTTTGAGTGCGTTGGGAGAGACTTCCTTTTTTGTGGATGTTGGTTTTATTGTTGTGGTGGTGGGGGGGTATTTTGTCAATGCGTTTACAGACAATCAATGTCGTTTAATGTCGTGTACAATTATTTGGAGGAAAGACTGGATACTGTGGTTTTGCTACAATTCAATGAAAATACAATGAGAGTAGCAGGATTTGACAAATCCTGTGATATTTATTAAACTCTGAAAAGGTTTTGCTCTTTATAGTATCGACTTTTGTTTCCATTATCTTCTGAAGTACTAAAGTTACTAAAACTTACTAAACTTTAAATTACTTTAACTTTAAATTTAAATTTACGATTTAAAGTTAAAAATGAATTGCAATAGTTTTAACTTTAAATCACAGTGCACCACACATTGTTGATGGGAAGTTACTAACATCATGGTTGCCAATGACATCAAGTGATGGCACTTTAAATAATATAACGAGGAATTTTTCGCACAAATATGTCAACGTAATAAAGTGTGTATTTTGAAAATTGACAGCATCAACGACAAATTTATAATAAAATCAATTACGACTAATAGAAGGAATAAAAACATCAAAATAGATCGGCAAGAGTAAATGTAGGTGTACAGGAGGAAAGGCTTCAATAGAGCAATATGCAACGCTATGTCACCTAGCCAACTAGTGACAAATCAAATTGTTCGTAAAATACGTGACGGAAGATGTCAACAAAACCACGTTTTGATGCATAAAACAAGGTGTGTAGCATTGTATCAACTCCATGGTTCACAAAAATGCATAGCTCTATTGGAAATTAAAATAGACATGTCGTCGGTTTGATTTGTTTGAAACTTGCCAATTTATGGCAATATTCTAAGCTCTGTGTGTTAGTTTTTATGGGATTTAATTATCGCACTGATATTTTGCATATAATTTTTGTGAATTTTTTGAAAGAGATAAATTATCTAAAAAACAAACTGATATACTCTTTCTGCCAGAGAAGAAGATATAACTAAGGCCGATTTCGTTTCGGAAAAAAATATGGTGCCTTGTTATTACACAAATTTTTCCCTCCTTCTATTTTCGGCGAAATGATTGTGTCATTCCAATGTTATTGTAAATTGAAAATATTCAAAGGGGTTTTGTATCCAAAAGCTGTGACAGTGTTATTCATATTTTACAATCAATTTCGAAAATGTTGCACATTCTTATTCGAAGCGAAATCGTCATAAGAAACCAGGCTTACTTGAATGAATGGCTATCCTATTCATATAGAGAAATTGACTATAATTTTTCCATCAGAAACTTTGCACAGACCAAAGTATTATATTCCATTCCCAAATAGTTTTGTCTCAGCTGAATCTCGTATTCGCCTTAGTTCTATGCCAAGGTAGTCATATTTTCTATATATGTCTGGAATCTCAAATATGCTAAAAAGCACGAGTAGATTTGGCCATCTGCATCTTTGTTACAATTTTATTTGCGCAATTGCCGCAAATCTCTCAGCAACTTTTATCGCTAAGAAGACATCATTCTGACGACTCTCTGTCTACATGATCTTGAAGCAGGGATGGAAAATTCGGTACAATAGAACTTTTATCTATACTTTTCCAATCTGGTTAGTACCGTAGTACCCCTGAAAATGATATAGTACTTTTGTGTGGACATTTTTGAGCCGATATCGAATTTGTGGTACAAAAGTTTTGACAAAATATTTTAAAATTTTAAAAAAAGTCTTTAACAAACTTATTTGCTAATAGTCTTTTACAAATTTGGCAAAACAGACAAGTTCATGCGGGAAGAAAATATCGATTTTGTAAAAGCCATAGTCAAAAACACGATTTTATTGAATTTCAAGATTTTTTTAGTCGAAAAAAGTATGGGATGCTTTGTTACGCTTCCACATGAACACTTTCTAACATAGATGATATGTTATCGATCGCGTACTAAAATAATGCGAACCATGAACGTCACGGTCGAAACTTAAGACAAAAACTAATCCACCCACATTTGGAGAAAATCTCCCCAAAAACTAAAAAAAAAATATTTTGCAAAAATTTATTTCTTCAGAAAGTTTTTCAAAAGTTTTTTCTTTTGGAAAATTTTATCAAAATTTCATTTTATTTTTTGTCAACATTGTATTTCCATAGAAAATTTTATTTCTATAGACAATCTTGGTAGAAAATTTATATAAAACATTTTTAGCAAAATTGTATTTCTATAGAAAAGTTTGCCAAAATTTTATTTCTAAGAAAATTTAGCCAAAATTTTATTTCTATAGAGAATTTTGCCAAAATTTTATTTCTATAGAAAATTTTATCCAAATTTTATTTTAATAGAAAACTTTGTCAAAGTTTAATTTTTATAGAAAACTTTGTCAATTTTTTTTCTATATAAAATTTTATTTCTATAGAAAATTTTGTCAAAATTTTATTTCTATAGAAAATTTTGTCAAAATTTTATTTCTATAGAAAATTTTGTCAAAATTTTATTTCTATAGAAAATTTTGTCAAATTTTTTTTTTGTATTGAAAATGTTGTCAAAATATTATTTCCATAGAAAATGTTTACCAAAATTCCTATAGAATTTCTTATTTCTATAGAAGACTTTTAGCAAAATTTTATTTCTGTAGAAAAGTTTGTCAAAATTTTTTTTGTATATAAAATTTTGTCAAAATATTATTTCTATAGAAAATTTTTAGCAAAATTTTATTTCAATAGAAAATTTTATCGACATTTTATTTCTATAGAAAATTTTTAGCAAAATTTTATTTCTGTGGAAAATTTTCTCTAAATTTTATTTCTATAGATAATTTTGTCAAAATTTTATTTTTGTGGAAAATTTTGTCAAAATTTTATTTTTATGGAAAATTTGGTCAAAGTTTTATTTTCAGAAAATTTTAAGCAAAATTTAATTTCTATAGAAAATTTTTAGCAAAATTTTATTTCTATAGACAATTTTTAGCAAAATTTTATTTCTCTAGACAATTTTTAGCAATTTTTTTTTATTTTTTTTTTTTATTTTTGTTAACATTGTATTTCTCTAGAAAACATTGTATTTCTATAGAAAATTTTATTTCTATAGACAATTTTGGTAGAAAATTTCTTAGAAAATTTTTAGCCAACTTTTGTTTTTATAGAAAAGTTTGCCAAAATTTTATTTCTATACAAAATTTTGCCAAAATGTTATTTCTATAGAAAATTTAGTCAAAAATGTATTTTAATAGAAAATTGTGTCATAATTTTATTTTTATAGAAAATTTTGTCAAAATTTTATTTTTATAGAAAATTTTGTCAGCATTTTATTTTTGTAGAAAATTTTAACAAAATTTTATATCTATAGAAAATTTTATCAACATTTTATTTTTGTAGAAAGTTTTGTCAAAATTTTATTTCGGTAGAAAATTTTGTCAAAACTTTATTTCTACATAGCATTTTGTCATTCTTTTATTTCTATAGAAAATTTTGTCAAAATGTTATTTCTATAGAAAATATTAACTAAATTTTTTTCTTTTGAAAATTTTGTCAAAATTTTATTTCTATAGAAAATTTTGTTAAACTTTTTTTCTATAGAAAATTTTGTCACAATTTTATTTCTATAGAAAATTTTGTCAATATTCTATTTCAATAGAAAATTTTTTAAAAATTTAATTTCTATAGAAAATTTTGTCAAAATTTTATTTCAATAGAAAATGTTGTCAAAATTTTATTTCTATAGAAAACTTTGTCAAAATTTTATTTCTATAGAAAATTTGGTCAAAATTTTATTTCTGTAGAAAATTTTGTCAAAATTTTATTTCGAGGGAAAATTTTGTCAAAAACTTTATTTTATAGAAAATTTTGTCAAAACTTTATTTCTACATAGCATTTTGTCAATCGTTTATTTCTATAGAAAATTTTGTCAAATTTTTTTTCTATAGAAAATTTTAACTAAATTTTTTTCTTTTGAAAATATTGTCAAAATTTTATTTCGGTAGAAAATGTTGTCAAAATTTTATTTCTATAAAAAATTTTGTCAATATTTTATTTCAATAGAAAATTTTATCAAAATTTTATTTCTATAGAAAATTTTTAGCAAAATGTTATTTCTATAGAACATTTTGTCAAAATTTTATTTCTATAGAAAATTTGGTCAAAAATTTATTTTTATAGAAAATTTTGTCAAAATTTACTTTCTATAGAAAAATTTTACCAAAATTTTCTTATTATAGAAAATTGTGTCAAAATTTAATTTCTATAGAAAATTTTGTCAAATTTTTATATCTATAGAAAGTTTTGTCAAAATTTAATTTCTAAACAGCATTTTGTCAAACTTTTATTTTTATAGAAAACTTTTTTAAAATTTAATTTCTATAGAAAATTTTGTCAAATTTTTTTAACTATAGAAAATTTTGTCAACATTTAATTTTTATACAAAGTTTTGTCAGAATTTTATTTCTAAATAGCATTTTGCTAAACTTTTATTTCTATAGAACACTTTTTTAAAATTTTATTTCGGTGGAAAAATTTGCAAAAATTTTATTTCTATAGAAAATTGTGTCTAAATTTTATTTCTACAGAAAATTTTGTCAAAATTTTATTTCTACTGAAAATTTTGTCAAAATTTTATTTCTACTGAAAATTTTGTCAAAATTTTATTTCTTTGTCAAAAATTTATTTTTATTTATCTACAGAAAATTTATGGAGTACCATGAAGTACAACGGTGGCAACCGTGATTACAATTCTACGGTAGGCTTTGTAAGCGGATATAAATTTAAAAAAATATTTCAATTAAGGAGTTGACAACCAAAATTTTATTTTTTTTTAATTCAGTCTAAAATAGCTCTTATTAATAATCTTCCAATGGAATTTTTGTTGAAATTTTGGGAAAGTACTTTTTCGCTCAAAAAAAAACTACCTTCTTATACCCTGCGTTTTTCTTAAAAATTGTATTTTCCATCACTGATGGGGGTATATTAACTTTGGCATACCGTTTGTAACACATCGAAATATTAGTCTCAGTCCCCATAAAGTATATATATATTCTGGATCGTGGTAAAATTCTGAGTCGATCTCAGCATGTCCGTTCGTCCGTTCATATGTTGAAATCACGCCAACTTCCGAACGAAACAAGATATCGACTTGAGACTTGGTACAAGTAGTTATTATTGATGTAGGTCAGATGGTATTGGAAATGAGCCATATCGGACCACGTTTACGTTTAGCCCTCATATAAAACACCCACAGATTTGGCTTGTGGACGCTCTAGGAGGTGAACTTTTCGAAAGATTTAGTTGAAATTTTGTACATGATGTTAGTATATGACCTATATCACGCATGCAAAAATTGGTCCATATCGGTCCATAATTAAATATAGCCGATCCTTAGAATTTGCTTGCGGATCCTCTTGGAAAGCAAATTTCATCCAATCCGGTTGAAATTTGGTACGTGATGTGAGCATATGGTCTCTAACATTCATTCTAAAATTGGTATAAGCCGATCCCAGATTCGAAATCCGGAGCCTCTTAGAGGAGCAAATTTCATCCGATTCGATGAATATTTCATACGTTATATTAGTATATGGCCGATTTTCTGTCATTCCATAAAGTTAGGTAGAATGAAAAGGTAAGATTCTATAGTGGTGGTTATGAAAACACTTCCATTGTGGTGCGATTTATTTTGGCAAAAAATCGATTAGTTCGTTTAGTTGACTTTAACAATACATTTTTGACCGACATCAAAATTCTCTTATTCAATTTAAGTTGAATTTCAAAAACGTTTGGTGGAATTGAAAAATTATTAAAAACTCCAACGTTTCGAATTTCTCATTACAAAAAATTTGCTTAATAGATTTTCGCATTATTATACCGTAATCTATTACAAACGCTCTTTATCCCTCCCACAGGAATAGACAGGTATATTATATGCAAATAACGAAAGAAATTAAAATTTTTTAATCTCTTGAATGCTATGAAATTTGATCATATCGATCATTATTGATTTGATTTCATAACAAAAATCATTTGAAGATGCATAGCAAAAGAAAAACATGAGTATAAATTTACTTTGTCCTCCAGTATATAATTTTATTTATACGCCTTAATGAGATATAAGGAAAACCGTTTAAGTATCTTGCGTATGCCAAAAAGATAACCTGCGACTTGCAGATAATTGCTTGTGTATGTGTAATCGCCTGCATGTGAGCACGTCTGCCTCTGAGTGTATCATATAAAACTTAAACCTGAGGGTTTTGTTATTTTCTTTTTTTATTTTTCACATAACCAACGTGGCAAGCATGGCCGTTGTTATTTACAACAGTCATTATGTTGTAAACGAGACAGTGTGCAGGTCGTCTAAATGTGTCTGTGTAATAAGAATTTGTTCTTTTGTTTTCTTGTTTTTTATCTTCGACCCTGGCATACTGGCCTTGTGTGAGTGACTATGCAAGAGAGTATGTGTGAGTATGAAATATATATTATGATATACATGAGAGCCTTCATATTTATCATTAAGATTATTACTTTATATATGTGCATGTGTGAGTGTGCGTATTCGTGTGCTTGTACGTACACGTACTAGAATATAACCTGCAATAATATTTAAGCTTTAATTCTCGTAAAGCAGCAGTTACTTTGACTATTTTCAAGGGTGGAGGGTTGGGAAATAGTCTCGGCATATAACAGTTCATAAATAAAAAGCAAATAACTTCTAGAAGGTCATATTTGCCATGAAAACAAAAAAAAAAAAAAACATCACAGCGAAATGAGCATTAGGTGTGCATGGAGGGGATATTAAATCAATTCAGTTGAAACCTAAGCCAAAGTGAGAAGTTATGACAAGAGCTGTCACAATATCTCTAAGCCAAATAACCTAGAAGATATTTTATGGGATTTTCATTTTATGTTAGACACATTATATACACTCTAATGGTTTTGTTTTAAGACCATAATAAAATGCAAAATTAAATGGGGTATAAAATAAAGCAAACTGTAATTGCTGGAGTTATATCCTTGCAATCATATACACAAAGTTTTATTAAATTTTAGTACTAATAATTGCAATTGCGAAAATGTATAGGAAGTTTTGTCAAATTTCAATTCTATAGAAAATTTTGACAAAATTTCATTTCTATAGAAAATTTTGACAAAATTTCACTTTATAGGAAATTTTGAAAAACAAATTGACTTTCATAGGAAATTTTGTCAAAATTTCACTTCTATAGGAAATTTTGTCAAAATTTTATTTCCATAGAAAATGTCAAATTTTTTTCCCATGGGAAATTTTATCAAAATTTCCTATAAAATTCAATTTCATTTCTATGGAAACCATTGTCAAAATTTCATTTCTATAGGAAATATTGTCAAAATTTCATTTCTGTAGGAAATTATGTCAAAATTTTTTCTAAATTTGGCAAAATTTAATTTCTATAGGAAATATTGTCAAAATTTCATTTCTATAGAAAATTTTGTCAAAATTTCATGTCTATTGGAATCTTTGTAAAAATTTCATTTCTATAGATTTTTTTCAAAATTGCATTTCTATAGAAAAATTTTATTTCAAAAATTATAATTTAAAAATTCTCAAACTATAGTTTAAACAAAAAATTTTTGTGTATAATTTTGTAAAAATTTTATTTCAATAGAAAATTTTGTTAAAATTTTATTTCTATAGAAAATTTTGTTAAAAATTTATTTCTACAGAAAATGTTATTAAAATTATATTTGTATAGAAAATTTTCTCAAAATTTTATTTCTATTGAAAATTTTCTATAGATTTCATTTCTATAGAAAATGTTTTCAAATTTTTAATTCTAAAGAATATTTTCTCAAAATGGAAAAACTTCACAAAATTTTATTTCTCTAAAAAAATTTCCCAAAATTTCATTTCTTTCAAAATTTTAGTGCTATAATTAAAATTATATTTATGTAGAAAAAAGTCACCCACAATTTAAATTTTTCGAAAAAATTTTTTTTTGGCGTTTTATATTTTATTTCTATAGAAAATTTTGTTAAAATTTTATTTCTACAGAAAATGTTATTAAAATTATATTTATATAGAAAATTTTCTCTAAATTTTATTTCTATTGAGAATTTTCTATAGATTTCATTTCTATAGAAAATGTTCTCAAATTTTTAATTCTAAAGAATATTTTCCCAAAATAGGAAAACTTCACAAAATTTTATTTCTCTAAAAAATTTTCCCAAAATTTCATTTCTTTCAAAATCTTAGTGCTATAATTGAAATTATATTTATGTAGAAAAAAGTCACCCACAATTTAAAGTTTTCGAAAAAATATTTCTTTTTTTTTGGCGTTTTAAATTTTATTTCTATAGAAAATTTTGTTAAAATTTTATTTTTATAGAAAATGTTATTAAAATTATATTTGTATAGAAAATTTTCTCAAAATTTTATCTCTATTGAAAATTTTCTATAGATTTCATTTCTATAGAAAATGTTCTCAAAGTTTTAATTCTAAAGAATATTTGCTCAAAATAGGAAAACTTCAAAAATTTTATTTTTCTAAAAATTTTCCCAAAATTTAATTTCTTTCAAAATTTTAGTGCTAAAAATTATATTTATGTAGAAAAAAGTCACCCACAATTAAAATTTTTCGAAAAAAAAAAATATTTTTCGGCGTTTTAAATTTTATTTCTATAGAAAATTTTGTTAAAATTTTATTTCTACAGAAAATGTTATTAAAATTATATTTGTATAGAAAATTTTCTCAAAATTTTATATCTATTGAAAATTTTCTATAGATTTCATTTCTATAGAAAATGTTTTCAAATTTTTAATTCTAAAGAATATTTTCTCAAAATAGAAAAACTTCACAAAATTTTATTTTTCTAAAAAAATTTCCCAAAATTTCATTTCTTTCAAAATCTTAGTGCTATAATTAAAATTATATTTATGTAGAAAAAAGTCACCCACAATTTAAAGTTTTCGAAAAAATATTTTTTTTTTTTTGCGTTTTAAATTTTATTTCTATTGAAAATTGTGTTAAAATTTTATTTCTACAGAAAATGTTATTAAAATTATATTTATATAGAAAATTTTCTCTAAATTTTATTTCTGTTGAAAATTTTCTATAGATTTCATTTCTATAGAAAATGTTCTCAAAGTTTTAATTCTAAAGAATATTTGCTCAAAATAGGAAAACTTCAAAAAATTTTATTTTTCTAAAAAATTTCCCAAAATTTAATTTCTTTCAAAATTTTAGTGCTAAAAATTATATTTATGTAGAAAAAAAGTCATCCACAACTTAAAGTTCTCGAAAAAAAATATTTTGTGGCGTTTTAAATTTTATTTATATAGAAAATTTTGTTAAAATTTTATTTCTACAGAAAATGTTATTAAAATTATATTTATATAGGAAATTTTCTCAAAATTTTATATCTATTGAAAATTTTCTATAGATTTCATTTCTATAGAAAATGTTTTCAAATTTTTAATTCTACAGAATATTTTCTCAAAATAGAAAAACTTCACAACATTTTATTTTTCTAAAAAAATTTCCAAAATTTCATTTCTTTCAAAATTTTAGTGCTATAATTAAAATAATATTAATTAAAAAAAAATGTCACCCACAATTTAACATTTTCGAAAAATATTTTTTTCAACGTTTTAAACAAAATTTTATTTTTATTAAAAATTTTCTCTAGATCTTATTTCTATTGAAAATTTTCTCTAGATTTCATTTCTATAGAAAATGTAATCAAAGTTTTATATCTAAAGAAAATTTTCTCAAAATAGAAAAATTTCGTAAAATGTTCTCAAAATTTAATTTCTATAGAATTTTTTTTTTTTCAAAATTTTATTGCTATAATTAAAATTATATTTATGTGGAAAATTTTCTCAAAATTTTATTTCTATAGAAAAATTGTTTAAAGTTTTATTTCTATAGAATATGTTATAAAAGATTAAATCTATAAAAAAATGTATCAAAATTTTATTTCTATGATTTTTTGTTGGGTTTGAAAATTTTATTTCTATTTTCTCAAAATTTTATTTCTATAGAAAATTTTCTTAAAATTTTATATCTGTAGAAAAGATTCTCAAAATTTAATTTTTGTTTTTAATTTTATCAAAATTTGATTTAAAAGAAAATGTTGTAAAACTTTTATTTCTATAAATAGTTTTGTTTCCATACATTCCAAATTTGCATAGATTTTTTTTTAAATTTTATTTCTCTAGAAAATTTTGTAATTTTTTTATAGAAAATTTTATCAAAATTGTATTGCGATAGAAATTTTTTTCAAAATTTTGTTTTTAATTTTCTTAAAAATTTATTTCTTAGAAAAATTCCTCAAAATTCAATAGAGAGTTTATAGAAATTTCAAATCAATAAAAATTTTTTATAATTTATTCCAAATTTAAGATCTATAGATAATTTTCACAATATTTGATTTCTGTACAATTTTTTAAGATTTTATTCCATTACAAAATTTATTGAGATTTTATTTCTACAAGAAATTTTGTATAAAATTTATCTATTTATATGGTCAAAGTTTTATTTCTATAGATTTTTTTCAACATTTTATTTATGTATAAAAATGTTAGCCACTCTACGTTTGTTAGTATGCCATGTGATACTGCAATGACCTCGGCACTTTTGATAACTTTGAACTTTACATATAAAATCAAATCAATTTTTATTGAAATCATGACACAATACTTGAAGCAAATATAAAAATATTTTCCTAAAGCCATATTTAAATATAAATTCATTTGGTATTATTTTTCCAGGTCACACGATTGCTATAGGCAAATTTCAAATAAATTTATTTATTTTAATAAAATAACATTAAAAATATTTTGGCAAAAATCAACGACACTTCAAAACTTTCCCATTTCCCCAAAACTATGGTGACCACTCTTTATCAACATGTATGACGATCTATAATATTTGCAATAATTTATGTTTAATTTCTTACCTATGTATGTTCATAAAAATATTGTTGCAATTATTTATTGTATAATAGGTGGTTGAACATTGTCCACAGATGACATCTGTTTGTTATACCCGCACAATAACTAAACAATGTACACAAATTAATGTGCAATTTTATTTACAATCTAATTGCAATGAACATTGTCGTCCAAAATAAATAGGCATATGATTCAATTAAAATAATTACCACGAATCCAGCATAATGGTCTAAATGTATAATATGCCATAATTTTGTATCACGTATAGGGGCAGAATCTCAAAATATTGTCAATTATTGGAATAGCTAACAAAAATTTATGTTGCAAAAGAGTAACATGGTATTACCGAAATTGGATCACATTATTTACAATGTATGCTCATTTTGGACAAAAATTAAATTAATTACCAAATAACTGGAGGGAGAATACATTTTTGGAGTAATTACAATATTACCGGTCACTTATATGCTAACTAAGGTGTAAATGGAAAATCGTACATTGATAAAATTTAGTTTTTTGAAATTTTAATTTAAAATAAAGTTTTTTGTGTTTCGTTAAATTTCTATGTGGTTCTTTATAGGGCAAATTTTAAACGACACTACAGTCAACTTTAATAAAATATAGTTTAAAATATGTGTACACCTATCGTGTACAATCTCCTTCATCTTTAAATTGTACTCTATATTGTTCCGATTGAAATTCCTATAGAAACTTTTGTCAACATTTTATTTCTATAGAAAATATTGTCAAAAAAAAATTTTTTTTTTGAATATTTTATCAAAATGTTACTTCTATTGAAAATTTTATCAAAATGTTACTTTTATAGAAAATTTTGTCAAAATTTTATTTATATAGAAAATTTTGTCAAAACTTTATTTCTATAGAAAATTTTGTCAAAAATTTTTTCCTATAGAAAATTTTGTCAAAATTTTTTCTTTTAGAAAATGTTGTCAAAATTTTTTCCTTTAGAAAATTTTGTCAAATTTTTTTTTCTATAGAAAATTTTGTCAAAATTTTATTTCTATAGAAAATTTTGTCAAAATTATATTTCTATAGAAAATTTTGTCAAAATTTTATTTCTATAGAAAATTTTGTCAAAATTTTATTTCTATAGAAAATTTTGTCAAAATTTTATTTCTATCGAAAATGTTGTCATAACTTTATTTCTATAGAAATTTTTTTCAAATTTTTATTTCTGAAGAAAATTTTGTCAAAATTTTATTTCTATAGAAAATTTTGTCAAAATTTTATTTCCACAGAAAATTTTGTCAAAATTTTATATTTATAGACAATTTTGTCAAAATTTTATTTCTATAGACAATTTTGTCAAAAATTGTTTCCTATAGAAAATTTTGTCGATTTTTTTCCTATAGAAAATTTTGTCAAAATTTTATTTCTATAGAGAATTTTGTCAAAATTATTAATTATTATTTCTATAAAAAATTTTATTTCTATAGACAATTTTGTCAAAATTATATTTCTATAGAAAATTTTGTCAAAATTTTATTTATATAGAAAATTTTGTCAAAATTTTATTTCTATAGAAAATTTTGTCAAAATTTTATTTCTATCGAAAATGTTGTCATAAATTTATTTCTATCGAAAATGTTGTCATAAATTTATTTCTATAGAAATTTTTTTCAAATTTTTATTTCTGAAGAAAATTTTGTCAAAATTTTATTTCTATAGCAAATTTTGTCAAAATTTTATTTCCGCAGAAAATTTTGTCAAAATTTTATTTCCACAGAAAATTTTGTCAAAATTTTGTTTCTATAGACAATTTTGTCAAAATTTTATTTCTATAGACAATTTTGTCAAAATTTTATTTCTATAGACAATTTTGTCAAAAATTGTCTCCTATAGAAAATTTTGTCGATTTTTTTTCCTATAGAAAATTTTGTCAAAATTTTATTTCTATAGAGAATTTTGTCAAAATTATTAATTATTATTTCTATAAAAAATTTTATTTCTATAGACAATTTTGTAAAAATGTTGTCTATTAGAAAATTTTGTCAAAAGTTTATTTCTGTTAGAAAATTTTACGACATTTTATTTCTATGGAAAATTTTGTTAAAAATTTATTTCTGTAGAAAATTTTGTTAAAATTTTATTTCATTAGAAAATTTTATCAAAATCTAATTTGTTTAAAAAAAAATTTTAATATTTTATTTCTATGGAAAATTTTGTAAAAATTTTATTTCTTTAGAAAATTTTGCAACATGTTTATTTCTATAGAAAATTTCGTCAAAATGTTATTTCTATAGAAAATTTTGTCAGAACTCTATAGAAAATTTTGTCAAAATTTTATTTCCATAGAAAATTTTGTCAAAATTATATTTCTGTAGAAAGTTTTGTCAAAATTTTATTTCTATAGAAAATTTTGTTGATATTTTATTTCTATAGAAAATTTTGTCAAAACTTTATTTCTATAGAAAATTTTGTCAAAATTTTATTTCTATAGGAAATTTTGTCAAAATTTTATTTCTATAGAAAATTTTGTCAAAATTTTATTTCTATAGACAATTTTGTCAAAAATTGTCTCCTATAGAAAATTTTATCAATTTTTTTCCTATAGAAAATTTTGTCAAAATTTTATTTGTATAGAGAATTTTGTCAAAATTTTATTTCTATAGAACATTTTTTAGACATTTTTTTTTCTATAGAAAATTTTGTCAAAAGTTTATTTATATAGAAAACATTGTCAAAATTTTATTTCTAAAGAAAATTTTGTAAATTTTTTTTCTACAGAAAATTTTGTCAATTTTTTTCTATAGAATAACATATTTTATCAAAAATTTTTTTCTATTAAAAATTTTGTCAAAATTTGATTTTTATATAAAATTTTGTCAAAATTTTATTTCTATAGAAAATTTTGCCAATATTTCATTCTATAGAAAATTTTGTCGAAATTTGATTCCTATGGAGAATTTTGTCAAAATTTGATTTCTATAGAAAATTTTGTAAAAATTTTATTATACCCTCCACCATAGGATGGGGTATACATAATGTAATAATAAAATGTATAATAAAATGTTGATTTTGTCATATCGTTTGTAACACATCGGTAGTGTATATTCAGGGTTGTGGTAAAATTCTGAGTCGACCTAGTGATGTCCGTCCGTCTGTGGAAATCACGCTAATTTCCGAAAGAAACATGCTATCGCCTTGAAACTTGTCACAAGTAGTTGCTCTTGATATAGGTCGGATGGTATTGCACATGGACCATATCGGACCACTTTTACGTATAGCCCCCATATAAATCCCAGATTTTGCTGCGGATCCCCTTGGAGGAGGAAATTTCATCCGATCCGTTTGAAATTTGGTACGTCGAGTTAGTATACGGTCTTTAACATTCCTGTTAAAATTGGTCCCTATAGGTCCATAATTATATATAGTCCCCAAATAAACGGATCACCAGATTTGACCTTCAGAGCCTCTTGGAGGAGCTAATTTCATCCGACATGGCTGAAATTTGGTACGTGGTATATGGTCTCTATCAACCATGCACAATTTGCTTTTTATGGGTCCATAATTATATAGCCTCATATAAACCGATTTTATTTCTATAGAAAATTTTGTCAAAATTTTATTTATTTAGACAATTTTATCAAAATTTTACTTCTGCAGAAAATTTTGTCAAAATTTTATTTCTATAAACATTTTTGTCAAAATTTTTTTTCTTAAGAAATTGTTTTCAAAATTTTATTTCTATAGAAATTGTTTTCAAAATTTTATTCCTATATAAAATTTTGTCAATATTTTATTTCTATAAAAAATTTTATCACTTTTTATATCTATAGAAAATTTTGTTAACAGTTTATTCCTGTGGAAAATTTTGTCAAAATTTTATTTCCTTAAATATTTTATAAAAATATAAGTTCTATAAAAAATTTTATAAATATTTTATTTCTTTAGAAAATTTTGTAAAAATTTTTTTGTGTGAAAAATTTTATTTCTTTAGAAAATTTTGTAAAAATTTTATTTCTATAGAAAGTTTTGTCGAAGTTTTTGTTTTTTGCTATAGAAGATTTTATTAAAATTTTATTTCTATAGAATGTTTTATCGAAATTTTATTTCTACAGATTTTTTTTCAAGCTTTTACTTCTATAGAAAATTTTGCAAAAATTTTATTTCTACAGAAAAATTTAATAGAATTTTATATTTTTTGATAATTTTGTCACAATTATATTTCTATAGAAAATGTTGTCAGCTTATTATTTCTTTAGCAGATTTGGTCAAAGCTTCAATTTTATAAAAAAAATTATTAACCTTTTATTTCTACACAAAGCTTAGTCAAAATTTAATTTCGATATGAAATTTTGTGGAATCTACAAGTCTATTAAACATTTTGAAAACATTTATTTCTATAGAAAATTTTGTCAAACTTTTATTTTTATAGGTAATTTTATCAAAATTTTATTTCTATAGAATGTTTTTAAAAATTTTAATTCCATTTTGTTAAAAGTTTTATAAGTATATTGATAAAAATATTGTTTTCATAGAAAATTTTGTTAAAATTGTATATCTATAGAACATTTTTTAAAGCTTTATTTCTATCGACAAATTGGTATAATTTTATTTCTATAGTAGATGTAGTCAAAATTTAGTTTTTAAATAAAATTTTAAAGTTTTTTAATTTTGAAATTTTGATGTTTCATTCATTGTGAGAAATATCTATGGTGATTCTAAAAAGGGGTCGTGAACAAAACTATAGTAATATAAAATATATTCTAAAATATTCTAAATTGGTTTTATTAGATAGCTGAAATAAAATCTATTTCTATTAACTGTAAAAAAATTAGTTCTTATTTTTTTAATGAATTGGAAATGTGAGAAATTCAAAATATTGGCAAAGAGATAACTTCACTGTAATAGGAAACCATTTTTTATTTTCCTTGACATCAATGTTATGCATAGGACCCATATTAATGTATATAATATTACTCCCACAGGTGTGTTTAAAACCTAGCCACCTTAAAAAAGGCAAACAACCAATAGCCCCTCCCACACAAGCATACTATATAAATGATGCATTCATCCACTCAAATACTTTTGCACACAACACTTATCCAGATCCTTACATATACTCTTACAGACACCGCATAGAAAAGGCCGGGATAGCGAAAATGAGAAAAAATCAGAGAAAACAATGAGGATGACGGTGATCCATAACCCACCTATTCTGATGAATTGTTAACGCTTAAGAAAGAGGGAAATAAATTGCAAAGTGAACATGAAAAGCAAACTTTAACACTCACTCACACACACACAAACATCCACCCATTCACTTACGTAGCTTTCAAAACAGAATTTAATCTTAAAGAGAAAAGTCATACATAAATGGTATAGTGCGAGATGGGAGATTTAACGGAAGGATGATGAAAAAAATTAACTTAATTTATTTCATTGCTCTTTTGTGACACGACATAAAAAAAAAAACAAAGCTGAATGTGAAGCGAAGCTACATACAAAGTGAAATGAAATGAAATGAAACTCAAGGAACTTGAGTGATTGTTTGATTTACTGATGCTAGCGATGCTGCTTTCCGCGTAAAATTCACGCTTGTTTCACAATACTTGATGGTACTGTTAACGTATTATTCTCAAGAGTAGTTGTCGAGAGAATGTGATAGAGCGAGAGGGAGGTAGAGAGTAGCTAAAGAGAAGAACTGCATGGATAATGAATGTCTGATGACTGACGATGACACTTGGGTGATGAGGGAGAAAATTATATTTGTATTTTCACATAAACAAACATACTCTCACACACACTCCTTCACAGACCCCTACATACCGTTATGAGTATGTAATACATAACTATGAATGCCCTTTGAATGTGTGGATGAGTTTTTATGTACGTTAGTGTAGCTGGTATTAACGCATGCATGTGTAAGTAGACGGAAATAGAAATGATTTAGTAGGTGTTAAGTTGAAATATTTTCTCATAAAGTATGCATAGAAAATAAAAGTCGATAAAACAAAAAACACGAAATGAAAGTAAATGGAGATACAAGTTAATACTCGTATACAACACCTAAACACACTCACCAAGAGTATTGTCGAGTATAATAAAACGAGGGTAAATATTAAATTTCCCTCATACAATGAGTAACTTTTGCGAAACTAATATTATAAATGAAGAAACTTTAATAGCTACGGAAATTACTTTATTATGAGTTTTGTTATATTCTTCATCTTGGGACGAGGTTATCGTTTCATTGCCAATGGGTTTGTAACGAATCAGAATAAGGGAATTTAAAATTGTACGCCAAATATTTACTTCATATAGAAGTAAAAGGGGAATATCAAGGTAGAAGAGAATGAAAAAGTTTACACGCGAGAGAGTATATCGCAATATTTATATTATATTCAATATAAGAGAGCAGGCACATCATCGATCCCACTGTTGTCAGCATTTTTCTAGATCTTATCGTTCCAAAAATCTCCATATAATATAGAATTCTCCACAAAAAAAAAACAAAAATGACAAAATTTTTTTTATAGAGGCAAAATTTTGACAAAACTGTTTATAGGAACAAAAATTTGACAACATTTTTATAGAAATAAAATTTTCTATGGAAATAAAATTTTGACAACATTTTCCCTAGAGATAAAATTTTGAAAAAAAAATCTATAGAAAAATATGTTCACAACATTTTTTATAGAAATAAAATAACGACAACATTTTTATAAAAATAAAATTGTGACAACATTTTTTATAGAAATAAAATTGTGACAAAATTTTCTATAGAAATAAAATTGTTATTTTGAAAAAAATTTCTATAGAAATAAATTTTTTACAACATTTTCTATAGAAATAAAATTTTGACAAAATTTTCTGTAGAAATAAATTTTTGACAAAATTTTCAATAGAAATAAAGTTTTGACAACATTTTCTATGGAAATAAAATTTTGACAAAATCTTCTGTAGAAATAAATTTTTGACAAAAATTTTAATAGAAATACAATTTTGACAAAAAATTTCTATAGGATAAAAATGTTGACAACATTTTCTATTGAAATAAAATGTTGAAAAAATTCTCTATAGAAATAAAATGTTGACAAAAATCTCTATAGAAATAACATTTTGACAAAATTTTCTATAGAAACAACATTTTGACAAAATTTTCTATAGAAATAAAATTTTGACAAAATTTTTTATAGAAATAAAATTTTGACAAAATTTTCTATAGAAATAAAATTTTGACAAAATTTTCTATAAAAATAAAATTTTGACAAAATTTTCTACAGAAATAAAATTTTGACAAAATTTTCTATAGAAATAAAATTTTGAAAAAATTTTCTATAGAAATAAAATTTTGAAAAAATTTTCTATAGAAATAAAATTTTGACAAAATTTTCTATAGAAATAAAATTTTGGCAAAATTTTCTATAGGAATAAAATTTTGACAAAATTTTCTATAGAAATAAAATTTTGACAAAATTTTTTATAGAAAAAAAATTAAAAAAAATTCTATAGAAATAAAATTTTGACAAAATTTGCTATAGAAATAAAATCTTGACAAAATTTTCTATAGAAATAAAATTTTGACAAAATTTTTCATAAAAAAAAAAATTAAAAAAATTTCTATAGAAATAAAATTTTGACAAAATTTTCTATAGAAATAAAATTTTGATAAAAATTTCTATAGGATAAAAATGTTGGCAACATTTTCTATAGAAATAAAATGTTGACAAAATTTTCTATAGAAATTAAATCTTGAAAAAATTTTCTATAGAAATAAAATTTTGACAAAATTTTCTATAGAAATAAAATGTTGCCAAATTTTCTATAGAAATAAAATCTTGACAAGATTTTCTATAGAAATAAAATTTTGACAAAATTTTCTATAGAAATAAAATTTTGACAAAATTTTCTATAGGAATAAAATTTTGACAAAATTTTCTAAAGAAAGCTGAGAGCAAAACAACAATCAAAAACAAAACGAACAAAACAACAATAAAAAACAAAACGAAATAACATTTTAATAAAATTTTCCATAGAAATAAAATGTTGACAAAATTTTCTCTAGAAATAAAATTTTGATATATTTATCTACAGAATTAAATTTTGTCAAAATTTTCTACAGAAATAAAATTTTGACAAGATTAATAGGAGCAGAATTTTGACAAAATTATTTATAAAAATTAAATTTCAAAACTTCCTATAGCATTACAAATTTGACAACATTTTCTATAGAAATAAAATTAAAAAAATTCTAAAGCATTAAAACTTTGACAAAATTTTCTATAGAAATAATATTTTGATAAAATTTCTATAAAATAAAATTTTATTATTGTTGTTTTTGATTTCAGCTTAAAACCAAGTATTGACTAAACGACAAGTGTAGCTTAACCAACAGAGGGAAATTATGGTTGTCAAATTTATTTAGGTGGTTCAAGTGTAGTTCACTTTGGGTTGAGTGAATTACCCGAATTTATTCTGATCATTGGTTGAGAGTTTTGCTGCAAATAGAGGATTGTGATGAGGAATGTGGTTATTCCGGAAAAGCTATACATCAAACCGTCTGGCAGTCTATAGGACTTTGCCCAAATAAATTTGACAAGCCTACCTTTCCTCTATTGGTTAAGCTATATTTGTAGTTTAGTCAATATATGGTTTAAAGCTGAAATCAAAAACAACAATAATGATTGAAGCATAAACCAACCATATCAAAACAAATCAAATGAAATAATATTTTGACAAAATCGTCTACAGAAATAAAATTTTGAAAAAATTTTCTATAGAAATAAAATTTTGACAAAATTTTCTATCGATTTTCTATAAAAATAAAATTTTGACAAAATTTTCTATAGAAATAAAAATTTGACAAAATATTCTATAGAAATAAAAATTTGACAAAATATTCTATAGAAATAAAATTTTAACAAAATTTTCTACTGAAATAAAATTGTAACAACATTTTTTATAGAAATAAAATGTTGCCAAAATTTTCTAAAGAAACAAAAGTGTTACAAAATTTTCTGTAGGAATAAAATCTTCTATAGAAATAAATTTTGACAAAATTTTCGATAGAGATAAGATTAAAAAAAAAAGATTCTATAGAAGTAAAATTTTAACAAATAAGATTTTCTATAGAAATAAAATTTTGACAAAATTTTCAATAGAAATGAAATTCCGACAAAATTTTCTACAGAAGCAAAATTTTGTACAAAATTTTCTACAGAAGCAAAAATTTGTACAAAATTTTCTATAGAAATAAAATTTTACCAAAATTTTCTACAGCAATAAAAATGTGACAACATTTTTTATAGAAAAAATGGCAAAATTCTCTATAGGTATAAAATTTTGACAAACATTTTTATAGAAATAAAATTTTGACAAGGTTTTCTATAGAAATAAAATGTTGACAAAATTTTCTATAGAAATAAAATTTTGACAAAATTTTCAATAGAAATAAAATTTTGAAAAAAATCTATAAAAATAAAATTTTTACAAAATTCTCTATAGAGTGAAATCTATATATATAAAATTCAAATTATGTTTGTTTATTTGTTTGTTTGTTTGTTTGTTTATTTGTATGTTCCGGGTTGGCGCGAAAACGGCTGAACCGATTTACTTGAAACTTTCAGAGAACGTGGGGGGCACTCATGTGCTGAAAATAGGGTACCTAATTTTTTGACATATGGTCGCGGAGAGGAACCTCCCCTATGTCCGACTTTTTGAAAATTAGACCAAAGTTGACCGATTTGCTTGAAATTTTCATTGAAGATTGGGGTTGGCATCTAGACAAAGATCCGCTACTTTTTATTTCGATATTTGGTGGCGGAGGGGGGCCTCCCCTTTGTTCGACTTTTTTTTAAGTACAGTGAAAAAACTAAAATTCTCTAAATTATCAGAGATTTACAGAGAACATGTGGTGAGGTTATGGAATTAATATGGGGTACCCGATGATTTCATATGTGGATGGGGAGGGGGACCTCCCCGTTGCCCTACTTTTTGAAACTTGGAACAAAATTATGCGATTTACTTGAAATTTTCATTGAATGTTGGGGTTGGCATCTAGACAAAAATCCGCTACATTATTTTTCGATATTTGGTCGGGGAGGGGGACCACCCCTTTGCCCGATTTTTTTTTTTTGTTTGAAAGTACAAACAAAACTAAACTCCCCCGACTGAAATTTTACGGAAAAAATGGGTTAATAAAAATAAAAGGGCATAGGGAGACATCCGCTTCTCTTAAGTACATACAGAGAAACAATTAAACTTTTACCGAGTTACTTGAAATTTACAGAGGACTGGGGAGAGGTTACGATATTAATAGTTGATACCAAATTTTGTGATATTTGGACGGAAGAGGGGCCGCCCCTTTAGGCTTATAATTTGCTTGACATTTTCTGGGACGTTTACAAAAGATACGCTACATCACTTTTCGATATTTAGTCGGGGAGGAGGTCCTCCTCTAAAACTGCAAAAAAAAACAACAATTCTTAAGTTTTCTTGAAATTTACATAGGCAGTGGGGGAAGGTTATGAACGAAGAGCAACCTTCCTTGCCCCACACTTGAAGGAAAGTTTAAAGAATTTTCAGGGAAGGTTAGGGGTGCTCTTCACTACGGTGTTTGTCGATATTGTATCGGGGAAAGTGACGTCCCTTTAAAACAATAGAGCAAAATTTAAACATCGCCGATCTACTTGAAATTTACAGGGAACGTGGGAGGAGGTGATTAAATTTATACATGATTTTTAAATTAGTATATGATTTTTCGATATCTGGTTGGGGAAGGGGAAAATTGAAATAAACTTTGTCGAATTACTTCGATAGAATTTATAGGGACCATTGAGTAGTTGCGAAATTAATATAGGGTGGTAGTCCGATATCAGGTCGGAGCGGAGCGAATGTGGGGGGAGGGTTCCCTTTTGTCCGTTTTTTTTTTCTTAAATTGAAAGTAGAGGGTTGTCCGTAAATGGGAACTCTGTACATAATTTTATGATTTTTGCACAGGCTTCTGCCAGACTTCTTTTTAGTAAAGAACTTAAATTTACATGAAATTGGCAGCCAACGTAGAGGGTGCATCATTTGCCAACATTTTAGCAAATGTTAATGTGGTAAAATTTGTTACTATTTTTGCTTTTTCCGATTTATTGGATGGGAAACAGTAATTCTTTGTATGTTATTATAATATAGAGCATAATTTTCAGATATGTTGAGGAGAAGGATACCTTTCCTTGACAAACCACACTTAAAATTCACAAGAAATATAGAAGAAGATACACCGTCTCCCACCGTATGTGCACCTATAAACGAAAAATCAAGTAGTCCGATTTGTTTAAAAGAATTCAAATCTTTTCGAATTTGTTTTCAGCACGAAGGATATAGTTGACTAAGTTAACGCAAAATATTCCTCCAAATATGCTTCGGAAGGCGCAGCGAAGCGGGCCGGGTTACGCTAGTTTTCTATAGAAATAAATATTTGACAAAATTTTCTATAGAAGCAACATTTTGACACAATTTTCCATAGCAATAAAGATTTTACAAAATTTTTTATAGAAATAAAATTTTGATGAATAAAATTTTTCTATAGAAGCAACATTTTGATAAAATTTTCTATAGAAATAAAATTTAAAAAAAAAATTCTATAGAAATAAAATTTTTACAAAATTTTCAATAGAAATGAAATTCCGACAAAATTTTCTATAGAAACAAAATTTTGTACAAAATTTTCTATAGAAATAAAATTTTATCAAAATTTTCTACAGCAATAAAAATTTGACAACATTTTTTATAGAAAACCAGTACGGAAAGTCTAAAGTCGGGCGTGGCCGACTATATTATACCCTGCACCACTTTGAGATCTAAATTTTCGATACCATATCACATCCGTCAAATGTGTTGGGTGCTATATATTGTCCCAAATACATACATTTAAATATCACTCGATCTGGAAGAATTTGATAGACTTCTACAAAATCTATAGACTCAAAATTTAAGTCGGCTAATGCACTAGGGTGGAACGCAATGTTAATAAAAAAATATGGGAAACGTTTAAATCTGAAGCAATTTTAAGGAAACTTCGAAAAAGTTTATTTATGATTTATCGCTCGATATATATGTATTAGAAATTTAGGAAAATTAGAGTCATTTTTACAACTTTTCGACTAAGCAGTGGCGATTTTACAAGGAAAATGTTGGTATTTTGACCATTTTTGTCGAAATCAGAAAAACATATATATGGGAGCTATATCTAAATCTGAACCGATTTCAACCAAATTTGGCACGCATAGCTACAATGCTAATTCAACTCCCTGTGCAAAATTTCAACTAAATCGGAGTTAAAAATTGGCCTCTGTTGTCATATGAGTATAAATCGGGTGAAAGCTTTATATGGGAGATATATCCAAATCTGAACCGATTTCAAGCAAATTTGGCAACTAAATCAGAGCAAAAAATTGGCCTCTGTGGGCAAATGAGTGTAAATCGGGCGAAAGCTATATATGGGAGCTATATCTAAATCTGAACCGATTTTGCTGATATTTTGCAAGTTTTTCGAGACTCATAAAATATTCGGATGTACGGAATTTGAGGAAGATCGGTTGATATACACGCCAATTATGACCAGATCGGTGAAAAATATATATGGCAGCTATATCTAAATCTGAACCGATTTTTTCCAAAATCAATAGGGATCGTCTTTGAGCTGAAACAGGACCCTATACCAAATTTTAGGACAATCGGACTAAAAGTGCGAGCTGTACTTTGCACACAAAAATACATCAGCAGGCAGACAGACAGACAGACAGACGGACAGACAGACAGACGGACATCGCTAAATCGACTCAAAATTCTATAGAAAATTTGGTCTATGATTACTCCTTCTTGGCGTTACATACAAATGCACAAACTTATTATACCCTGTACCACAGTAGTGGTGAAGGGTATAAAAATGGCAAAATTCTCTATAGGAATAAAATTTTGATAGAATTTTCTATAGAAAAAAAAAAATTGACAAACATTTTTATAGAAATAAAATTTTGACAAAACTTTCTACAGAAATAAAATTTTGACAAATTTTTCTATAGATATAAAATGTTGACAAAATTTTATATAGAAATAAAATTTAGACAAAATTTTCAATAGAAATAGAATTTTGAAAAAAATTTCTATAGAAATAAAATTTTTACAAAATTTTCTATAGAAATAAAATTTTTACAAAATTTTCTATAGAAATAAAATTTTTACAAAATTTTCTATAGAAATAAAATTTTTACAAAATTTTCTATAGAAATAAAATTTTTACAAAATTTTCTATAGAAATAAAATTTTTACAAAATTTTCTATAGAAATAAAATTTTTACAAAATTTTCCATAGAATGAAATTTTCTATAGAAATAAAATTTTGACAACATTTTCTATAGAAGCAACATTTTGACACAATTTTCCATAACAATAAAGATTTTACAAAATTTTTTATAGAAATAAAATTTTTGACAAAATTTTCTATAGAAATAACATTTTGACAAAATTTTCTGTAGGAATAACATTTTTACAAAATTTTTTATAGAAATAAAATTTTGAAAAAAAAAATATTCTATAGAAATAAAAATTTAAAAAAATTTTCTATAGAAATAAAATTTTGTATAGAAATAAAATTTGGAAAAAAATTCTATAGAAATAAAATTTTTACAAAATTTTCTATAGAATAAAATTTTCTATAGAAATAAAATTTTGACAAAATTTTCTATAGAAGCAAGATTTTGACACAATTTTCCATATTAATAAAAAATTGACAAAATTTTTTATAAAAATAAAATTTTGACAAAATTTTCTCTAGGAATAAAATTTTTACAAAATTTTCTCTAGAAATAAAATTCTGATAAAATTTTCTATAAAAATAAAATTTAGACAAAAAAAATAAAATGTTTACAAAATTTTCTATAGAAATGCAGCTTAGCTTTATTGAAAGCCAATAGTCTATAAATGCGAAAAAAAAACTAAAATTAGAATCGTTTTATAAAATTATTTGTCCAAATTTGTTAAAATTTTTAGGGAACATATTTTTTTTTTTTTTGAGGTGCAGTTATGTTCAAATTCAAATATGGGTACTAGTATAGAATCCCTTGACCACGTTGTTTTACTTACAATGTAATGAAATCAAATTCTTTAACCTTAAATTTTCCATCTATACCTCGCTTTGACACATATCGAGCCGACGATTTCTTGTGTTCCTTCTCACTGTGATTTTGCATCATCTCATGGTGATTTGTTGCAAAGAGTTTGAGTTAATAAATTTATCATCACCACCTCATTGCCTTTGCAGACACATGTACACATGTTATCACGCATTTTCATGCGGGAAATGATTTCGAGGAAAAAAATCCCTTTATAAATGGATCTTATTTCAGATTCGAGAAAAATAAATATTTTCATTAATACACACATCATTTATTTGTTTAAGGCTTTTTAATGTATAGCGAGTACGACTGTATTATGGTCGATTTCATTAATATTAAAAACATATTTCTCATTTCTCAATTTCATTTCATTTTCTTTCTTTCACAGTTACCAAGGATATTTCCATATAATTCAGCAGGTGAGTTGTTTGCCTTGTGGTCATATATGATAAACCTTCGCGTCATCATTGTATTGTGGCATTTTAATTTATTTTTTCTGGTGATGAACATTTTTTCTTTTTAATTTTAATAAAAATAATTTATTATTTTAAGAAAATATGAGGAGAAGATGAACTCAATGGGAAGAAAATAGCTTTTTTTCTGCAATATGTACACAGTAAAAAAAATTGGAAGATCTTTTAAAGGCACGACTTTAAAAAGAATTCCAAAAATATCCACCAATATATATCCCCCAACAAATATAAATTTGAGGCCATGACTTTTGTACCCAATATATTTTTGGATCACCTCCACAGTTATTAGTTTTTTTTGTCATATTTATTTTAATAAAAACCCTCTTGTATCCATTTTGTTAAGAAAATTAAAATTCGCGAACCTCTATCTAAATCCTTTGCCGAATTCATCATAGTCAATTTGCAATGCTATTATTTATTTTGTTTTTCATCATTCTTCAAATAGAAATGCCTTTGT
The DNA here is from genome assembly GCF_050003625.1 of Haematobia irritans. Lineage (NCBI taxonomy): Eukaryota > Metazoa > Arthropoda > Insecta > Diptera > Muscidae > Haematobia > Haematobia irritans. The sequence goes on from NC_134398.1 coordinate 210,699,653, forward strand.
TTTGCATTCATCACCATGCACTCATCGACCAGAGGTTTTTGCTTTTGTGGTTCACAAACTAAAGGATTATGCCTCGAGTAGAAAACCACAGAGAATTTACTGTTGCTATTGCGTATTGTTGATCCTGTAGTTACCACCGTTATCCAGGGGGATCTAAATAACAATTCATCAACAATATGTGTATCAATTGGTTGGTTGCAGTAGCTTAAAACAAAGGCTTTATGTCGATATAACCACATCCGAATGGGATGAATGAAAAGTTTCAACGACTAATAGAGTACAGGATATATGTATGTAAATATGTAGCACACTTTTGTTTTTGTGAAATTGGTACAAGTTTAAAGCATGTGCCAATAACGTAGCCATATACTGGAATTCATATACACATACACACTTCCATGGCTCTTGAGGAAGGATAGAGTCTCATATAAATACAGGCACTAGCCGTTGAACTATTTATTGTTAGCTGGTTGGGTCAAAAACCTAAATTGCCATTGTGGAACTACTTACTCTTTATATCCACTACCATAGAGTGGCGAGTTTAATTAGTTTGTGATTCTGTTTATATTAAATGCAAATAAAGGTAGGTTAATATACAATGCAAAAAAGAACGGCGATATATTTTTATAGCCACTGCCAATGGATGGTATAGGAAGAAAGGTGTACTACCATTACCTATCCGTTTATAACAAATCGAAATATTTGTCTCAGACCCCATAAAACATATATATTCTGGATCATGGTAAAACTTTTCACAAATTTTCTATAGAAATAAAATTTTGACAACATTTTCTCCAGGAATAGAATTTTTCTAAGGTTTTCTAAATGAATAAAATTTTGACAAAATTTTTTATACGAATAAAATGTTGACATAATTTGCGATAGAAATAATATTTTGACAAAATTTTCTATAGAAATAAAATTTGGACACAATTTTCTAAAGAAATAAAATTTTGACAAAATTTTCGATTGAAATAAAATTTTGACAAATTTTTCGATAGAAATGTAATTTTGAAAAAAAAAATCTATAGAAGTAAAGTTTGGACAAAATTTCTATAGAAGTAAAATGTTGACTAAATTTTCCATAGATGTAAAAGTTTGACTAAATTTTAAATACAGGTAAAATTTTGAAAATTTTTTATTGAAAAAAAAAATTAACAAAGTTTGCCTATACGAATGAAATTTTGACTTAAAAAATGTTGACAATATTTTCTACAGAAATAAAATGTTGACAGTATTTTCTATAGAAATAAAATGTTGTTAATATTTTCTGTAGAAGCAAAATTTTGACGAAATTTTCTATAAAAATAAAATTTTGACAAAATTTTCTATAGAAATAAAATTTTGAAAAAAAAAACAAGTATATACTAGAGGTCTGCATCGAATAACTTTTCACTACATGTATGCAATTCGCTGTCGAATATAGTACATACACTGTCTTTCTCTCAGAGCGCAAGTAGTGAAGTGAAGAGAACACTTGCTTGTCAAATACCACCAAGTACTTATCCGAAAAAATATGTGTTCCGAAAAAAAGGAACAATAAAAATGCAAGTACTTGAAAAAAAGTACAACATGGATTCTCTTCACTTCACGTGGTACCACAAGTATTTCTCAGTTATGTGCGAAGCAAAACTTTCCATTATTATTAATCATAGATATGTATGTATGTCACATATTTCATATATTTATGTATGTCACACACTTACCTTAACGTTTGCCGTTCTTTATAACAAACCTAAAACACATATTATGGAGAGTAACTGTTTTTTGTATTTCTGAAACTGCACGTGGTACATGGAGTACTCTATGAAGTTTTGTTCTCGCAACATACTCGACGTGATCACTCTGAGTACACTTCAATAAGAGAGAAAGAGGAATATGTGTTTGTTGGTAGTGAAGACATCAGAGTACCAACAAGAAGTTACTCGTGGCTTTTGGTGTTCATCAAAATGTGTACCAATTGTTTTGCTACTCTCTCAAATATATGTACTCATGTAGCAAGTACACGTGTACTCTTCATTTACAAATGGAATTGTGCAAACCTCTAGTATATACGGCCGTAAGTTCGGCCAGGCCGAATCTTATGTACCCTTCACCATGTATTGCGTAGAAACTTCTACGAAAGACTGTCATCCACAAATTTCAACTCACATGGTTGTTAAATATCATAAGCTACCACCACGTACCAAATTTCAGCCAAATCGGATGAATTTTGCTTCTCCAAAAGGCACCGGAAGTCAAATCTGGGAATCGGTTTATATGGGAGCTATATATTATTATGGACTGATAGGAACCAATTCCTGCATGGTTGTTGGATACCCTATTCTAACATCACGTACCAAATTTCAACCGATTGGGAAGAATTTTGCTCTTCCAAGGTGCTCCGGAAGTCACATCTGGGGATCGGTTTATATGGGGCCTATATATAATTATGGACCGATATCGACCAATTTTTGCATGGGAGTTTGAGGCCATATATTAACATCACGTGCCAAATTTCAACTGAATCAGATGAATTTTGGTCTTCTAACAGGCTCCGGAGGTCAAATCTGGTGATCGGTATATATGGGGGCTATATATAATTATGGACCGATATGGACCAATTTTTGCATGGTTGCTGGATATACTAACATATACTAACACCATGTACCAAATTTCAGCCGGATCGGATGAAATTTGCTTCTCTTAGAGGCCTCGCAAGCCAAATTTGGGAGTCCGTTTATATGGAGGCTATACGAAAAAGTGGACCGATATGGCCCATTTGCAATACCATCTGACCTACATCAATAACAACTACTTGTGCCAAGTTTCAAGTCGATAGCTTGTTTCGTTCGGCAGTTAGCGTGATTTCAACAGACGGACGGACATGCTCAGATCGACTCAGAATTTCACAACGACCTAGAATATATATACTTTATGGGGTCTTAGAGCAATATTTCGATGTGTTACAAACGGAATGACAAAGTTAATATACCCCCCATCCTATGGTGGAGGGTATACAAATCAATAGAAATAAAATTTTGACAAAATTTTCTATAGAAATAAAAAAAATAGAAATAAAATTTTGACAAAATTTTCTATAGCAGCAAAATTTTAAAAAAATTTTTTTAGAAATAAAATTTCGTTTTTTTTTTTTTTGTGTTTATTGCTGGTTTGTACTTCAGTCATATTTGTTGTTTTGATTTCAGCTTTAAAACAATTGCGTTGACTAAACTACAGAGGAAATGAATGATTGTCAAATATTTTTGGGCAAAGCCCTATAGCCACGGGAGCCACCGTGGTGGTTAGCATGCCCGCCTTGCATACACAAGGTCGTGAGTTCGATTCCTGTTTCGACCGAACACCAAAAAAGATTTTCAACGGTGGATTATCCCACCTCAGTAATGCTGGTGACATTTCTTCTCTTCTCTAAGTGGTTTCACAGCAATGTGGAACGCCGTTCGGACTCGGCTATAAAAAGGAGTCTCTTGTCCTTGAGCTTAACATGGAATCGGGCAGCACTCAGTGATAAGAGAGAAGTTCACCACTGTGGTATCACAATGGACTGAATAGTCTAAGTGAGCCTAATACATCGGGCTGCCACCTAACCGAACATAGCCTGCAAGATGTTTGCATGGACGCACGTTTCGGAATTACCATATTCCTCATCAGCATCCTCTACTTGCAGCAAAACTATCAACCAGTTATCAGAATAAATTCGGGTATATGACTAAACCCAAAGTGAACCACACTCGAACCTTCCTTTTCCTCTGTTGGTTAAGCTACTCTTGTAGTTTAGTCAACACAATGGTTTTAAAGCTGAGATCAAAACAACAGATATAAAATAAAATAAAAAACAAAAACGAATGTAGTAAGAGGTGGGAGCCACCGTGGTGCAATGGTTAGCATGCCCGCCTTGCATACACAAGGTCGTGGGTTCGATTCCTGCTTCGACCGAACACCAAAAAGTTTTTAAGCGGTGGATTATAGCACTTCAGTAATGCTGGTGACATTTCTGAGGGTTTCAAAGCTTCTCTAAGTGGTTTCACTGCAATGTGGAACGCCGTTCGGACTCGGCTATAAAAAGGAGGTCCCTTGTCATTGAGCATAACATGGAATCGGGCAGCACTCAGTGATAAGAGGGAAGTTCACCAATGTGGTATCACAATGGACTGAATAGTCTAAGTGAGCCTGATACATCAGGCTACCACCTAACCTAAGAGGTAGCACGCTCAAAATAAACCCAGCCAACTGCACTCAAAGCGATGATTTGACAGTGGCAACGGAAAAGAGAGATGTTTGTACACAGTTTTTTCTTGGCAGAGCCCAACTATCGTAAACCTTTTTTCGGAAGGTTCATGTGTGGTTCACTTTGGGCTTATTGAACTAGCCGAATTTATTCTGATAATTGGTTGATAGTTTTGCTGCAAGTAGAGGATGCTGATGAGGAATGTGGTAATTCAGAAACGTGCGTCCATCCAACCATCTTGCATTCTATAGGGCTTTGCCCAAATAAATTTGACAAACATTATTTTCCTCTGTTGGTTAAGCTACTCTTGTAGTTTAGTCAACGCAATGGGTTTAAAGCTAAGATCAAAACAACAAATAAAATTGTAACAATATTTTCTACAGAAATAAAATGTTGACAAAATTTTCCCTAGAACCAAAACTTAGACGAAATTATAGAAATAAAATTTTGACAAAATTTTCTATAGTAATAAAATTTTGACAAAATTTTCTATTGAGATGGTTAGGTTAGGTTAGGTGGCAGCCCGATGTTTCAGGCTCACTTAGACTATTCAGTCCATTGTGATACCACAATGGTGAACTTCTCTCTTATCACTGAGTGCTGCCCGATTCTATGTTAAGCTCAATGACAAGGGACCTCCTTTTTATAGCCGAGTCCGAACGGCGTTCCACATTCCAGTGAAACCACTTAGAGAAGCTTTGAAACCCTCAGAAATGTCACCAGCATTACTGAGGTGGGATAATCCACCGCTGACAAACTTTTTGGTGTTCGGTCGAAGCAGGAATCGAACCCACGACCTTGTGTATGCAAGGCGGGCATGCTAACCATTGCAACACGGTGGCTCCCTATTGAGATACAATTTTGACAAATTTTTTTTATAGAAATAAAATTTTGTCAAAATTTTCTATCGAAATAAAATTTTGACAAAATGTTCTATAGAAATAAAATTTTCACAAAATTTTCTATAGAAATAAAATTTTGTCAAAATTTTCTATCGAAATAGAATTTTGTCAAAATTTCTATCGAAATAAAATGTTGACAAACTTTTGTATGGAAATAAAATTTTGATAAAATTTTTTATGGAAATAAAATATTGATAAATTTTTTTGTGGAAGTATAAATGAGTTTCAGTGCTTGCCCTACTTCATATATTTCGCTATTTACTTCCTAGAATTTCGATTTCGAAACCATAACGACTTTTAACCTCTGATTTGATGGTTTATTGTGGAAAATATTTTTTTCAGATTAGTAGAGATATTAGAAGCTATAGCTTACCACATATTCTCACACCAACACATACACTCCATTGGCAATGCATACAATTTATGCAGATGGTATTAGCTCAGACTTCATAAAATCCAACTAAAATAAAAAAATATCGATAGTATTTTATGAAATTAGTTTTTTTAGTAAAAAAAAAATCACAATATTGTCATGGCTTATGTACTATATTTAATATGGCCACATACAGGTTTGTATAGATATAAGGTTGTGTGTCAAATGTGTTCATCCTCTGACTACAATCTGCTTTATCTAACTACAGATTATACTACAGTCTGAGAGCTTTAATGATAAATATTTTTGCTTTGTTTTAGATTTTTTTATCTAAAATATGTTACACATTTATTATTCTTTTGTTGGCTCTTGATAAATAAACTTGTTAGAAATAGAGTTTAGTTTTTTTTTTCCTCTTCCATTTCCTACTAAACTCTTATATTTGGAATTGTGTAGGTTTTCTAGTGCTTTGTTTTGAAATTGCAAATGATTTAGGCTAGACAAGATAAAGCCAGCCAAAAATTTTTGTTTCCAACACCATACGATGGGGAATATATTAACTATGCCATTCTGTGAATATATTGGCCAGAGACGTCTTAGAGAATGGCGAGTATTTGTGGCTACATGCTAAGAGTTTAGTTAGTTTAACTTTAACCGAAAAAATAAAAATTCGAATTTGAACTAAAGGAGGCCATGATGTATAATGAAACCTTTTTTACACAGACAACTCATTAGAGAGACGAAAATGCTGAAATGTTGAAAATTCAAAGATAGAAAGAATTTCAAAATGATCGAAAAATTAACATTCCCAAATTTCAAGAAAAAAAAAAAAACAGATACAAATTCAATTAAATGTGGAAAGTCGACTTGAAATTATTTCGTCCACTAAGAGAAAACCCCTTGTCTATTGCACACTTCTGAGGTGTGTCCGGTTTTCAGGATCAAAGTTTGAGAGGTTTCATTTTATTAAGAAACTAAACAACTCTGATTTTAAGATAATCTAAATTTATTTCTTAGATGTATGTTTTAGGCTTCGCACAGGCATTTTTATGGAATGGGGTTCAGAAACTCTAGTACCCTCATTTTATTCATTATACCCTAAACCACATAGTGGTCAGGGTATAATAAGTTTGATCGGCCAAAAAATTTTCCTACCAGAAATATTGATTTTAGACCCCATAAAATATATACCGATCGACTCAGAATCACCTCCTGAGTCGATCTAGCGCTTGGTGTCCGTCCGTCTGTCCATGTATTTGTTGTTCACAGGATTCCGGTCGCAATTATTAACCGATTTGGATGAAATTTGGTACAGGATGTTTTTTGGGCACAAGGACGAAGGCTATGGAATTTGGAAGAAATCGGATCAAATTTAGATATAGCTCCCATATATATGTATCGCCCGATTGCGACAAATTGGAGTCACGTTGCCTTTTTTTTACAAACCGATGGTCATCAAATTTTGCACATAGTAAACTTTTTCATCACCCTTTAAGTCTGCAAAATTTCATCGAAATCGGTTCAGATTTAGATATAGCTCCCATATATATGTATCGCCCGATTTTCCCAAATTTGGCCATAAAAACCTTATTTATTAAGCAATCTTACTCAAACTTGGCTTACTGTAATCCTTTATGGTACTGACAATATGTGCCAAAAATAATCGATATCGGTTCAGATTTATATATAGCTCCCATATATATGTATCGCCCGCTTTTGCCAAATTTGGCCGTAAAACCCTTATTTATCAACCGATAGTGCTCAAAGTTGGGTAAATATAATCTTCTAGACCTCTAACTGTATGTGCGCAATTTCATCGAAATCGGTTCAGATTTAGATATAGCTCCCATATATATGTATCGCCCGATTTGGGCAAATTTGGCCGTAAAACCCTTATTTATCAATCGATTGTACTCAAAGTTGGCTAAATGTAATCTTCTATAGCTCTAACTATATGTGCGAAATTTCATCGAAATCGGTTCAGATTTAGATGTAGCTCCCATATATATGTATCGCCCTCTTTTGCCAAATTTGGCCGTAAAACCCTTATTTATCAACCGATCGTAACCAAGGTTGGCTAAATGTAATCTTCTATAGCACTAACTGTATGTGCAAAATTTCATCGAAATCGGGTCAAATTTAGATATAGCTCCCATATATATATATCGCCCGAATTTTGAAAAATTTGCCTCCAATAACCTTATTTTTGACTATAGGGGCCTCATTTATTAACTGACCGTACTCAAATTTTACACAAAGTGATCTTCTGTGGTTTCAATCATACCTGAAAAATATTATACAAATTGGTTCAGATTTAGATATAGGTCCCATATATATGTATCGCCCGATTTTGCCAAATTTGGCCGTAAAACCCTTATTTATCAACCGATAGTGCTCAAAGTTGGGTAGATATAATCTTTTAGACCTTTAACTGTATGTGCGCAATTTCATCGAAATCGGTTCAGATTTAGATATAGCTCCCATATATATGTATCGCCAGATTTGGGCAAATTTGGCCGTAAAACCCTTATTTATCAATCGATTGTACTCAAAGTTGGCTAAATGTAATCTTCTATAGCTCTAACTGTATGTGCGAAATTTCATCGAAATCGGTACAGATTTAGATATAGCAACCATATATATGTATCGCCCGATTTTGCCAAAGTTGGCCGTAAACCCCTTATTTATCAACCGATCGTAACCAAGGTTGGCTAAATGTAATCTTCTATAGCACTAACTGTATGTGCAAAATTTCATCGAAATCGGGTCAAATTTAGATATAGCTCCCATATATATATCGCCCGAATTTTGAAAAATTTGCCTCCAATAACCTTATTTTTGACTATAGGGGCCTCATTTATTAACTGACCGTACTCAAATTTTACACAAAGTGACCTTCTGTGGTTTCAATCATACCTGCAAAATATTATACAAATTGGTTCAGATTTAGATATAGGTCCCATATATATGCATCGCTCGATTTTGTCATATTTGGCCATAATACTCTTATTTATTAACCTTTGGTATTCAAATTTCAAATTATGATGTACTAGCTGATCGTATTTAGACTTACATGTAGCTCTTACATAAATCTCTTGACCTATTTGCAGAAATTTGAATTTATTACCCACAACTAATTGACCGATTTCCTCTTTTTTTAATAATGAACTCAATATTAGAGGCATACTAACTCTTTTGGTGCAAAATAAACTATAGCTCATAATATTAAACATTTCTGCTCAGATTGTGACAAGACACCCATAAACATATACCCCCCTTTATGTTCTCCAAAACCTATACCAACGATACCCCACAAATGCTTATGTTTACTAATTCAGTAGGGGTGGTTTAGGGTATGATATAGTCGGCCCCGCCCGACTTTCTACTTTACTTACTTGTTTTAGCATAGTGTAAATATAGCTTAGTATAAATATATAGATAATTAGGTCATGCGGCTTATCAATTTAATTGTGAAGTTATTATAATCGAGCACAAATCTTGATTAATTTCATCTCAACAATTTTGCAAAATCTGTACTTCTATCGTATTATATTTTTTCAAGACTAGTCCTTGTAGTAATAGGACCTATATTGCCTCTACTATTTGTTTTACCTTTTTCTATTACATTTCACAGAGGTGCAAGACCCTTGTCAAAACTGAAATTGCTGATATTAACATTTATAAAATTTTTGCCTTTTTACAACATTTATTATATTAAATAATTTTATTTCTGTTTCCTTTTTTCTCTGCAATAAAAAAGGAAACATTTACTACGACAGGAAGTGAAAATTTCATTTCCTTTATTCACACAATATTAAATAGCATTAACTCAGTCACAGAGAAACGTCGCACACAAATACACACACACACATTTACCTGTTAGTAAGTAGTAAACAAATACTCAAATTGAAATAAAATGAGAAAATATGACAAACAAAACATCTATGGGATGCCATTTAATGACACCTAAAAACAGCTGACACAGGTCTAAAATATTTACTCAACCGTATCGGAAAATATTCAGAAAAAATAGTGAATGGAATGAGCGGATCAACCAGCATATGTCACTAACTGACTGCGAAAAAGAAGACTAACTGACAGACTCACTGAAGCATCAATAATGGCAACATTTAAGAGCATATGTTGGATATGAGCACACAAACACACACACACAAGTGTTTTGCAATATTAATGGAATTGAAAGCCTTGAATAAATATAAAAATAATGTAATAAATATAGGGACAATATCAACAAATGTAAAAAGCTAAAAACATTTTAATAAATTTTATAGATTAACTGGTTTTTTTGTGCATTTTAATTCGCTAGCTGATTGAATAAGCGCATTGACTGTATAAGCTGGATTTAAGGGTAAATGGAAAAGTAAATAGTCCTTTGTAATGCCACAATGAAAAACTTTCATTCAAATAGGAAAAAAACTAAAAATGGGAAAATAACTTGGAAAATATGATTGAATGGATATTCGCTTCAATAAAACAAGTAAGAGAAAATTTGTAAACCGCTCTAAAGTAATGCTTGTTTGGTTGGTTATTAATGCATCGCCACACACTATTCAGTAGAAGTAGTCAAAATTTTATTTCTATAGAAATAAAATTTTGTCAACATTTTATTTCAATAGAAAATTTTGTCAAAATTTTATTTCAATAGAAAATTTTGTCAAAATTTTATTTCAATAGAAAGTTTTGTCAAAATTTTATTTCTATAGAAAATGTAGTCAAAATTTTATTTTTTATAGAAAATGTTGTCAAAATTTTATTTCTATAGAAAATTTTGTTAAAATTTTATTTCTATAGAAAATTTTGTCAAAATTTTATTTCTATAGAAAATTTTGTCAAAATTTTATTTCTATAGAAAATTTTGTCAAAATTTTATTTCTATAGAAAATTTTGTCAAAATTTTATTTCCACACAAAAAAAAATAACAAAAATCTTTCCAATTAAAGTCTTAATTGAGTTTTAAAAAATATTCAATTAAAAATCTGATTGATGCAACATTTTTTTTGTTTTTAATTGAATCAATAATTAATTAATTTTATAATTCGAACAATTAATGTTCTTAATTGACTATCAATTAATTTTTAATTGATACTATCATTTCTATGATTGAAGACATTTCAATTACAAATTAATTACGTTAATTAATTTCGTGATTAAAGACAAAAAATATTTTTTTTCTTTATAGATTTTTTTTTTCAAAATTTTATTTCTACAGAAAATTTTGTCAAACTTTTTTCCTATAGAAAATTGTGTCAAAATTTTATTTCTATAGCAAATTTTTTCAAAATTTAGTTCTATAGAACATTTTGTCGAAATTATATTTCTATAGAAAATTTTGTCAAAATTTTATTTATATAGAAGATTTTGTCAAAATTTTATTTCAATAGAAAATTTTGTCAAAATTTTATTTCAATAGAAAATTTTATCAAAATTTTATTTCAATCGAAAATTTTGTCAAAATTTTATTTCAATAGAAAATTTTGTCAAAATTTTATTTCTATAGAAAATGTTGTCAAAATTTTATTTCCATAGAAATTTTGTCAAATTTTTTTTTTTTAGAGAAAATGTTGTCAAAATTTTTATTTGTATAGAAAATTTTGTCATAACTTTATTTCTATAGAAAATTTTGTTAATATTTTATTTCCATAGAAAATTTTGTCAAAATTTTATTTCTATAGAAAATTTTGTCAAAATTTTATTTCTACACAAAAAAAAAAAATCACAAAAATCTTTCCAATTAAAGTTTTAATTGGGGTTTAAAAAATATTCCATTAAAAATTTGATTGATGCCACAATTTTTTTTAATTGAAACAAAAATTAATAGTATCAATTAATTTTTTAATTCGATCAATTAATGTTCTTAATTGATTTTCAATTAATTTTTAATTTGATATTATCATTTCTATGATTAAAGACATTTCAATTACAAATTAATTGGGTTAATTAATTTCGTGATTAAAGACAAAAAATTATTTTTTGTCTGTATAGAATTTTTTTTTTTAATTTTATTTCTACAGAAAATTTTGTCAAACTATTTTCCTATAGAAAATTGTGTCAAAATTTTATTTCTATAGAATTTGTCAAAATTTTTTTCTATAGAACATTTTGTCAAAATTTTATTTCTATAGATGTTCTATTTGTCAAAATTTTATTTCTCTAGAAAATATTGTCACAATTTTATTTCTATAGAAAATTTTGTCAAAATTTTATTTCTACACAAAAAAAAAATCGAATTAAAGTCTTAATTGAGTTTTAAAAAATATTCAATTAAAATTTTTATTAATTTAATTAATTTTTTAATTCGATGAATTAATGTTCTTAATTGACTTTTAATTAATTTACAAATTATTTACAATTACAAATGAATTGCATTTATTAATTTCGCGATTAAACACAAAAATTAATTTTTGTCTTTATAGAATTTTTGGTTTTTAAAAAATTTTATTTCTACAGAAAATTTAGTCAAACTTTTTTCCTATAGAAAATTGTGTCAAGATTTTGTTTTTATAGAAAATTTTGTCAAAATTTTATTTCTATAGAACATTTTGTCAAAATTATATTTCTATAGAACATTTTGTAAAAATTTTATTTATATAGATTTTTTTTTAATCTTATTTCTTTAAAGAATTTTGTCAACATTTTATTTCTGTAGAAAATTTTGTCAACATTTTATTTCTATAGAAAATTTTGTCAACATTTTATTTCTAAAGCAAGTTTTGTCAAAATTTTATTTCTATAGAAAATTTATCAAAATTTTATTTCTATAGATAATATTATCAAAATTTTATTTATATAGAAAATTTTGTCAGCATTTTATTTCTAAAGCAAGTTTTGTCAACATTTTATTTCTATAGAAAATTTATCAAAATTTTATTTCCATAGAAAATTTTGTCAAAATTTTATTTCCATAGAAAATTTTGTCAAAATTTTATTTTTATAGAAAATGTTGTCAATATTTTATTGCTATAGAAAATTTTGTCAAAACTTTATTTATTCTTTAGACAATTTTGTGAAAATGTTTTTTTTTTTTTAATAGGAAATTTTTCAACACTTTATTTCTACAGAAAAACACAGAAAAAAATTCATAAAAATATTTCCAATTAAAAGTTAATTTGGTTAATTAATTTCGTGATTGAAGACAAAAAGTATATTATTGAGTGTATAGAAAATTTTGTCAAATTTTATTTCTATAGAAAATTTTGTCAAAATTTTATTTCTATAGCAAGTTTTGTCAAAATGTTATGTCTATAGAAAATGTTATCGAAATTTTATTTCTATAGAAAATTTTGTCAAAATTTTATTTCTATAGAAAATTTTATCAAAATTTTATTAATATAGAAAATTTTGTCAACATTTTATTTCTAAAGCAGGTTTTGTCAAAATTTTATTTCTATAGAAAATTTATCAAAATTTTATTTCTATAAAAAATTTTGTCAAAATTTTATTTATATAGAAAATTTTGTCAACATTTTATTTCTAAAGCAGGTTTTGTCAAAATTTTATTTCTATAGAAAATTTATCAAAATTTTATTTCTATAGAAAATTTTGTCAAAACTTTATTTATTCTTTAGACAATTTTGTGAAAATGTTTTTTGTTTTTTTTTTAATAGGAAATTTTTCAAAACTTTATTTCTATAGAAAAACACAGAAAAAAAATTCATAAAAATATTTCCAATTAAAAGTTAATTTGGTTAATTAATTTCGTGATTGAAGACAAAAAGTATATTATTGCGTGTATAGAAAATTTTGTCAAATTTTACTTCTATAGAAAATTTTGTCAAAATTTTATTTCTATAGCAAGTTTTGTCAAAATGTTATGTCTATAGAAAATGTTATCGAAATTTTATTTCTATAGAAAATTTTGTCAAAATTTTATTTCTATAGAAAATGTTATCAAAATTTTATTAATATAGAAAATTTTGTCAACATTTTATTTCTAAAGCAGGTTTTGTCAAAATTTTATTTCTATAGAAAATTTATCAAAATTTTATTTCTATAGAAAATTTTGTCAAAATTTTATTTATATAGAAAATTTTGTCAACATTTTATTTCTAAAGCAGGTTTTGTCAAAATTTTATTTCTATAGAAAATTTATCAAAATTTTATTTCTATAGAAAATTTTGTCAAAATGTTATTTCTATAGAAAATTTTGTCAATATTTTATTGCTATGGAAAATTTTGTCAAAACTTTATTTCTTTAGAAAATTTTGTGAAAATGTTTGTTTTTTTTAATAGAAAATTTTGTCAACACTTTAGTTCTAAAGAAAAAACAGAGAAAAAATTTCATAAAAATATTTCCAATTAAAAGTTAATTGGGTTAATTTATTTCGTGATTGAAAACAAAAAGTATATTTTTGTGTGTATAGAAAATTTTTTCAAAATTTTACTTCTATAGGAAATTTTGTCAAAATTTTATTTCTTTAGGAAGTTTTGTCAAAATGTTATTTCTATAGAAAATGTTATCAAAATTTTAGTTCTATAGAAAATTTTGTCAAAATTTTATTTCTATAGCAAGTTTTGTTAAAATTTTATTTATATAGAACATTTTGTCAACATTTTATTTCTATAGCAAGTTTTGTCAAAATTTTATTTCTATAGAAAATTTATCAAAATTTTATTTCTATATAAAATTTGGTTAAAATTTTATTTCTATAGAAAATTTTATAAAAATTTAGTTTCTCTAGAAAATTTTGTCAAAATTTTATTTCTTTGGAAAATTTTGTCAAAATTTTATTTCTATAGCAAGTTTTGTCAAAATGTTATTTATATAGAAAAATTTAACAAAATGTCTTTTCAATAGAAAATTTTTTACAAATTGTATTTCTGTAAAAATTTTTGTCAAAATTTTATTTCTACACAGAAAAAAATTTCACAAAAATGTTGCCAATTAAAGTCTTAGTAGTGTTTTAAAAAATATATTGAATTAAAAATTTGATTGATTCAACATTTCTTTTTTAAATTTAAACAATAACCAATCACAAAAATTAATAGTAACAATTAATTTTTTTATTGGATCAATTTATCTTTTAATTGACTTTCAATTAATTTTTAATTGATACTATCATTTCTGTGATTGAGGATATTTCAATTAATTAGTTTCGTGATTGAAGACAAAAAATATTTGTTTTTTTTTGTGTGTTTATACAATTTGGTCAAAGTTTTATTTCCTTAGAAGATTTTGTCAAAATTTTATTTCCATAGAAAATTTTGTCAAAATTTTATTTCTATAGAAAGTTTTGTCAAATTTTTTTTCCTATAGAAAATTGTGTCAAAATTTAGTTTAAATAGAAAATTTTATCAACATTTTATTGCTATAGAATATTTGGTTAACATTTTATTTTTATAGAAAATTTTGCAATTTTTTATTTCTATAGAAAGTTTTGTCAAAACTTTATTTCTTTAGACCCCTATGGTGTCACTTAGTACAAGATATTCATTAGATGAACAAAAATATTGACAATCAATGTTACTAAGGTCGATTCTGCAATTGGTGTTTGTTACGGTTTTTGCTAGCTTAATATAAGTTTTCTATTTTATTTTGGTTATTTCATTATTTTTTCAAATTTGGTACATTTTGAACCCAAAATTACTGCCGTTGGTATATTAAAAAAATACAAAAAAAAAAATATATTGTTCATCCCTGTCACATAGTCGACTCCGGTTATTCTTAGGACAAAATTAGAAAAGAAATAATCAACAATGGTTGTTTTCCGTTTTTAGCTATAGCGCGAGGTGCTCGATTCAAATAACGTAAAACAAGTGTAACATTGTTTGTTTTTATCCGCTGAATACAAATATAAAAAAAAAAAACAAAGCCATACGCATACAATCAATAATTACAACACCCATACTCACACTCTCTGCCCCTTTCTCACTCTTTGTTTCAATTTCAAGCTCACCATACTCACAAACTCATATAAGCAACAACAACAAGCATTGAATAGTCTATTGGCCATATGGAGCCTGTATAGAAGATTGTAAATGGTTCTGTTGGAGTTGGCTATACAATGTCGCTGATGATAAAAGAGCATAGTTAATAGAAAAATTATTGTTTAGCAAAGAACTCCTCCGCTCTAGCAAATATCCAAACACGACAACGACAGTGAATTTTCGCTGTTACATGCTGCTGTTGCTGCTACCATAGCCTAAGGGATCTAAATTGCCATGAAACTCTTAAAAGTGAAATACGATGAAAATTGGTGGAATTCATGTGGAGTGAGTGAATGAAAGCTTTTAGAAAATTCTTTATAGAATTTATGATGTGTCTCATATGGCGTCCAACAAACCGCGACGAACAAAAATATTCCCAAACAGCCATACCACACACACAAACACACAGTCGAACCAAACAACCAATGTTGTTACAGTGACGATAAATACCAACTAGGAATGTCAGCCGTTTTCAAAACAGCCATTTGCCACAATACACAAACAATACTCGTATGTAGATAGGCTATCATGCCAGTCTTGATTGTTGATTTAGAGTTTGCTGTGCGAGCAAATGGTTATATGTGTATGTATATATACATAGGAAAAAAAAATAATGGCAATGGAATTGTGTGTCTACATAAATATTAACCATATCTCTAACAATTTTACCCAAATCACTTTTAATATGAAAAAATTTTGTAAAACCCTTAAAGAAGTCCCATACATTTCATTGGAGTTTTTCCCAGTGTATTCAAGGCCCAATATAATATAATTTATCACTTTTAATATGAAAAAATTTTGTAACTTCCTTAAAAGAAGTTCCATAAATTTCATTGAAATTTTTCCCGGTGTATTCAAGACCCAATATAACTGTGTCCTGGTTCATAGTTGACTATAGTTAGCATGTAGTCGAAGGTAATAGCGGATAAACTCTATAAAATGAACCCGTTGGGAAGTTGATGACGATGACAAGTGAGACAATGTATATGGTGTCACGATTTTAAGTTTGTCATATGCCGTAGATATCATATCCAGATGCAGTACTATAGCGACAATAGTGCCCGTGAATAAAATAAGAAAAACTTTTACTTATAACATCGAAAACATACCGCCACACAAACGAAATACGTAAAAGAGATAGTTTACGAGGGTAAACTGAAAATCATAATAACAAAAAAAAAAAATTAAAAAAAAAATCATTTATTACGAGGGTAAAACGAAAATCAAAAAATCACAAAATATTTCAAAAATATCATTTATTAACCAATTGCAAGATTACAAAAGCATTTCGATCTATTTCATTCAAATATAAAGTTTTTCGTGATGGAATTCAAGCGTGATAGTGTGATGGCTTTATACTTGGCAGGAAACTACATGAGTTTATCGCTAGAGCCCTCCTGCATTTAATTATAAAAAAAATTGTTTCTCGTATTTTTACCGAGATACTGGCAGTATTGCATCCACGGTTTTAGAATTCTACGCAAAATGGTAGATTTTTTTATTGTTTGGTAGATTGGTAGTATCCCTACGAAAATTGGTGCAAATTTCCATTGACGGATCTATCACAGGACTCGTACCGGAGATCCAGTTTGTCGCAGTTTTTAAATAGTCGTAATTTAATGATTTCCATACTCGCTTGATATAAAAATCTTATTGGATCTACACATTTAATGAAGTAAATAGAATTACCAGAAACACCTATTGTGCAATATATTTCAAAAGTTTTTCATTTCTGGTGCGATTCGGATAACCAAACTGAAACAGATTCCTAATAGTTTATCAGAGACTGGTTCATGAGGACCTGTCTATGGAGTGCTACTATACTAAAATGTCCTAAGGAACGAGTCCAAGACGTGTCCTAAAGTGTAAATTTACCCCGCCAATGACAAACCCATGTTAAAATTGCTGGTGCCTTCCATACGTCTTGACCAGAACTAGGACTGGTCCATGCAAACCAGGGACTAGCCCTGCACCGGTCCTGTGGTTGATCCATTTCCCCTAGGGATCCTTGACGCTTTGGTAGATTTTGCACGATATTCCTCCACAACTGAGATGTAAAACAAATTTTTGACAATATTGTCTAGAAATAAGATTTTGAAAAAATCTTCTATAGAAATAAAATTTTGAAAAAAAAAACTTTTATAGAAATACACTTTTGAAAAACAATTTTTATAGAAATAAAATATTGAAAATAATTTCTATAGTAATAAGATTAAAAAAAAATCTATAGAAATAAGATTTTGAAAAAAAATTTCTATAGAAATAACATTTTGAATAAAAAAAATTCTATAGAACTAAAATGTTGAAAAAAAAACAATTCTATAGAACTAAAATTTTGAGAACAATTTCCATAGCAATAATATTTTGAAAAAATGTTTTATAGAAATAAAATTTTAAAAAAAACTTTCCACAGAAATAAGTTTTTACAGAAATAAAATTTTGAAAAAATTTTCTATACAAATACAATTTTGGAAAAAAAATCAATAAATAATGTTTTTAACAAATTTTCTAAAGAAATAAAATTTCTTTGGTAATATAATTTTGAAAAATATTTTCTATAGAAATAAAATTTTGACAAAATCTTTTATAGAAATAAAATTTTGAAAAAATTTTCATAGAACTAATATTTTGAAAAAAAAATTTATAGAAATAAAATTTTGGAAAATGTTTCTATTGAAATCAAATTTTGAAAAAAATTTTCTATAGAAATAAAATGGTGAAAAATTTTCTATAGAAATAAAATTTTGGAAAATTTTTCTATAGAAATAAATTTTTAAAAACTTTTCTATAGAAATAAAATTTTGAAAAAAAAAAATATAGAAATAATATTTTGAAAAAAATTTTCTTTAGTAATATAATTTTGAAAAATATTTTCTATAGAAATAAAATTTTGAAAAAATTTTCATAGAAATAATATTTTGAAAAAATTTTTATAGAAAAAAAAATTTCTATTGAAATCAAATTTTGAAAAAATTTTCAATAGAAATAAAATGGTGAAAAAATTTTCTATAGAAATAAAATTTTGAAAAATTTTCTATAGAAATAAATTTTGAAAACATTTTCTATAGAAATAAAATTTTGAAGAAAAAAATTATAGAAATAATGTTTTGAAAATTTTTTTTAGTAATATAATTTTGAAAAATATTTTCTATAGAAATAAAATTTTGAAAAAAAATATAGAAAAAAAATTTTCTATTGAAATAAAATTTTGAAAAAAAAAATTTCTATAGAAATACAATTAAAAAAATCCATAGAAATAAAATTTTGAAAAAATGTTCTTTAGAAATAAAATTTTGAAAAAAAAAATTATAGAAATAAAATTTTGGAAAAATTTTCTATTGAAAGAAAATTTGGAAAAACTTTTCTATAGAACTAAAATGGTGAACAAATTTTCTATAGAAATAGAATTTTGAAAAAAAAAATTATAGAAATAATATTTTTAAAAAAAATTTCTTTAGTAATATAATTTTGAAAAATATATTCTATAGAAATAAAATTTTGAAAAATTTTTATAGAAATAATATTTTGAAAAAAAAAAGAGAAAAAAAAATTCTATTGAAATAAAATTTTGAAAAAAAATAGAAAAAAAATTCTATTGAAATAAAATTTTGAAAACAAATTCTATAGAAATAACATTTTGAAAAAAAATTCTATAGAAATAAAATTTTGAAAAAACTTTACTATTACAATTTGGAAAAATATTTTCTATAGAAATAAATTTGACAGATATTCTGTTCCTCTGTTGGTTAAGACACACTTGTAGTTTAGTCAATACATGGTTTTAAGCTGAAATTAAAAACAAAAATAATGATTGAAGAATAAACCAACAATAACAAAACAAAACGAAATAAAAGTTTGACAAAATCTTTTATAGAAATAAAATTTTGAGAAAAAAAATTCTTTAGTAATATAATTTTGAAAAATATTTTCTATAGAAATAAAATTTTGAAAAAATTTTCTATAGAAATAAAATTTTGAAAAAGATTTCTATAGGAAAAAAAAAGTTTTCTATAGAAATAATATTTTGAAAAAAGTTTATATAGAAACAAAATTTTTAGAAATTTTTCTTTAAAAATAAATTTTTGACTAAATTTTCTATAAAAACAATATCTTTAAAAATTTAAATTTTATGTTTTAAGTCCTACTATGAAAGTCTTCCTTTTTTTGACTTTTGTAGAAGTCAATATCTTTAAAAATTTTAAGTTTTATTTTGACCATAATATCAAAGTCTCCCTTTTCGGCCTTTTGTTGAAGTAGTAATTTTGTCTTTTTGGTGCAAATTAAAACTTTTTAAAACTAAATCTAAAATAAAATAATGAAAGGTTTCTTTTGAAGAAACATTTTTTTGTTTCATTAAAACCACAAAACATTGATCCAAAACTGCAAAATAATATTTTTTTTTGGTAGATTTTTGGTAAAAAATTCTCCAAGATTTGGTAGATTATTTTTGGCTCGAGTGGCAACCGTCGTTGCATCGCATCCGAAGAGGTGATTATATAAACGGTAACAACTGCAGAAATAATTTGAAACGTGAAGGGTCGCTTTTACCGAAACACCGATCGCAATGGTGGAAACCCTGCTCGTAAGATGAACATAGCGCGAGAACGGATGCAACACATATTGACATATGACGAAGGACTAAAGCCATTGAAGTTTCAAAAAATAGAAAAGCTCACCGCTTGCACGAACATTTTCAAATTTGGGTTTCTCCGATAAACAGCCATTCAAAATTGAAGAGTTTACTTGTTCATTCTAATTCTTCCTTAATTTGCGTTGTTCACCCTCCTATGAAAAGGAAACCGCATAACCCAACATAAGTTACTTGAAAAGAGTTAATCATTTTATCTCGATTTAAAAAGAGTAGGTTTCCTCTTTTTAAACAAAGACTAACTATGACAACCCACGAGTGAATGCACACGCCTCTTTGTGAGGTTAGAGAGTGTGTATGGGTGTGTGTAGGAGAGAATGAGTGAATCTTTGTTTGAGAGTATAAGGGAATGAGTGTCGTATATTATGTTTTGGGTTTTACTGCTACCACCACTACTACCGCTGGCACTTCTATGTAGACGACTACAGTTAACTGTTGGTGTTTTTGTTATGCTCCATATACTGTTATCCTTTGATTTCTCACTGGGGATTTGTAACCGGTCATATGGATGATGTCGCCGCATATACAAAACAATGAAATGGGAACTATGCCCACACACACACGCTGAGTGAAGACACAATTCTTCATATATATGTACATCGATTTGTGAACTTGATCTTATGTGGCTTTATGTAGTACGCTCATATGTTGGATATTGAAACGAATGACTGAAAGCTTTGCGAATGCACTGTACTTATTGTTGGGCGATAGTGTCTGCTGTGGGCAGCTTGTGTAGGCTATTCTGTTAGGGGATATACTATCTCTGATTGTTTTGTGCCTTGTGCTGTTAAGGGATTCGCTATTTAGCCACAGGCATACTAACACAAAGTAACACCCCAATACTTTCATCCATTCATGTAGTTTACACAATCACACATATATGGGGGGGGGGGTCGGGAGAATGTACATTAGAGTGGAATCATTAATTAAGTGGAAAAAGGTTTTATCTCCTTTTTAAAAAGAATTAAAACTATACATTCATAAGAATATTATCATAATATGTATTTCGCATTTATTTTATTATATTTTTAACATTAAAATTAAGTAAAAAAACACGTATATACGGCCGTAAGTTTGGCCAGGCCGAAGCTTATGTACCCTCCACCATGGATTGCGTAGAAACTTCTACTGCAGACTGTCATCCACAATCGAATTACTTGGGTTGCGGTAACACTTGCCGATGGCAAGGTATCTTAAACCTTCCTAACACCGTAATATATACCACATAGTCCATACGTGGTATATATTAAATTAAAAAAGGCCGATTAAATACGTATTTAATTAAGTTTAAAGTTTCTATAGAAATAAAATTTTGACAAAATCAAATTTTGACAACATTTTCTATAGAAGTAAAATTTGGAAAAAATTTTCTATAAAAATAACATTTGGAAAAATTTTCCTATAGAAATAAAATTTTGACAAAATTTTCTATTGAAACAAAATTTTCTATAGAAATAAAATTTTGACAAAACTTTCTACAGAAATAAAATTTTGACAATGTTTTCTATAAAAATAAAATTTTGGTAGATTATTTTTGGCTCGAGTGGCAACCATGATTATGAACCGATAAGGACCAATTTTTGTGTGATTGGGGATCGCCTATATATAACTATAGACCGATAATCTGGGGCTCGATTTATATGGGGGCTATATATAATTATGGACCGATATGGACAAATTCTTGCATGGTTGTTAGAGACCATATACTAACACCACGTACCCAAGTTCAACAGGATCGGATGAATTATGCTCCTCTAATAGGCTCCGGAGGTCAAATCTGGGGATCGGCTTATATGGGGGGTATATATAATTATGGGCCGATGTGGACCAATTTTTGCATGGTCATTAGATAACATATAGCAACACCATGTACCAAATTTCAGCGGGATTGGATGAAATTTGCTTCTCTTAGAGGCTCCAAAAACCAAATCGGGAGATCGGTTTATATGGGGGCTATATATAATTATGGACCGATGTAGACCAATTTTTGCATGGTTGTTAGATACCATATACTAACACCATGTACCAAATTTCAGCCGGATCGGATGAAATTTGCTTCTCTTAGAAGCCAAATCGGGGGATCGGTTTATATGGGGTTACATATAATTATGGACCGTTGTGGACCAATTTTTGCATGGTCATTAGAGAACATCTACCAACACCATGTACCAAATTTCAGCATATAAACGGACCCCCAAATTTGGCTTGCGATTGCTCTAAGAGAAGCAAATTTCATCCGATTCGGCTAAAATTTGGTACATGGTGTTGGTATATGGTCTCTAACAACAATGCAAAAATTGGTCCACATCGGTTCATAATTATATATAGCCCCCATATAAACCGGTCCCCAGATTTGGCTTGCGAAGCCTCTAAGAGAAGCAAATTTCATCCGATCCGGAAACATGGTGTTAGTATATGGTCTCTACCAACCGTGCCAGAATTGGTCCTTATCGGTCCGTAATTATATATAGCCCCCATATAAACCGTTCTCCAGATTTGACCTCCGGAGCCTCTTGGTGGAGCAAAATTCATCCGATTCGGTTCAAATTTAGAACATGGTGTTAGTATATGGCCGCTAACAACCATACCAAAATTGGTCCATATCGGTCTATAGTTATATAGCCGATCCCCAATCACATAAAAATTGGTCCACATCGGTTCATAATCATGGTTGCCACTCGAGCCAAAAGTTATCTACCAACATTTTGTATGGAAAATTCTGTAAAAATTTTATTTCTATAGAAAATTTTGTTAAAATTTTATTTCTATAGAAAATTTTGTTAAAATTTTATTTCTATAGAAAATTTGGTTAAAATTTCATTTCTATAGAAAATTTTGTCAAAATTTTATTTCTATAGAAAAATTTTATCAAAATGTTTTTTTTTGTAATAAAAATTTTTGTTAAAATTTTATTTCTATAGAACATTTTGTCAAAATTTTGTTTCTATAGAAAATTTTGTCAAATTTTATTTCTATAGAAAATTTTGTCAATCTGGATTATATACGTATTTAATCGGTCTGTTTTAATTTAATATATATGACGTATGGACTTACTTACAATTTAGAAGACGGTGTTAGGAGTTTTTAAGACAACTTGCCATCGGCAATCGTTACCGCAACTCAAGTAATTCGATTGTGAATGGCAGTGTATAGAAGAAGTTTCTACGCAATCCATGGTGGAGGGTACATAAGCTTCGGCCTGGCCGAACTTACGGCCGTATATATTTGTTATTATTATATTTTAATCATTGGAAATCTATCGCCTTACCCTTATAAACCGCCACAATCTAATTCAATGTCTTGGACATGTTACGCTTCATCTGTTTCCTACTCCATAAATACTAATCATGAGTTTAGTGATTTGTTTGACTGTAAGTAGTTTAGTTAGTAATGTGTTAAGTTGACCATACAATTGTAACAAATTAAATTATGACCCAAATCACAAAAACAAACATCAGCAACAGTAACCCAAAGAAACCTTCTGCTACATTTTGCTTGACATTTTCTTCATTAAGATGTTTTCCTTTGCCATTCATTGTGCTATTCCCCTTTTTTGTGTTGTGTGGTTTATATTTTCTATAGATTTGTTTTGAAGATAATGTTACAATTGTAGCATCCCTATTTCGGAAAGAAATGGTGGGAGGAAATCATAAATTAAGCCTTAGCAAAATAAGCAAAAAGCCCTTTTCTGTGTATGTTTCGTAGGCTCTGTTGTGAATGGTAACGTGAACAAATTTGTACCGGAAGTTGCTGAAACTAATTGATGTGAATTGGGACTGTTCTTTGTAACAAGGGTGTGTATTGAACTCAAAAAGCTTACTCAGTCTCAATGGACAAGGGTGAGAGCTCAATTAATTGATGTCATAGAAAATGAATTGACCTTATTTAATATATTATGATAAGAAAATGTGAAGTTTTCTATTATATTTAGTTGAAGGAATATAAATACGTCTCAATAATGCCTTCAATTCATAAAACAGAGAATTATTTTTCTATTAATAGGCTTAAGACTACATCCTTAGTAACCATTGGTTATAACACTAGTGCTATATGCCATTGGGAATTGGCTGTATTGGTAGCGAAAACTTTGAAACTGAAAACACTAGATTTTCATTATAAGAGGAAGCCCAAAAAAATATCCTAGTGACTCTATGCCTATTGATATGTAATTTTAATTTTTTTCTCTATTGTTCTTCTTGAGAGCATAGGACTTCTACAAGAATCTTGTCTCTGTTTTTATCGATACATATAATTTTACCCTGCGTCACACTGTGGAACATGGTATTATAAGTTAGTGCAACACCCAGATGGAGATGAAATAGGCACGTGGTGTCTTGCGAAATAATGCTACTGAGTCGATCTAGCCTTGTCCGTTTATCTGTCCGTCCGTCTGTCTGAGGACGCATTTGTGTGATCAAAGTCTAAGTCGCAGTTTTAGCCCAATCGACTTCAATTTTGGCACAAGAATGTGTTTTGGGTCAGAATTTTGGAAGAAATCGGTTCAGATTTAGATATAGCTCCCGATTTATACTCATATGACCATAGAAGTTCAAATTCGATTTGCTGGAAATTTTGCAGGGGGGCTATTATTGCGGTTCTGGATATCCATTCCGATTTTGGTTGAAATCGGTTTAGGTATCGGTTCAGATTTTATATCCTTCGCCCGATTTACACTCATATGACCACAGAGACCAAGTTTTAACTCCGATACATGGCAAATTTGGTTGAAATCAGTTTAGATTTAGATATAGCTCCCATATATATGCTTTTCCGATTTGGACAAAAATGGCCAAAATACATTTTCCTTTTAAACTCGCCACTACTAAGTCGAAAACTTGTAAATACGACATAAATTTTCCTATAATTCTAATACATATCTATCGACCGATAAATCATAAATGCACTTTTGCGAAGTGGCTTAAAAATTGCTTTAGATTTAAATATTTCCCATATCTATATCCTGCGCCACACTGTGGAACAGGGCATTATAAGTTAGTGCATATGTTTGCAACACCCAGAAGGAGACGAGATAGACACATGGTGTATTTGGCAAGTGTGCTCAGCGTCGGCCCCTGAGCAGGGTTGATAAAGTTGACATTTTTGTGCTTTTTTTGATACATTTCGACTGTCAAAGCACCGTTGCACGACCGCGAGCCATTTGGTATCATAATTATTCTATGAACGTTTCTCAGATATCAGCTCAACTATAAAAATTATAAATAGCGGACATTGAAGAAATAAGCATATTCCAAAATGAGGATATTTTAGTTTTTATTACAGGAACACATTTTTTTCGTCAAAATTTGTTTTTATTATTCAATATAGTTTCCTTCAAGAGCGATACAACGATTATAATGACCTTCCAATTTTTTGATACCATTTTGGTAGTACTCCTTCGGTTTTGCCTCAAAATATGCCTCAGTTTCGGCGATCACCTCTTCATTGCAGCCAAATTTTTTCCCTGTGAGCATCCTTTTGAGGTCTGAAAACAAGAAAAAGTCGCTGGGGGCCAGATCTAGAGAATACGGTGGGTGGGGAAGCAATTCGAAGCCCAATTCATGAATTTTTGCCATCGTTCTCAATGACTTGTGGCACGGTGCGTTGTCTTGGTGGAACAACACTTTTTTCTTCTTTATATGGGGCCATTTTGCAGCGATTTCGACCTTCAAACTCTCCAATAACGCCATATAAGAGTGACTGTTGATGGTTTTTCCCTTCTCAAGATAATCGATAAAAATTATTCCATGCGCATCCCAAAAATCAGAGACCATTACTTTGCCCGCGGACTTTTGAGTCTTTCAACGCTACGGAGACGGTTCACCGGGCGTCCACTGCGTTCACCGTCCTCCGTGCTCATTTCACCACGCTTGAATTTTGCATACCAATCAATTATTGTTGATTTCCCTGGGGCAGAGTCCGGAAACTCATTATCAAGCCAAGTTTTTGCTTCCACTGTATTTTTTCCCTTCAGAAAACAGTATTTTATCAAAACACGAAATTCCTTTTTTCCATTTTTTTTCACAATAACAAAAGTTGCTTCACAAAAGACGCTCTTAAGGACGTCAAATTTTGACAGAAATTATTTGAAGGTTGGTACTATATAAAAATAATATGCATTTAATACTAGCGACGCCATCTATGTGTCAGACCGGGGACTTATCAGCCAACCTGTTAAGATAGTGTATATATTTGAAACGCCGAGAAGGAGACGATATACACACATTGTGTCTTTAGCGATAATACCTAGAGCTGGCCCCTGAGCCGGTTGCCACAGTTGGTAGAATTCTGTAAAAACGATTTTGGTAGATTTTGCAAAGAGGTACTTCTTCATAAATTTTTTATAGAAAAAACATTTTTGAAAAATTCCCTATTGAATAAAAATTGGGCAAAATTTTTTATGGAAATAAAATTTTCGATAGAAATAAATTGTTGACAAAATTTTCTATAGAAATACAATTTTGACGAAATTTTCCTATAGAAATAAAATTTTCACAAAATTTTGGAAATCACATTTTCACAAAATTTTCTATAGAAATAAAAATTTGATACAATTTTTTATAGAAATAAAATATTGACAAAATTTTATTTGGAAATAAAATTTTGACAAAATTTCCTATAGAATAAAAATTGGACAAAATTTTCTATGGGAATAAAATTTTGACAAAATTTTCTCTAGAAATAAATTTTGACAAAATTTTCTATAGAAATAAATTTTGACAACATTCTCCATAGAAATAAAATTTTCAAAAAATTATCAATAGAAATAAAATATTGACAAAATTTTCTATGGAAATAAATATTTCAAAAAATTGTTGACCAAATTGTCTATGGAAATAAATATTTCAAAAAATTTTCTATAGAAATAAATTGTTGACCAAATTTTCTATAGAAATAAAATTTTGACAAAATTTTTGTAGAAAGAAAATTTTGGCAAAATTTTCTATAGAAATAAAAATTTCAAAAAATTTTCAATAGAAATGAAATATTGACAAAATTTTCTATGCAAATAAAGTTGTGACAAAATTTTCTATGGAAATAAATTTTTCCAAAAAATTTTTATAGAAATAAATTGTTGACCAAATTTTCTATATAAATAAAATTTTGACAAAATCTTTTATGGAAATAAAATTTTGACAAAATTTCCTATAGAAATAAATTGTTGACAAAATTTTCTAAAGGAATAAAATTTGACAAAATTTTCTATAGAAATAAAATTTTCAATAGAAGTGAAATATTGAAAAAATTTTCTATAGAAATAAAGTTTTGACAAAATTTTCTATGGAAATAAATATTTCAAAAAATTTTCTATAGAAATAACCAAATTTTCTATAGAAATAAAATTTTGATAAAGTCTTTTATGGAAATAAAATTTTGGCAAAATGTTTGTAGAAATAAAATTTTTACAAAATTTTCTAAAGGAATAGATTTTGATAAAATTTTCTATAGAAATAAAATTTTCAAAAAATTATCAATAGAAATAAAATATTGACAAAATTTTCTATAGAAATAAAGTTTTGACAAAATTTTCTATGGAAATAAATATTTCAAAAAATTTTCTATAGAAATAAATTGATGACTAAATTTTCTATAGAAATAAAATTTTGACAAAATCTTCTATGGAAATTAAATTTTGACAAATTTTTTGTAGAAATAAAATGTTTACAAAATTTTCTAAAGGAATAAATTTTGACAAAATTTTCTATAGAAATAAAATTGTCAAAAAATGTTCAATAGAAATAAAATATTGACAAAATTTTCTATACAAATAAAGTTTTGACAAAATTTTCTATGAAAATAAATATTTCCAAAAATTTTCTATAGAAATAAATTGATAACTAAATTTTCTACAGAAATAAAATTTTGACAAAATCTTCTATGGAAATTAAATTTTGACAAAACTTTCTAAAGAAATAAATTTTGACAAAATTTTCTATAGAAATAAAATTTTCAAAAAATTATCAATAGAAATAAAATATTGACAAAATTTTCTATAGAAATAAAGTTTTGACAAAATTTTCTATGGAAATAAATATTTCAAAAAATTTTCTATAGAAATAAATTGTTGACCAAATTTTCTATAGAAATAAAATTTTGACAAAATCTTCTATGGAAATACAGTTTTGACAAAATTTTTGTAGAAATAAAATTTTTAAAAAATTTTCTAAAGAATTAAACACATTTTGCTTCAAACATATATATTTTCAGGATTGGTGCAAAAAAAATATTGTTTGTATTGTTCAAACAAATTATGTTTCACCTTAGGGTATACACTGGTAGTAAGAAATTTTAATGAAATTTTCTTTGTGTTGATATATTTTTAAGGTTACTTCCATTACTTCCATTATTTTACTTGCAGCATACTCTCTAGGTCTCTCTTTCTAAACACATATATGTTTATAGGCTATTTCCAAATTAATATATGTTTGCATCTAAGCATATTATATTTACAAACTTTTTGTGTCTCAAACATAATATGTTCTAACATATTAACATATATGTCCCAAACATGTTATACTTGTTTATGAACATTATATGCTTACACATAAAAATATTATATTAAAAAATTTGAGTTCCAAGCATATAATTTTTACACCCAAACATACGAAAAACAGCCTTTTTCGTCCTCAACAAATTTGAGGGTTTGGGATGGTGTAGAAAATGTAGAAGTACAAAGTGCTGCAGGGTATATTATAGTCGGCCCCGCCCGACTTTAGACTTCCCTTACTTATTTTAGTATAATTTAGTGTCTTGTTTATTGTTAATAATTCATGTAAAATTATTATAAACTTTAAAATTTTTAAATTTGTAAATTTCAATAATATATTATGTGCAAAAGTTATCCCTAAAATTTATTGTACATAAATCATTTCGGCACCCAAAAATGTTAAGCTTCCCTGCAAACAAATTTTAATCTATAAAGAAAATACTTTCTTCAATTGTAAAACATCGGCCCAGTCAATTTCGATGTCATTGACAATAGCATTACAAGAACAAGAACAAAATTATTATGTAAAAAAACTTTTAGAAATTGCTGTTTTTCCTTTCTTTTATAATGGAAATGGAAAAACCAATAGTTATGGTCTGGTAGAGCAATTAAAAGTTTTTCCTATACTGATTTTTTTTTTCTCTTTTCACTTCATATGCTTTCTTATTTAGATATTCATTGAGAAGGAAAAATAAATTCACTGAAGCGTAAGATCTGCTAGATATCTATGAGTATATTTGGCAATGTATATGTGTTTGTATGAGAGTGTATTTGACATTGGGTTTGTGAGTGTCCCCAAATAAAGTTTTTGCCAAATTAAAAACGAATTGTATTACTCTACCCCCATTTCATAGGTCTGTATGACTGTCGCAGTGAATTTTTGTAGATAAGTAAAATGGACATTGAATCGCACACATATACACACAAATAAATTCACACTAATAATTGTGCTTACAAACCAATGCAAGTGAAAGTTATTTTTTGAGCAATCAGAGTAAGCTCTTACATACAATTTTCAATCTTTATGGAAACAAATACAAGTTCAGAGTTGAGAAGGATTGTTAGCATTTACCCATCAGCAGGGTCAGCATGATGCCAATAAATGCAAAAAACAACAACAAAAGGAAGATTCAGGGCCGTATAATACCATCTAAAATGGAGAGGAAGTCTTTCGAAAATAATGGAGATTTAAATACGCTTTGGAATTCGTTTACAATAAGCAATTTGTGAAGACAAATTCTTAAGTTGTTCTCCAGTACAAATTCATGGGAACCTGTCTAAGGACAGCTGCTACTAAACCGTACTTTGAAATGTGTCCAAGTTATGTGCATAGTGTAAAAGTGCTACGAGTGGCTCATTGCACATCGTTCCGGTCGAAATTAGGTGATATTTTTTTGCGTCATCTGAGGAATTTATTCCCAGGCGCGAAATAAATATTACACAAAGACCTTCGGACCTACTGTTTCTCCACAGAGACCTTCGGGCCTACTGTTCCACCACAGAGACCATCGGGCCCACTGTCCACAGAGACTTCCGAGCCTACTGTTCCACCACAGAGACCTTCGGGCCTACTGTTCCACCACAGAGACCATCGGGCTTACTGTTCCACCACACAGACCTTCGGACGTACTCTTCCAACACAGAGACTTTCGGGTCTACTGTTCCACCACAGAGACCTTCGGGTCTACAGTTGCACCACAGAGACCTTCGTGCCTATTGTTCCACCACAGAGAACTTTGGGCCTACTGTTCCACAACGGAGACCTTCAGGCCTACTGTTACACCACAGAGACCTTCGGTTCTATTCATGGGGACCTGTCTAAGGACAGCTGCTACTACACCATACTTTGAAATGCGTCCAAGATATGTTCATGGTGTAACAGTGCTACGAATGGCTCGTTGCACATCGTTCCGGTCGAAGTTCGGTGATATTTTCTTTGCGTCGTCTGAGGAATTTATTCCCAGACGCGACATAAATAATACACAGAGACCTTCAGGCCTACTATTCCCCTACAGAGACCCTCGGTCCTACTGTTCCCCCACAGAGACCTTCGGACCTACTGTTCCACCACAGAGACGATCGGCCCTACTGTTCCCCACAGAGACCTTCGGGCCTACTGTTCCCCCACAGAGACCTTCAGGCCTACTGTTCTACCACAGAGACCTTCGGGCCTATTCATGGGGACCCGTCTACGGTCAGCTGTTACTAAACCGTACTTTGCACATCCTTCCGGGCGAAGATCGGTGATATTTTCTTTGCGTCCCAGACGCGAAATAAATATTACACAAAGACCTTCGGACCTACTGTTCCCCCACAGAGACCTACGGGCCTACGGTTCCCCCACTGATACCTTTGGGCCTACTGTTCCCCCACAGAGACCTTCGGGCCTACTGTTCCACCATAGAGACCTTCGGGCCTACTGTTCCCCCACAGATACCTTCAGGCCTATTGTTCCACCACAGAGATCTTTGGGCCTATTCATGGGGACCTGTCTAAGGACAGCTGCTACTAACCCGTACTTTGAAATGAGTCTAAGTTATGTTGATAGTGTAAAAATGCTCATGGCACATGGTCCCGGGCGAAGTTTGGTGATATTTTCTTTGCGTCGTCTGAGGAATTTATTCCCAAATGCGAAATAAATATTACACAGAGACCTTCGAACCTACTATTCCACCACAGACACCATCGGGCCTACTGTTCCCCCACAGAGACATTCGGGCCTACTGTTGCACCGCAGAGACCTTCGGGCATACTGTTGCACCACAGAGACCTTCGGGTCTACTGTTCCCTTACAAAGAATTTGGGGTCTACTGTTCCCTCACAGAGAACTTCGGGTCTATTGTTCCTCCACAGAGACCTTCGGGCCTACTGTTCCACCACATAGACCTTCGAGCATACTCTCCACCACAGAGACCTTCGAGCCTACTGTTCCACCACAGAAACTTTCGGGCCTACTGTTCCACCATAAGACCTTCGGGTCTACTGTTCCACCACAGAGACCTTTGGCCTACTGTTCCACCACAGTAGGGATGCCAGATTTTGAAGAGGCAAAAAGAGCACATTCAGCTTATAAAAAGAGCACATACGAAAAGAATAGAGCACACTTTTTCATATAAAAGAAAAACATTTAATTTAATTGAAATATAATTCATTTGAACATTTAAGCAAAAAGCTACATACCATAAACATAAAATAACCCACTTTCAACTCAAGCTAATTTTCTTACAATACTTTGTAAGTCATTTTTTGGTGTTTTTGTGAAAAACGTTATTGAAGAAGTTTGTTTACATTTAGAACAGAGTACAAAGTGAAGAGGCAAGATCAGCATGCTATTCTACGACTCTGATATATAAAGTAAAACACTCTTTAATTAGAAAATAACGGCTAGGAAAATCTCTTATTGCGACATTTACATCCCAATAAACACAAACGCTTGAAAAATGCTAAATTTCAACAATTTTTCAAACATTTTTTCAAAGGATTAGGGTAATATTCAAGTTGAGAAATTGTTGAGAAAATCGCGTTCTCAACAAAAAATAGACATTACCCTCAACAGTGAAATTCAACACATTAGCAATAATATCTCAAGTGTTATCCTCAAATTGAAATGCATCGCTACTCAATAATTTGTCAAACAATTTTCGATGCGAGTCAAATTCAAAATTAACATCGTTGCAAATACTTTTCAACCTAAATTTGTATGAATGATATCCCCACTTCAAATTGAAAGTCAAAGCCAAAATTCTATGAATTTTGTATAATTTATTCATTTTCATCAAAATAAATTATATAATAATACACTACACTACATAATACACTACAATACCAATTGATAAATAATAATCTTATTAAACATATCAACAAATAAGAAAAAAACAACAAACAACAAAACTTTAAATATCTTAAACATTATTAGTAAACACTTTTGCATTGATCATTCGATTTCCTTCCTGTTGGTGTCATAAAACAGCACTAAAATGTATTAACATGCGGGCAATTTGAAATTAGGAACGCACTGGACCGCGTGTTAGAATTGATTTCCAGCAGAAGGAATTCACAAAATATCAATTTTAAACTGATAACAGAATATGATTTAAATTGACGATGCGATGCAGATTTTTATCCAGAAGTTGTTGATTTCAACAATTTGTTGTTTTTAACAATTTTAATTGATTGCACTTGTAATGTTTCTGGAAACTTTTTCTTGTCGATAAGCCACTCATTTTTCATTGGTCAGCTTTTAATGTTTGCAAGAATGTACCATCTAAAGATTTTAGTTTTCTGCAAAGAGATTTAAATTTAGTGACTTCTCTAAAGTGTTGATTTAATTTTTCATATTGACGTACCAATTATTATAAACTAATTGAAGCAGTTCCAGTTAATTGTGCACCATTTTTTCATCGGTCAGCTTTTTAATGTTTTCAAGAACGTAGAATCCATAATTTTAGTTTTCTGCAAAGAGATATACATTTAGTGACTTCCTTAAAGTTTTATTTCATTTTCTATTTTCACTTACCTATTTTTATAAACTATTTGGTTATTTGTCTAAAATTTTCCATTTTTTTATTTCTTGCAATTGACCACGAACTTCGTTGCACAAATAAGTACTGAAAACCTCATGGTTTTTTCGTTGCATTTTAGTGTAGTGTTTTGTCAAAGTTTTCTCATATTATCTTCAACACCTTTTCAAAGATTTCGTCAACATTTTGGCAAATTGGAAGTAAACAATTTGAAGATGTATTGAAAATGAGCTATTTCAAGTCAAGTTGAATTTATGTTGAAAATTATATTTACCCTCAAACTGAAAAGTTGTTGCATTTGAAAAACGCTTATCCTGTGTTTATTGGGATATTTTCAGTTTACTTTTACCATTTGATTAATATTTGTTGTGATGCTAAAAAAGAGCACTTTTGCGTGCTCTTTTGGCCTTTCTTGTTTTAAGAGCACATTTTGTAAAAAAGAGCACATGTGCTCTTTAAAAGAGCACGTCTGGCATCCCTACACCACAGAGACTTTCTAGCCTACTGTTCTACCACAGAGACCTTCGGGCTTAGTGTTCCACCACAGAGACTTTCGGGCTTACTGTTCCACCACAGAGACCTTCTGGCCTACTGTTCCACCACAGAGACCTTCGGGCCTACTGTTCCACCACAGAGACCTTCTGGCCTACTGTTCCACCACAGAGACCTTCTGGCCTACTGTTCCAACACGGAGACCTTCACGCCTAGTTTTCCACCACAGGGACATTCGGGCCTACTGTTCCACAACAGAGACCTTCGGGCCTACTGTTCCACCACATAGACCTTCGAGCATACTCTCCACCACAGAGACCTTCGAGCCTACTGTTCCACCACAGAAACTTTCGGGCCTACTGTTCCACCATAAGACCTTCGGGTCTACTGTTCCACCACAGAGACCTTTGGCCTACTGTTCCACCACAGAGACTTTCAAGCCTACTGTTCCTCCACAGAGACATTTGGCCTACTGTTCCACCACAGAGACTTTCAAGCCTACTGTTCTACCACAGAGACCTTCGGGCTTAATGTTATACCACAGAGACTTTCGGGCTTACTGTTCCACCACAGAGACCTTCGGGCCTACTGTTCCACCACAGAGACCTTCGGGCTTACTGTTCCACCACAGAGACCTTCGGGCCTACTTTTCCACCACAGAGACCTTCGGGCCTACCTCCACCACAGAGACCTTCGAGCCTACTGTTCCACCACAGAGACCATCGGGCCTACTCTTCCAACACAGGGACCTTCAGCCCTACTGTTCTCTCACAGAGACCTTTGGGTCTCCTGTTCCCTCACAGAGACCTTCGGGCTTACTGTTCCACCACTGAAACTTTCGGGCCTACTGTTCCACCACAGATACCTTCGGGACTACGGTTCCACTACAGAGACTTTCGGGCCTGCTGTTCCCCCTTGACCGATTACCGACCCGAAGCTGATCCCGATTGTCACACCACTGCCACACCGTCTCTACAACAATCAATTGCAGCAACACTAGAAGTTCCCGATCAACTACAAATCGATGAATGCAGAACTTCGAAATCGCCAACGAGACGAAATACTCAGCAACGACCAAAGGTCCACGTCTCAACGAATTCAATAGCCTCCGATTG
Organism: Haematobia irritans; assembly: GCF_050003625.1. Taxonomy (NCBI): domain Eukaryota; kingdom Metazoa; phylum Arthropoda; class Insecta; order Diptera; family Muscidae; genus Haematobia; species Haematobia irritans. Next base: position 210,734,361 of record NC_134398.1, read on the forward strand.
TGAACGAATCATCAACTACGCAGCATAGACGAACCGATATTCTCCTCCACTAACGATTATCTACGAACCGAATACCTCACCAATTACCCAAGCTATACGAGCCGACGTCCTCATATATCGCCGTTCATCAACAAGCGGAATAATCAACGAACACCGATCCTCAACGAACCGAATTTCTCATCAAATCCCGATCATCAAGCAACTAAAGAATGGAAGTATTTACGATTATCTATGAATCGAATTCCCTCTTCATCTCACGAAGACACCAGATGCAATATCGACGAAATCCAAATAAATTGAGAATTTTACGGCTCATCCTCTTGCCCATAGCATACTTAGGATCATATAAAAGCTATAACATTTATCTGGTGTTAATTAATAGATAGAAAGACGGACGGATAGCGAACTGTAGATCAACTAAAGAAATTGACTTTATGCAAAATCTCAAATCATGGATCATGACTTTCGAACTCAACGAAGGCTGACATCTCGTCCGCCACTGAGGAATACTTGGACACATAAGGTACATTTTTTCTGAAGAGGCTCAAGACAATCTACGAAATGTAGATTCAATTATCTATACCAAAGTCTATTGAACAATTGTCCTATAAAGATGGCGAAGACTTGCGCATTGGCCAAAAAGGTGAATGCCATGTTTTTTGGAATTCACATAATTTGATCTACATTGGTCGAAAGTTTATTGTGATGTACTCTGAAGAACACACACAATTCTCTATCTTTATTTAAAAAAAAAGTTAAAGGGATTCACTTCTCATTATTAAAAACCCGAAGAGATCTGGCAATTTGGTGTACTGTGCGTCATATGTATTGCTGTACTAAGAACAGTTCCACTGCGAAGACCAACGAGTCCTTAGTTCCAAAGCAAACTCTTCCATCATTGAGACAATTCGTGGACCTAGTAGGTTCCCCTGCTAAACCTTTGGGTTCATAGTTCCTTCATTAAGACTTTTCAGTGCCACCACCGAGCCTACAATTCAAACATTGAAATCTTTGGAGCTATAGATCATCCTTTAAAACCGTCAAGCTCTTCCATAAATAAGCCCTTTCGGCCTGCAGTTCATTCAGAGAGATCTTTCAGTTTTCAGTTCCGTCACTGAAATATTTGGTTCAACAGATCAATCAATCTTTAAAGCTAAAGTTCAACCTCTTCAATTCTCGAGCTCTTCCATCAATGAGCCCTGTCGCTCAACAGATCAATCATTTTCATCTTTCAATCGTCTTTCGGTCTTCAGTTCCGTCACTGAGATATTTCCTTCTACATATCAATCATTGACTTAACAGTTTCACTATTGAGACCCTTGTGCCCCCCCAGTTCCACCATGAAACCTATAGTTCCAAGACAAAGACTTTCAGACCAAGAATTCCGTCTCTCAAGACCGCTACTATAATTTTTTGGGAGCCACCGTGGTACAATGGTTAGCATGCCCGCCTAGCATACACAAGGTCGTGGGTTCGAATTCTGCTTCGACCGAACACCAAAAAGTTTTTCAGCGGTGGATTATCCCACCTCAGTAATGCTGGTGACATTTCTAAGGGTTTCAAAGCTTCTCTAAGTGGTTTCACTGTAATGTGGAACGCCGTTCGGACTCGGCTATAAAAAGGAGGTCCCTTGTCATAGAGCTTAACATGGAATCGGGCAGCACTCAGTGATAAGAGAGAAGTTCACCAATGTGGTATCACAATGGACTGAATAGTCTAAGTGAGCCTGATACATCGGGCTGCCACCTAACCTAGCCTAACCTAACTATAATTTTTGAGCCTACTGTTCCATCACTGGGAACTTCGAACGTACAATTTAATGAATGAGATCTTCGGATCTACTGGACGCCTGCTAAAATCTTTGGGGTAATAGTTCCTCCATTAAGAATTTGAAGTCAGCAAACAAAAAAAAAAAAAAAACGAAAATTGGCCGAAAAAATTAAAATCAATTCAATGTCAATCACTCCTTCCTCAAAAGTATACTTTAAGAGGATTACATTAAAAGCTGTAACATTTATTAGGTGATAAATTAATAGATGGAAAGAAGGACGGACAGCGAGCTATAGACCAACATAAGAAAAGAGTCTGACACTCTCACTATCTTTGCCTTGAAATGGATGACTTGCAGAACTTGATGAAGGCTATCTGAAGGCATTATTTGAGAAAGATGGTCGCTTCATTTTCAATTCAGTGACAATCTGTCGCCATCATTAACTTGGGCCATGGGTGTCTCACGAATGCAACGAAGAAAGGCAGGAAATGCCTTCAAACTGCTGCTCAATATCTCGTTCGCCACTGAGCAACATCTGGAGACAAAACGAACATTTTGTATCAAACCATAACGGAGTTTAGGAATGGTGTCTTTAAGGCAATGTGAAGCAAGGAAATGATTGGGTTGCCTCAGGAGCGATGCTGAAATCGGGAGTCAACGAAGGTCAAAAAAGTCAATAATCTGCATTTGGTGTGACGAGGACGGCAAAGGGCATTAGGAAATATCCCTTTTCAAGATCGAGCTCTATATAGGTTAGCGGGACCAACTAAATGAGTTTATTCACTTCAAAGGGCTCGATAGACAAGGTTAATTCATCTGGCTTCAAAGCAGTAACCTTTATCTAGCGACCAATGAATAGATGAAAAAACCGGCGAATAGATCGGCTTAAGAACCCAGCAAAAAAAGCGTCACCAAAAATATAGTACAAATGTTCTTTTTGGATCCAGAAGTGGTGAACAATCTTGTGTAGTGAATATAAAGAATATCTTTGGGAGAGCATTTTTGCAAATGCTTTTGAAGTTCTGACTTTAGAACCAATCTTTTTATACCCTCCATCATAGGATGGGGGTATATTAACTTTGTCATTACGTTTGTAACACATCGAAATATTGCTCTAAGACCCCATAAAGTATATATTCTGGGTCGTGGTGAAATTCTGAGTCGATCTAAGCATGTCCGTCCGTCTGTTGAAATCACGCTAACTTCCGAACGAAACCAGCTATCGACTTGAAACTTGGCACAAGTAGTTGCTATCGATGTAGGTCGGACGGTATTGAAAATGGGCCATATCGGTCCACTTTTACGTATAGCCCCCATATAAACGGACCCTCAGATTTGGCTTGTGGAGCCCCTAACAGAAACATATTTCATCGGATCCGGCTGAAATATGGTATATGGTGTTGGTATATGGTCTCTAATAACCACGCAAAAATTGGTCCACATCGGTCCATAATTATATATAGCCCCCATATAAACCGATCTCCAGATTTGGCTTACGGAGCCTAAAAGAGAAGCAAATTTCATCCGATCCGGCTGAAATTTGGTACATGGTGTTGGAATATGATCTCTAACAACCATGCTAAAATTGGTTCACATCGGTCCATAATTATATATAGGCCCCATATAAACCGATCACCAGATTTGGCTTGCGGAGCCTCAAAGAGAAGAAAATTTCATCCGATCCAGCTGAAATTTGGTACATGATTTTGGTATATGGTCTCTAACAACCATGCAAAAATTGGTCCGTATCGGTCCTTAATTATATATAGCCCCCCATAAAAACCGATCCCCAGATTTGGCTTGTGGAGCCCCTAAGAGAAGCATATTTCATCCGATCCGGTTGAAATTTGGTACATGGTGTTGGTATATGGTCTCTAACAATCATGCAAAAATTGGTCCACATCGGTTCATAATTATATATAGACCCCATATAAACCGATCTCCAGATTTGGCTTGCGAAGCCTCAAAGAGGAGAAAATTGCATCCGATCCGCCTGAAATTTGGTACATGATATTGGTATATGGTCTCTAACAACCATGCAAAAATTGGCCCACATCGGTCCATAATTATATATGGCGCCCATATAAACCGATCCCCAGATTTGGCTTGCGAAGTCTCCAAGAGAAGCAAATTTCATCCAATCCGGTTGTAATTTGGAACATGGTGTTAGTATATGATCTTTAACAACCGCGCCAGAATTGGTCCATATCGGTCCATAATTATATATAGCCCCCATATAAAGCATTCTCCAGATTTGACCTCCGGAGCCTCTTGGAGGAGCAAAATTCATCCGATCCGGTTCAAATTAGGCACGTGGTGTTAGTATATGGTCGCTAACAACCATACCAAAATTGGTCCAATCACACAAAAATTGGTCCATATCGGTTCATAATCATGGTTGCCACTAGAGCCAAAAATAGTCTACCAAAATTTTATTTGTATAGAAAATTTTATCAAAATTTTATTTGTATAGAAAATTTTATCAAAATTTTATTTCTATAGAAAATTTTATCGAAATTTTATTTCTAGAGAAAATTTAGTTAAAATTTTATTCGGTTCGTAATAAAATTTTCATCATTGTCAAAATTCTGTTTCTATAGAAAATTTTGTCAAAATTTTATTTCTATAAAAAATTTTGTCAAAATTTTATTTCTATAAAAAATTTTGTCAAAATTTTATTTCTATGGAAATTTTTATCAAAATTTTAATTCTATAGAAAATTTTGTCAAAATGTGTCCTTTGCATACACGTTGGAATTCAAATAAACATATTTGTAATCGATAATCTTCTTCCTTTATCGGGAACATTTAAACACTGTTCATTCTCCACCCAAACATCGTTAATGTGTTGACCCTACATTCAACCTACAACCCTGTTTTGTAGCCGTAACACTTCCAGTCCCCATTGATTGTAGCTAAATGCATGTTGTCGTTTATGTTTGTTATTACCATGTCTCTCTAAGTAATTTAGCAAAAGTACTTCGTAAACAAGTGGCAATTTCATAAGGACATAAAGAAAAAAAAAAATAATAATAAAAAGACACAAACACTTTTACATAGACTCTGTCTTAAAGGCAACGGGGCACCATGAGGGCAGAGAAAAGTTGAGTGTTGTTTTAGTCACCAACAAATATAAAAGTCTTGCTATTAAATAACTTCGACGAATAAAGTTTGTCCCATGACTTTGAAGCATGTATATAGTAATAGAGATGTGAATTTGTTCATTGAGATAGGTTATGGGAGAAAATCTCAAGAACATTATACTCATTGGTAGGGAGAAGAAAGGATTATGATTTTATAAAATATTTTAACAAATATAAAAGGGGGAGAGAGCGATCTAAAGTAGGAAGGAGATGACTGTATGATATTTTACTTTGGTCCTGTGATGTAAAATAGAAAACAAAAACAAACTAATTATTCTTAATTGAATGATAATGTATTAATAAATTATGACTTTATTTCATAATTAATAATAAAATCAATTTGTTATTACATTTTGTTGACATGCAAATGACCAGTTCAGTAAACAGCACTAAAGATAAGTAATGCCTGGTATATACCATCGCCTAAGTAAATTTTAAAGACAACATTTTCCAAGGAGAAACAGAGTCTAGAACAAAGACACCTATGTTGTATGGACTCGGAACCTTTTATAGCAGCATGCATTTATTATCAATTTTTTTGATATCTTATTAGTACCTCATCTTGTGCACCAAATACCTTATTGTACTGAAAACTACAGGAAATCTCCATCACCGACATCTTCGGGCTTATAGTTCTACACAGAGACCTTCAAGTTTATGGTTTCACTGCTAACACCATCGAGCTCTTCCATCATTGACACTTTTCGCTCTACAGTTTTAACAGTGACACCTATCCGTCATTAGTTCTAGTACTGGGTTATTTCGTTTTACAGTTCTATCCCTGAGATCTTCGGGTTTAGAGTCTCAACATTAAAACTTTTGGGTTAACAGTTCCATTATTGAGACCATGGAGACTACAGTTCCATCATTGAGAACTTTGAGTTTACAATTTAATTAATGAAACCTTTGGTCCTGCAGATACCCTGCCAGAACCTTTGGTAATAGTTTTCCCGATAAGACTTTGAATTTTTCAGAGCAACCATTGACATCTTTGAGCCGACAATTCCAACATTGAGACCTTTCAGTCTTCAGTTCTATCACTTAGATTTTTCTCTTTATATAGATCCATCAGAGTAATATTCGTACCTACAGTTCCACCACTAAAACCGTTTGAGCCAAAACTTTGATTATTGAGACCTTTTTTACTACAGTTCCATAATTGATAAATTTGATCGTACAGTTTAATGAATGAAATCTTTGGGCCTACCATGTCCCTGCTAAAATCTTCGGTTTAATAGTTCTCCCGTTAAGATTTTGAAGTTTCCAGAGCCATCATTGCCATCTTTGAGCCTACAATTCCAACATCGAGGCTTTTGGAGCTACAGTTCCACCTCTAAAACTTTCGACCTCTGCCATCATTGAAACCTGTCGTTTTAAGGTTAGGTTAGGTTAGGTTATGTGGTAGACTATTCAGTCCATTGTGATACCACAGTGTTGAACTTCTCTCTTATCACTGAGTGCTGCCCGATTCCATGTTAAGCTCAATGACAAGGGACCTCCTTTTTATAGCCGAGTCCGAACGGCGTTCCACATTCCAGTGAAACCACTTAGAGAAGCTTTGACACCCTCAGAAATGTCACCAGCATTACTAAGGTGGGATAATCCACCGCTGAAAAACTTTTTGGTGTTCGGTCGTAGCAGGAATCGAACCCCCGACCTCCTGTATGCAAGGCGGGCATGCTAACCATTGCACCACCTGTCGTTCTAAGATCACTCACTGAAACGTTTCTGTCTTCAGTTCAATCTCTGAGATATTTTAGTGTACAGATCCATCACTGAGATCTTCGGGCCTGCGGTTCCACCACTAAACTTTTAGGGTTAACAATTCCATTACTGAGAACTTAGAGCGTGCAATATAATGAAAGAAACCTTCGGGTTACTAGTTCCCCCTTTAAGATTTTGGAATTTTCAGCGCCACCATTGACATCTTTGAACCTAAAATTCCAATATTGAAACCTTTGGAGCTGCCAATATTGAAACCTTCGAGCTCTGCCATCATTGAGACCTTTCGCTCTAAGATCAATGAGATTTTTCGGTCTTCAGATCAATCTCGGAGATATTTTAATATACATATTCATCACTGAGATCTCCGGGCCTGAGGTTCCACCACTAAACTTTTAGGGTTAACAATGAAGTTTTCAAAGCCACCATAGACATCATTGAGCGTACTGGTCCACCACAAAGACCTTCGAGTCTAAATTTGCACCGCTAAGAAAATCGAGCTCCATCCTTCCATCATTGAGTCCTATCGCTCTAATATCAATCACTGAAATCTCTCGGTCTTTACTTCCATCACTGGGATATTTCGGTCTATAGTCCCATCACTGAGATCATCTCATGTACAATTCCATTACTAAGATATTCCGGCCTACAATTCCTCCACCAAAATCAGTTGATCTAACTGTTCCATTATTGAGACCTTTTGTCATACAGTTCCATCATTGAAAACTTCGAGAGAACAATTTAATGAATGGGACCTTTGGATCAACTGTTACCCTGCTAAAACCTTCGTATTAATTGTTTTCCTAATAAGAATACGGAGTTTTTAGCACCACCATTAACACCCTTGTGTCTCCAATTCCAAAATTGAGATCTTTGGACCTATAGTTCAACCTCTAAATCCTTCAACCTCTGCCATCATTGCGATCTTTCCCTCTAAGATCAATCAATGAGATCTTTCGGTCCTCAATTCAATCTCTGAGATATTTTAGTGTACATATATATCACTGAGATCTTCGGGCTTACAATGAAGTTTTCAAAGCCACCACGGACATCTTGGAGCGTACAGTTCAGCCACAAAGACCTTCGAGTCTACATTTGCACCGCTAAGAAAATCGAGATTTTACATAATTGAGTCCTTTCGCTCTAATATCAATCTCTCGGTCTTTACTTCCATCACTGGGATATTTCGGTCTATAGTCCCATCACTGAGATCATCTCATGTACAATTCCATTAATAAGATATTCCGGCCTATAATTCCTCCACCAAAATCAGTTGATCTAACAGTTCCATTATTGAGACCTTTTGTCATACAGTTCCATCATTGAAAACTTCGAGAGAACAATTTAATGAATGGGACCTTTGGATCAACTGTTACTCTGCTGAAACTTTCATGTTAATTGTTCCCTTAATAATAATTTTGAGTTTTTAGCACCACCATTAACACCTTTGGGTCTACCATTCCAAAATTGAGATCCTTGGAGCTATAGTTCCACCTCTAAATCCTTCGAGCTCTGTTATCATTGTCAGATCTTTCCCTCGAAGATCAATCACTGAAACCCTTCGGGCCTGCAGTTCCACTATTAAACCTTTAGAGTTAACAATCCCTAACTGAGAACTTAGAGCTTACCATTTAATGAATGAATCCGTTAGACCTACAGTGTACCTGGTAAAACCTTTGGGTTAATAATTCCCCTGTAAAGACTTTGAAGTTTTTAGAGACACGACGGACATCATTGAGCGTATAGTTCCACCACAAAGACCTTCGAGTCTACAGTTTCACCACTAAGAGCTCTTCCATCATAGAGTCCTTTCGCTCTAATATCAATCACTTAGCCCTCTTGGTCTTCACTTCGATCACTGGGATATTTTGATCTACAGTTCCATCACTGAGATCATCTGGTGTACAAACCCATCACTAAGATCTTCGGGCCTACAGTCTTTTGAGCTAACACTTCGATTCTTGAGACCTTTTGTCCTACAGTTCCACCATTGAGAACCTCGAGCGAACCATTTAATGAATGAGACATTTGCATCAACTGTTACTCTGCTAAAACTTTCGGGTTAATTGTTCCCCTAATAAGAATATGGAGTTTTTAGCAGTCTACAATTCCAACATTGAGATCTTTGGAGTTAAATTTGCACCTCTAAAACCGTTCACTGAGATGTTCTGGTCTTCAGTTTCATCTCTGAGATATTTTAGTGTACCGATTCATCATTGAGATCTTCGAGCCTTCAGTTCCATCACTAAAACGTTTTGAGTTTAGTTTCTCTATTATTAAGACCTTTCAGCTTATAGTCCCAACATTGGGACCTTTTGGCTTTCAGTGCCACCATAAACCTTCGAGTTAACAATTCCATCAATAAGGCCTTCGTACCTACAGTTCTGACGTAGAAGCTTTCGGGCCTACAGCACTGACACTTCCGAAGAACATCGTGTCTACCGTTCCACAATTAAGATCTTTGTGCCTAAAGTTCCACCACTAAAATCGTCGAGGTTGTTCCATCATTAAGACCTTTCGGTTTATACATCCAACGTTGAGACATTCTGGTCTTCAGTCCCACCACTAAAACCTACGAGTTAACAGTTTCATCACTGAGACCTTCGAATCAACAGGTCCGTCGATAAAGCATTCTGGCCGACAGTTCCAACACTGAGACCTTCCACTCCTAAAACCTTCGGGTTAACGTATCGCCTATGTTTAAACCTATGGGAAAGTTTTTAAACCTATGGGAAAAATCTTCGGGTTAACAGTTCGCAGTAATAGTTCCACCACCTAGACCTTCCACAGATAGAATCGTTGAACATAAATTTCCCGCATTAAAACCTTCAAATTTTCTGGTTTTTAGTTCTACAACTTAAGCCTTCAAGATAACAGTTCATCACTTAGATCTTTATGCCTACAATTCCATCGCTGAAACGATCGGGATCGCCACTCATATTTTTGAGTTTACAGGGAGAATCTTCAGATTAGAAGTTCGGTTTCATAGTTCCACCCCCTTGACCTTCTACATTTAAGATCTTTGAAGCTAAAGATCCACCACTTTATGTTAGGTAAGGTTAGGTGGCAGCCCGATGTATCAGGCTCACTTAGACTATTCAGTCCATTGTGATACCACATTGGTGAACTTCTCTCTTATCACTGAGTGCTGCCCGATTCCATGTTAAGCTCAATGATAAGGGACCTCCTTTTTATAGCCGAGTCCGAACGGCGTTCCACATTGCAGTGAAACCACTTAGAGATGCTTTGAAACCCTCAGAAATGTCACCAGCATTACTGAGGTGGGATAATCCACCGCTGAAAAACTTTTTGGTGTTCGATCGAAGCAGGAATCGAACCCACGACCTTGAGTATGCAAGGCGGGCATGCTAACCATTGCACCACGGTGGCTCTCCACCACTTAAATCTTCAAGTTTTCTGGCTTTCTTTTCCGCAACTGAAAACTTTGGGTTTACAGTTCCATCATTGAGACCTTTAGCCTACAATTTTATCGCTGAAACCTTCGGTCGCACAATTCAATCAATTATAGCTTTCGCTACTATAACCTTCAGGTTAACGGATCGTCACTTAGATTTTGCCTACAGCGAAAAATCTTCGGGTTAAGAGTTCGGTGTCGTAGTTCCACCACCTATATCTTCCACAGTTAATATGTTTGAACCTAAAGTTCCACCACTAAAACCTTAAAAATTTTTGGCTTTCAGTTCCACAAATGATACCTTTACGCTTACTGTTCCATCATTGAGACCTTTAGGCCTACAATTCTATCGTTCCCCCACTGAAACCATAGAGTTTAAGACCTTCTGACTTTCAGTTCCTCAAGTGAAATCTTCGAGTTCGATCACTGAAACCTTTAGATCTAAAATTTCATCGCTGAAACCTTCGCGGGTATAGTTCTATCACTGAGACACTCCACTACTAAAATCTTGGGGCTAAGCCCACGTAAAATTTATTGCAGATTGGACGAATTTTGCACTACTTTCAGATCGAGAGCCAAACCACTTTTTTCTGAAGCTCTTTTTATTTTACTGGGTTACATATATCGAACATTGCATATGCATTACTTCCATCCTCAATATGGCAAAAGTGAAACTTTTCCTTTTATCAATGTGCACACACTACATGTGGTAAGTGTAAAGTTTATCGTTCTGTTCGATATGTTTTCTGTTTCGAACTTTAATACTCGACCATTGGAGAGCTCATCATCAGCCATGGCAATAATAACCATCATAGTGCCAATAACCAACTAAAAAATTTCAAACACGAAGTTCGATGCAGTACTTGAACTAATCGTACTGGTCAATATATTGGTTTCCTAATTGTCCTTGGTGTTGTTAGTTCTTCTATGGCAAATGCTGGTCCATTGGTGGTTGACTCCTAATTGTCGTTTGCCATATTTCAGAAGTTGTTAGAAATTCTCTTCACATTTGGATTTCACTGGAGAAGTGAACGAGAATATGTGTGCTGTTTCGATTTAGTTACTTTTTTTCTTCAAAAAAAATTTTTTCTATTCTATGACGAGAATGACTTCTGTTGGCTAAGGACCAACGTCATTATTGCATGTTGAGTGTTGAGACCATTCACATCATCACCATCTTCATCATCATTCCTTTCATCATTAAATTTTTTTGAAACTATTTTTGTACAAAGGACCAGCAAAATTTAACTTGTGGAGAATTTTTGTGTAACTTAGTTAACACAATGTTGCTGTTGCTCTCATTGTTGATGTTACTGTGGTCATTTTCATCATCACCATCGTCATCATTGCAAGCAGCAACAATAGAATCCATCAAATTAGTTGGCAACATCCGCTTTATCAATACACTTAACAAAAATGGTTGCTTCCACATTACCTGAGATGGCTATAGCTGTCAATTGTGACATTCTGACACCAATAAGATGGTCCTGGTAAGATAAGTGCTATACCTGATGGATCGAAGATGGGAGACATGACAGGACTGGGCGTTTATGTAGAGGAGCCACAGACCGATCCTATTCACATTATCGCACCACAGCCACGGTTGCCACAGTTGGTAGAACTCTACCAACAATAGTAGATTTTTTACTATTTAATAGATTGCTAGAAGTCTTGATGTTTTGGTAGATTTTGCAACATTTTCTTTTCAAAAATTCATGACAAAACTTTCTATAGAAATAAAATGTTGACAAAATTTTCTATAGAAAAAAAAATTTTGACAAAATTTTCTATAAAAATAAAATGTTGACAAAATTCTCCATAAAAATAAAATTTTGACAAAATTTTCTATAGAAATTAAATTCTGACAAAATTTTCTACGGAAATAAAATGTTGAAAAAATTTTCTATAAAAATAAAATTTTGACAAAATTGTCTATAGAAATAAAATTTTGACAGAATTTTCTATAGAAATAAAATTTTGACAAAATTGTCTATAGAAATAAAATTTTGACAGAATTTTCTAAAGAAATAAAATTTTGACAAAATTTTCTATAAAAATAAAATTTCGACAAAATTTTCTTTAGAAATAAAATTTTTACAAAATTCTCTAGAGAATTAAATTTTTACAAAATTTTCTATAGAAATAAAATGTTGACAAAATTTTCTATAGAAATAAAATATTGACAAAATTTTGTATAGAAATAAAATTTTGAACAAATTTTTCATAGAAATAAAATTTTGGCAAAATTTTCAATAGAAATAAAGTTTTGACAAATTTTTCTATAGGAAAAAAATGTTTGACAAATTTTTCTACAGAAATAAAATGTTGACAAAATTTTCCATAAAAATAAAATTTTGACAAAATTTCTATAGAAATTAAATTGTGACAAAATTTTCTACGGAAATAAAATGTTGACAAAATTTTCTATAAAAATAAAATTTTGACAAAATTGTCTATAGAAATAAAATGTTGACAAAATTTTCTATAGAAATAAAATATTGACAAAATTTTGTATAGAAATAAAATTTTGAACAAATTTTTCATAGAAATAAAATTTTGGCAAAATTTTCAATAGAAATAAAGTTTTGACAAATTTTTCTATAGGAAAAAAATGTTTGACAAATTTTTCTACAGAAATAAAATGTTGACAAAATTTTCCATAAAAATAAAATTTTGACAAAATTTTCTATAGAAATAAAATTTTGACAAAATTGTCTACGGAAATAAAATTTTGATAAAATTTTCTATAGAAATTAAATTGTGACAAAATTTTCTTTAGGAATAAAATTTTCTATAGAAATAAAAAATTGACAAATTTTCTATAGAAATAAAACTTTGAGAATGTTGTCTATAGAAATAAAATTTAGAGAAAATTGTCTGTAGAAATAAAATTTTGACCAAATTTTCTATAGAAATAAAATTTTGAAAAATTTTCAATAGAAATAAAGTTTTAACAAATTTTTCTATAGAAATAAAATGTTGACAAAATTTTCCATAAAAATAAAATTTTGACAAATTTTTCTATAGAAATAAAATTTTGACAAAATTTCTATAGAAATTAAATTGTGACAAAATTTTCTACGGAAATAAAATGTTGACAAAATTTTCTATAAAAATAAAATTTTGACAAAATTGTCTATAGAAATAAAATTTTGACAAAATTTTCTATAGAAATAAAATTTTGATAAAATTGTCTATAGAAATAAAATTTTGACAAAATTGTCTATAGAAATAAAATTTTGACAAAATTTTCAATAGAAATAAAGTTTTGACAAAATTTTCTATAAAAATAAAATTTTGACAAAATTGTCTATAGAAATAAAATTTTGACAAAATTTCCTTTAGAAATAAAATTTTGCGAAAATTGTCTATAGAAATAAAATGTTGACAAAATTTTCTATAGAAATAAAATTTTGACAAAATTTTCAATAGAAATAAAGTTTTGACAAAATTTTCTATAGAAATAAAATTTTGACAAAATTGTCGATAGAAATTAAATTGTGACAAAATTTTCTACGGAAATAAAATGTTGACAAAATTTTCTATAAAAATAAAATTTTGACAAAATTTTCTATAGAACTAAAATTTTGAAAATTTTTTCTACAGAAATAAAATGTTGACAAAATGTTCTATGAAAATAAAATTTTGACAAAATTTTCTATAGAAATAAAATTTTGACAAAATTTTCTACAGAAATAAAATTTCGACAAAATATTCTATAGAAATAAAATTTTGATAAAATTTTCTACAGAAGTAAAATTTTGACAAAATTTTCTAAGAAAAAAAATTTTGACAAAAATTTTTATAGAAAAAAATTGACAAAATTTTCTATAGAATAATATTTTGACAAAATGTTCTATAGAAAAAAGTTTTTGATAAATATCTCGGAAATAACAAGTTAACTTTTTTCTAAGGTGTTTAAAAGATTTATTCGTGGGGCAATATCAGCCCCCGATATCTTTTTCTTTTTGAAGTGTATCATTATCAACTTCATCCTCCACGTTGTGAACAATTCAAACAACTAGAAAATTGGGTGGAAACTATTGTGGAGTTATTTGTGTTTCTACTTCATCTCTTAACAAACTATTGGCATAGTCTTAGTTCAGTCACTGCCATTTCTGTTTCAGTGATTCAGCTTAGTTTAGCAATGGTTTCCCGCCTCATCTTTAGCTTGAGTACTTAACAAAATTGTACAATTACACGAATGGTTAAAACTTTTCAAAAGATTGAAAGATGTTCTTCTTTAGTTGTTGTTTCAATGAATTTTTGGGAAGATGTCGATGTAATCCGCATTTGGTGGTGGACCTTAGAAAGTTAAATTGATCGAAGAATATAATCACTTCAGTTGGTATGCAAAATTAGATAGTGTGAGGGGAAAAATATTTTGGGTTCGGGTCAAACTTAAAAACAAATCAAATTCAAATATTGCTTCAATATATATAAGGTTAGAGTACATAACCCACCAAAAAAAGAGAAGAAGACAAATAAGTTTTCTCGCAATCTACATAAAAGGTATTTCTTACTTCCTATTTGCCTTTGAAGTCATGCCGGAAATCCGCCTATAAAAAATGTCTTATTTCTATAGAAAATTTTGTTCAAATTTAATTTCTATAGAAAATTTTGTCAATATTTATTTCTGTAAGAAATTTTATCAAAATTTTATTTCTATGAAAAATTTTATTTCTATCAACATTATATTTCTATAGAAAATTTTGTCTTAGATTTATTTCTATGGAAAATTTAATTTCTATAGAAAATTTTGTTGAAATTTTATTTCTATAGAATATTTTATCAAAATTTTATTTCTATAGAAAATTTGGCAAAATTTTATTTCTATTGAAAATTTTGTCAAAATTTTATTTCTATAGAATATTTGATCAAAATTTTATTTCTATAGAAAATCTGGCAAAATTTTATTTCTATAGAAAATTTTGTCAAAATTTTATTTCTATAGAAAATTTTGTCAAAATTTAATTTCTGTAGAAAATGTTGTCAAAATTTTATTTCTATAGAAAATTTTGTCAAAAGTTTGTTTCCATATGAAGACAGCGCTTCACCGGGACTGAGCCAAAATATATACAGGAACCACATTTGTGTAGTGTGTGGTTTCTTTGTCAGCGGCTTGAAGGCCATAACTCTTGCCAAAGGTAGCCACTTCGAAATTAGGATCAGTCACTGATATATAGCATTCGCCCATTCACCCATTTAAATTTTATGTCTATAGAAAATTTTGTTAGCATGTTATTTCGTTATAAAATTTTGTCAAAATTTTCTTTCCAAATAAAATTTGTCAAAATTTTGTTCCTATAGGAAATTTGGTTAAAATTGTATTCCTATTGAAAATTTTGTCAAAATTTTATTTGAATAGAAATTTTGTCAAAATTTTATTTCAACAAAAATTTTGTCAAAATTTTATTTCTATAGAAACTTGTGCAAAAACTTTATTTCCACAGAAAATTTTGTAAAATTTTATTTTCACAAAAAAGTTAGTCAAAATTTTATTTTCACAAAAAAATTAGTCAATTTTTTTGTCAACATTTTATTTCCACAGAAAATTTTGTCAAAAGTTTATTTCCATATGAAGACAGCGCTTCACCGGGACTGAGCCAAAATATATATAGGAACCACTTTTGTGTAGTGTGTGCTTTTTTTGTCATAACTCGTGCTAAAGGTAGCCACTTCGAAATTAGGATCGGTCACTGATATATAGCATTCGCCCATTCACCCATTTAAATTTTATGTCTATAGAAAATTTTGTCGAAACTTTATTTCGTTATTTTTGTCAAAATTTACTTTCCAAAGAAAAATTTTTCAAAATTTTATTCCTATAGAAAATTTGGTTAAAATTGTATTCCTATTGAAAATTTTGTCAAAATTTTATTTCTATAGAAACTCGTGCAAAATCTTTATTTCCACAGAAAATTTTGTAAAATTTTATTTCCATAAAAGGTTAGGTTAGGTTAGGTTAGGTTAGGTTAGGTTAGGTTATGTGGCAGCCCGATGTATCAGGCTCACTTAGACTATTCAGTCCATTGTGATACCACATTGGTGAACTTCTCTCTTATCACTGAGTGCTGCCGATTCCATGTTAAGCTCAATGACAAGAGACCTCCGTTTTATAGCCGAGTCCGAACGGCGTTCCACATTGCAGTGAAACCACTTAGAGAAGCTTTAAAACACTCAGAAATGTAACCAGCATTACTGAGGTGGGATAATCCACGGCTGAAAAAATTTTTGGTGTTCGGTCGTATTAGAATCGAACCCACGACCTTGTGTATGAAAGGCGGGCATGCTAACCATTGCACCTCGGTGGCTCCCATTTCCATAAAAACTTTAGTAAAAATTTTATTTCCACAAAAAATTTTGTCAAAATTTTATTTCTATAGGAAATTTTGTCAACATTTTATTTCCACAGAAAATTTTGTCAAAATTTTATTTCCACAGAAGATTTTGTCAAAATTTTATTTTTTATTTATATCTATCGAAATTTTTATCAAAAAATTTTTTTTCTTTAAATAATTTTGTCAAAATTTTTTTCTTTGAAAAATTTTGTCAAAATTTTATTTATATAGAAAATTTTGTCAAAATTTTATTTCTATTAAATATTTTGTCAAAATTTTATTTCTATAGAAAATTTTGCCAAAATTTTATTTCTGTAAAAATTTTGTCAATTTTGCATATAAAAAATTTTGTCAAAATTTTATTTCTGTAGAAAATTTTGTCAAAATTTTATTTCTATAGAAAATTTTGTCAAAATTTTATTTCTGTAGAAATTTTTTTCAAAATTTTATTTCTATTGAAAGTTTTGTCAATATTTTATTTCTATGGCAAATTTTGCCAAAATTTTATTTCTCTAGAAATTTTTGTCAAAATAGTATTTTTATAGAAAATTTGTCAAAATTTTATTTCCACACAAAATTTTTGTCAAAATTTTATATCCACAAAAAGCTTTCACAAAATTTTATTACCACAGTAAATCTTGTCAAAATTTTATTTCTATAGAAAATCTTGTCAATATTTTATTTCTACAGAAAATTATGTCAAATTGTTTCTATAGAAAATTTTGTCAATGGAAAGAATACTTTTACAATTTCATTAAATTCCCAAAAAAGATATTTGTGAAGCGACTTCACAAATATTTTTAATTAGACATATATGAATATTTGTTCAAAAAGATTCATTTAAGTCTCATTGAAGATAATTAATAGTGAGGCTGTCTATTAGTTTTCCCGATTAAATTCACAAAAATGTTTACCAATTTGTTGTTATTGCGTTTAAAACTCTCAGGTTTATACAATTCACATTTCCCACTTTCGTTGGCTTGCAGTAAAATATTTCCAAAAGAAATACACATTTTTTTAATTACTAAAATCCCTTAAACTTTCAACTGCCGGAGTAGATTGCCGGCATTTGAACACAAAATTTGAATAAAGTTAATTTGATTATTACTTTGGAATGGATTTGCATGAAATACAACAAGAACATAAGAAACAGCCAATTTTTGTCAACGACCATGTCAAACATTTGTCTTTAATTTATATTTCCAAGAAATTTTCCACATCTACCACAAAATTCTTCTTAAACGAAAATGTCTTTTGCCAAGTTACACAATAAATGTGAAACCACAATCATGATATTCCCATACAGATATTGAGAAGTATTCACCCTCTGTGTATCTCACATCATAGCCCAGTTCATGGTTTCATGAGAAAATATGCATATTTATTCCATTTCGCTGCTTGAGAAATGTATTTACATTTCTTATATTTTATTATCCCTTCTTAAGTTCTTTTCAGATCCTTGATCACAAGTATTGTACAAGTCAACGTATTGCGTGCGTGTGTGTGAGAGAGAAAGAGCGGGTGGTGTGGTGTACTCTTCTTCGTGGGTTTTCGTTCCAAATCATTCTCACATGTGTATACACACCCAAGAGAGATATACTGATGACTTCTCCATTGCTATCGGGGTGTGTGTGAGTGCATTGCTTGTAAACATCTTGGTGTATGTGTTTGTGTATATCTATGCTTCAGAGGATATATTCGGAAAACTTTTCTATTAAATGAAAAACTTTTTAATTTTAAAAAGTTGTCAAACAAAATACTTGAGTATTATTTCTCTCTTTCGCTCTCTTCCTGCTATGTAAAGGAATTCTTTAACATCAACGACATAGACGATGACAACAACGAGAATGCATACAATAATGCCTTGTCAACATCAGAGAGGACAATGCTTTTCCATATTCAATGATATGGGATGTTGCTGTTAGATCCATAATAATAGTGAAACATGGGTACATGTTGCAAAGTTTATGTCTGTTGTACTATCCGATTTCAATAGAAGAGTCGTGTGCTGAAATATGTTATTGTAAAATAATTTAAATTTAATATTAATTACAGATAATTTATTATTGCTTAATACGTTAAGCAGAGTAATTTATGTTAGCACTTACAGTACACACTTTTGCGTACTTGATTATATGTAATTAATTCGTTTTTTTCTGCTTTTTCCTTCAAATGATGCAAAATGACTAAAAAAACTACTTTATAGAAAAGTTTATTTTTCTGTCTTTTGGACAAGAAAAACAACTTAATATCAGAGAAATGCCTCCTCTCTGCTAAGCAAAAACGCATTCGTATTTAAAGGACATGAAATCTTTGGCCTCACGACAATAGTTTTTCAGTGTGCACTGCACTATGGGCCAATGGCCGAAATCTCACGCATAAAACGTGAAAATACAAAAATGTTTAAAGTTACAACGTTAAAATAAATTGGAAAATTGATGTAAACGTGTATACGTTTACTGGGCGCGCAAATTAGTAATGCTAAATTGACAGCATTTGCTATAGTTATAGAAAAGGTGGCTGATATGCATTGCAACCAACTTCAGATTGCTACCATTTCTAAACTGACATTTGATAAATGTATTCCATTGAGATTTCATTATATTTTTTACAAACCTACAAAACATTTTGATCTATTGCATTCAGAAATAAAGCTATTCATGATTGACTTAAGGAGTCATTGTGTGATTGCTTGGCATTTGGTTGGAAATCTACAATTGGCCATCGTTAGGTGTCATTCAAAATTTAACTGTTTTGTTTCTCGTATCATTGTTCTATTTCGCGACCAAATTATTCAAAAAGTGAATGGTAGATTTGATTGAAATCCACGCCGCAGTGGTAGAAAACTTGTGTTGAAATTATCTCGAAAATGGATACAGCACATATTGAAAAGCCATTAAAGTTCCATAAAGTGTAAGTCCTCATGGTGAAGATTGGATGAGCCTGTAGTTGCTTCTTTTGCGCGCAAGTGGTGATAAGAGAGATGGGAAGCCATTCCTCATCTCAACTCAAAATGGCCATTAAAATCTTTGGGTCTTAATCCGTTAGAATTTTGGTAGTGGAACGATATGAAGACAGCGCTTCACCGGGATTGGGCCAAAAATATAGAGGACCCACTATTGTGCAAACTCTCGGCAGCCACCGTGGTGCAATGGTTAGCAAGCCCGCCTTGCATACACATTTCTGTATGCAATGCGGGCATTTCTGAGGGTTTCAAAGCTTCTCTAAGTGGTTTCACTGTGGAACGCCGTTCGGACTCGGCTATAAAAAGGAGGTCCCTTGTCATTGAGCTTAACATGGAATCGGGCAGCACTCAGTGATAAGAGAGAAGTTCACCATTGTGGTATCACAATGGACTGAATAGTCTAAGTGAGCCTGATACATCGGGCTGCCACATAACCTAACCTAACTATTGTGCAGTGTGTGATTTCTTTGTCAACAGTTTGAAGAACTTAATTCGTGTCAAAGGTAGCCAATTTGAAATTAGGATCGGTGCGTAAACTTGGTTGAAAGTAATTCAGATTTTTATATAACCAGTTTAAATCTTTGGTCCGAAACATTTTGTCAAAATTTTATATCTATAGAAAAATTTTTGTGTAAACATTTTATTTCTATGGAAACTTTTATCAAAATTATATTTCCATAGAATATGTTTTTAAAATTTTATTTCTATACTAATTTTTGTCAAAATTTTATTTCCATGGAAAATTTTGTCAAAATTTTATTTCTATAGAAAATTTTGTCTCAATTTTATATCTATTGAAAATTTTGTCAAAATTTTATTTCTATGGAAAATTTTGTCAAAATTTTATTTCTATAGAAAAGCTTGTCAAAATTTTATTTCTATGAAAAATTTTGTCAAAATTTTATTTCTATAGAAAAGCTTGTCAAAATTTTATTTCTATGGAAAATTTTATTTCTATTTTGTGAAAATTTTATTTCAAAAATGTTGTTCTTATAGTACATTTTTTCAAAATTTTATTTATGTGGAAAATATTGGCAAAATTGTATGCCTATCAAAAATTTTGCCAAATTTATTATTTTAATGGAAAATGTTGGCAAAACTGTATTTCTATAGAAATTTTTGTTAAAATTTTATTTTTATTGAAAATGTTGGCAAAATTGTATGTCTATAGTTTGCAAAAAATAAAGTTTTGCCAAAATTTTATTTCTACAGAAAATTTTGTCAAAATTTTATTTCTATAGAAAATTTTGTCAAAATTTTAGTTTTATAGAAAATTTTGTCAACATTTTATTTCCGTAGAAAGTTTTGTCACAATTTAATTTCTATAGAAAATTTTGCCAAAATTTTATTTCCATAGAAAAAGTTGTCAAAATTTTATTTCTATAGAAGATTTTGTCAAAATTTTATTTCTATGGAAAATTTTGTCAAAATTTTATTTCTATAGAAAATTTTGTCAAAATTTTATTTTTATAGAAAATTTTGTCTAAATTTAATTTCTGTAGGAAATTTTGAAGATATTTTATTACTATAGAAAATTTTGTCAATTTTTTTTTTTTGTGAAAAATATTGGCAAAATTGTATGTCTATCAAAAGTTTTGCCAAATTTATTATTTTAATCGAAAATGTTGGCAAAATTGTATTTCTATAGAAATTTTTGTTAAAATTTTATTTTTATTGAAAATGTTGGCAATATTGTATGTCTATAGTTTGCAAAAAAAAAGTTTTGCCACAATTTTATTTCTACAGAAAATTTTGTCTAAATTTTATTTCTATAGAAAATTTTGTCAAAATTTTATTTCTATAGAAAATTTTGTCAAAATTTTATTTTTATAGAAAATTTTTTCAAAATTATATTTCTATAAAAATTTTGTCAAAATTTTATTTCTATAGAAAATGTTGTTAAAATTTTATTTCTATAGAAAATTTTGTCAAAATTTTAGTTCTATGGAAATTTTTTTTCAAATTTTATACGTATTTAATCGGTTGTTTTTATTTAATATATACCACGTATGGACTTACTTACAATTTAGAAGACGGTGTTAGGAATTTTTAAGATACCTCGCCATGGGCAAGCGTTACCACAACCCAAGTAATTGGATTGTCGATGGCAGTGTTTAGAAGAAGTTTCTACGCAATCAATGGTGTATATACTTTTTTATTATCCGTCGTTGACCCCTCAAGGATACCTACTTTTATACAGCTTCAGTTTCTTAGATCATTTTAACTCTTTTTCCCTCTTTTATATTCTAGGCTTATAAATAAAAACATAATTGTGTTTTGCGAATCCATAACGTCAATAATATTTCATCTCATGTATTCTGCAATCATTAGTCATCGTATTATAAATAATAAAGCCAGCAGGGATTACCTATTTACTCTCTTACTTTTTGGCTTTCCCAAAATGCCGAAGCCTTTGCAAGTCCTCCTTTTGCTTGTCATGAAGAAATTCATCAACTTTTTTTTCACAAGCAAAATAAGTGTACAAACTTAGACGTTTTTTGTCGCGCTTTGGCTCTCTTCAAAAAAGGTTTTATCCTAATACTTTTTTTTTTCAAAGTAACAATTTGTTTCGATCAATTCAAATTCATCGATGCCCCGCCCTTTATGTAGTACTAGAGAACTTTTTTTTCATCCTTATCCCGGTCTATTGTTCATTAATAATGTCATGTTTTATGACAAAGCAACATCAATTACATTCAATAGCGAAGAATATATGACGAGGCAAAACAAACAAAACAAAAAATTATCGAACACTGTTGCAAAAAAAGAGAAAAAGAAAACTCGTTAAGTTTTTCTCCTTCAATTCTCAGGAAAGGAAAGAAAATTCTTTTAGTAATTCAACAGAATAAGGGATTCCCCCTCTCTGCGAGCAAGTCATCGAAGGTAAAAAAACTAGACAAGCCATTCAAGAAGCTGTTATTTGATAAACTGTTAATATTGAATTTGTAACCCAAAGGCACTTTGTCATTATGAGTTGTCAAAGTTATGCTTAAACACCATTTGTGTCCTTGTTCTGACATACCTGGCAGTCTGGCCGTGTCATGTCATATGGGTGGGGGTGGGTCCAGGGCAAGGCAAAATGTTGTTGTGGCAAAACTTTTACTTATGATGGTAATTTTTCCTCTTTTATGGGATAGTGTTACAGTTGCTTTTTGTGTGAGGCGTTTGTATTGATCCTGATGTTGTCTATAAGGATTAAAGGTAATCGGAGCCATCAATAAAGAGGGTTATCAAATTGGCGATTAATTATGATCCAACTAGGAGAGTTTCATAAGTGTGATCTAAATCGCTCATACCTATGAATCCCAAATCGATCTGGGATTCATAGGTGTGTGCTTACCCATATACGAATTCTTTTATTGAATGCACTAGCGACAGTGTAGTGGATTATAGGACGGACACCATTTATTTAGCCTTCAACAAATAGTGAAGAAAAAACCAAATTTTTTTCGATCCCCATAAAATCGTTAATTCTTTTCTAATCTGAACCGTTTTTGGTCAAAATCGAAATAGGCCAAAATCAAATTAGGAAATATTTTTGGGATATTGCCACTCTTGCCAACAATAATCAATCAAAATTTTAAGGAAATTTTACCAAATTAAAAAAACCTTAAATGATAAATTTTTTAAATGATAAAATCTTGAGATTTTCAACAGTTTAGTATTTTTTAGTGCCAACCTTATTCTCAAAAATACCGAAAGGGCAATAATCCAACAAATGGAGATAGTGGTTGCCACAGTTTGTAGAATTCTACCAAAAGTTGTAGATTTTTTTGCAGTTTGGAAGATTGGTAGAATTTTTGGTGTTTTGGTAGATTTTGCAACATATTCTTCTTCAGCTAAAAGATACTTCACAAATTTTTTTGACAAATTTTTTTTTAGAAATAAAATTTTTTCTATAGAAATAACATTTTGACAACATTTTCTATAGAAATAAAATTGTGACAAAATTTTCTATAGAAATAAAATTGTATCAACATTTTCTATAACAATTTTTTCTATAGATATAAATTTTTCACAAAATTTTCTATAGAAATAAAATTTTGTCAAAATTTTCTATTGCAATTAAATTGTGACAAAATTTTTTATATAAATAGAACTTTTATAAAATTTTCTATAGAAATAAAATTTTGAAAATAAAATTCTATAGAAAGACAATTTTGAAAAAAGTTTCTTTAGAAATAAAATTTTGACAAAATTCTCTATAGAAATAAAATGTTGACAAAATTTTCTATAGAAATAAAATTTTGACAAAATTTTCTTTAGAAATAAAACTTTTCTAAAAGTTTCTACACAAATGCCATTTTGACAAAATTTTCTATAGAAATAAAATTTTTATATAAATAAAGATTTGCACAAAATTTACTATAAAGATTAAATTTTGAAAAAAAAATCTATAAAAATTAAATTTTAGCAAAATTTTCGATAAAAATTACATTTTGACTAAATTTTCTTTAAAAACTAAATTTTGACAAAATTTTCTATAAAAATTAAATTTTGACAAAATTTTCTATAAAAACCCAGCAAAAAAATTTGGAAGTTCTTCCAAGGGCACAACTTTAAAAGCACTTCCAAAAGATTCACTCCCAATGATGTTCTTAATTTAAACTACCCAGGAAGATCTTTTAATGCAATTTTTTATAGCTTGGTTTTTTCATACTTGTTTCAAATAGGTTAAAAACCGAGTAAGAATTCATAAAATGGTACAAATCCAGTCTAAAAATATTGCGAATTTTTGAAAATGTTTGAGGTCAAACGTTTCAAACAATCGTTACAATCCACCAAAAATTATAAAAAATTATAAAAATTGTTTATTTGACAAAATATTAAAGAATTTTTTAATTTACATCCAAAACATTGAATGCGGATCACACCTAACGAAGTGGTGCAAATTCAGTGCACCGGCTGTTGAAATGGAGAACCTCTGGATCCAAAAAGAACATTTTCATTACTTTTTTGGCGACGCTTTTTTTGCTGGAAATTAAATTTTGACAACTTTTTCTATAAAAATTAAATTTTGTCAAAATGTTCTCAAGAAATAAAATTTTGACAACATTTTCTATAAAAAATAAATTTCGACAAAATTTTCTATAGAAATAAAATTTCACCAAAATTTTCCATAAAAATCAAATTATGAAAAAATTTTTATTAAATTAAATTTTTGAGAAAACTTTCTATAAAATAAAATTTTGACAAAATTTTCTATAGAAATAAAGCTTTGACAAAATTATTTTAAGAAATAAAATGCTGACAAAATTTTCTATAGAAATAAAGGTTTGACAAAAATTTCTATAGAAAAAAAAAATTGACAAAATTTTCTATAGAAATAAAATTTTGACAAAAATTTCTGTAAAAATAAAATTTTGACAAAAATTTCTATAGAAATAAAATTTCACCAAAATTTTCTATAAAAATAAAATTATGAAAAAATTTTTATAAAATTAAATTTTTGAGAAAACTTTCTATAAAATAAAATTTTGACAAAATTGTCTAAAGAAATAAAATTTTGACAAAATTTTCTATAGAAATAAAATTTTGACAAATTTTCTATTGAAATAAAAGTTTGACATAATTTTCTATAGAAAAAAAAATTGACGAAATTTTCTGTAGAAATAAAATGTTGAAAAAATTTCTATAAAATAAAATTTTGACAAAATTTTCTATAAAATAAAATTTTGACAAAATTTTCTATAGAAATAAAATTTTGACAAAATTTTCTATAGAAATAAAATTTTGACAAAATTTTCTATAGAAATAAAATTTTGACAAAATTTTCTATAGAAATAAAATTTTGACAAAATTTTCTATAGAAGTAAGTTTTTGATAGAAATAAAGATTTGTACAAAATTTATTATAAAAATTAAACTTAGACAAAATTTTCAATAAAAATTAAATTTTGACAAAATTTCCTGTTAAAGTTAAATTTTGACAAAATTTCCTATAAAAATAAATTTTGAAAAAATTTTCTATAAAAATTAAATTTTGACAATATTTTCTATAAAAATTAATTTTGACACAAATTTCTATAAAAATAAAATTTTATCATAATTTGCTATAAAAATAAAATTATGAAAAAAATTTTATAAAATTAAATTTTTGACAAGATTTTCTATAGAAATAAAATTTTCGTTTTGTTTTTTATTGTTGGTAGAAATTAAATTTTGACAAGATTTTCTATAGAAATAAAATTTTGACAAAATTTTCTATAGAAATAAAATTTTGACAAAATTTTCTATAGGAATAAAATTTTGACAACATTTTCTATAGAAATAAATTTTTGACAAAATTTTATATAGAAATAAAATTTTGACAAAATTTTCTACAGAAATAAAATTTTGACAAAATTTTCTATAGAAATAAAATTTTCGTTTTGTTTGTTATTGTTGGTTTCTTTTTAATCATTATTGTTGTTTTTGATCTCAGCTTAAAACCATGCATTGACTAAACTACAAGTGTAGCTTAAGCAACAAGCATACTTTTCCTCTGTTGTCTAAGCTACATTTGTAGTTTAGTCAATGCATGGTTTTAAGCTGAGATCAGAAATAAAATTTGGACAAAATTTTCTTTAGAAATAAAATTTTTAAAAAATATTCTATAGAAATAAAATTTTTAAAAAATTTTCTATAGAAATAAAATTTTGCAAAATTTTCTATAGAAATAAAATTTTGACAAAATTTTCTAAGGAAATAAAATTTTGACAAAATTTTCTATAGAAATAAAATTTTGATAAAATTTTCTATAAAATAAAATTTTGACATAATTTTCTATAGAAATAAAATTTTCTATAGAAATAAAATTTTGACAAAATTTTCTAAGGAAATTAAATTTTGACAAAATTTTCTAAGGAAATTAAATTTTGATAAAATTTTATATAGAAATAAAATGTATACAAAATTTTCTAAAGAAATAAAATTTTGACAAAATTTTCTAAAGAAATAAAATTTTGACAAAATTTTATATAGAAATAAAATTTTGACAGAATTTTCTATAGAAATAAAATTTTGACAAAAATTTCTAAGGAAATAAAATTTTGAGAAAATTTTCTATAAAATAAAATTTTGACATAAGTTTCTATAGAAATAAAATTTTGACAAAATTTTCTAAAGAAATAAAATTTTGAAATAAAATTTTAACAAAATTTTCTATAGAAATAAAATTTTGACAAAATTTTCTACAGAAATAAAATTTTCCCAAAATTTTATATAAAAAAAAATTGACAAAAATTTCTAAGGAAATAAAATTTTGATAAAATTTTCTATAAAATAAAATGTTGACATAAGTTTCTATAGAAATAAAATTTTGACAAAATTTTCTAAAGAAATAAAATTTTAACAAAATTTTCTATAGAAATAAAATTTTGACAAAATTTTCTACAGAAATAAAATTTTGACAAAATTTTCTATAGAAATAAAATTTTCGTTTTGTTTGTTATTGTTGGTTGATTAAAAAATCATTATTGTTGTTTTTGATCTCAGCTTAAAACCATGCATTGACTAAACTACAAGTGTAGCTTAAGCAACAAGCATACTTTTCCTCTGTTGTCTAAGCTACATTTGTAGTTTAGTCAATGCATGGTTTTAAGCTGAGATCAGAAATAAAATTTGGACAAAATTTTCTTTAGAAATAAAATTTTTAAAAAATATTCTATAGAAATAAAATTTTTAAAAAATTTTCTATAAAATAAAATTTTGACATAATTTTCTATAGAAATAAAATTTTGATAAAATTTTCTAAAGAAATAAAATTTTGACAAAATTTTCTAAAGAAATAAAATTTTGACAAAATTTTATATAGAAATAAAATTTTCTATAGAAATAAAATTTTGACAAAATTTTCTAAGGAAATTAAATTTTGACAAAATTTTCTAAGGAAATTAAATTTTGATAAAATTTTATATAGAAATAAAATTTATACAAAATTTTCTAAAGAAATAAAATTTTGACAAAATTTTCTAAAGAAATAAAATTTTGACAAAATTTTATATAGAAATAAAATTTTGACAGAATTTTCTATAGAAATAAAATTTTGACAAAAATTTCTAAGGAAATAAAATTTTGAGAAAATTTTCTATAAAATAAAATTTTGACATAAGTTTCTATAGAAATAAAATTTTGACAAAATTTTCTAAAGAAATAAAATTTTGAAATAAAATTTTAACAAAATTTTCTATAGAAATAAAATTTTGACAAAATTTTCTACAGAAATAAAATTTTCACAAAATTTTATATAAAAAAAAAATTGACAAAAATTTCTAAGGAAATAAAATTTTGATAAAATTTTCTATAAAATAAAATGTTGACATAAGTTTCTATAGAAATAAAATTTTGACAAAATTTTCTAAAGAAATAAAATTTTAACAAAATTTTCTATAGAAATAAAATTTTGACAAAATTTTCTACAGAAATAAAATTTTCACAAAATTTTATATAAAAAAAAATTTTGACAAAATTTTTTACAGAAAAATTCACCACTGTTGAATCACAATGCTCAAAGTAAGCCTGACCGGCAGCCACAATACCTAACCTAATCTAAAAAATATATGTGGACTTATTCAATATCCCTTTTAAGAGCATAATAATGTTCAATTCTTAACTTAAGGGCTTTCTCAACTCAATAGATTTTGTTTAAACAATACCATGTACAAACGTTTCTTTAGCAATTCAAACGTTTCTCTAGCAATTCATTGATGATTATGTGAAGACTTTACCTCGCCTACTAACATACCATAGATTGAGGGTGTTTCTCTACGAATGGAAAGTGCATAGTCGAACATACATGGAACCCACTAACATCATCAGCAAAGCCAATGAAGATAAAAGCTAAACATCAGGTTGTGTGTTTCTAGGATTTTTGAAAAAAGAGCAAAAAAAAAAAGAATAAAAGCCATTGAACAACAAAAGGGCAAATGTAAGACAATTTCCTAATAGAACACCTTAAGGTCTAAGAGTTGCTTGCATTTGCAATGGAATTAAAACAATCAAGGTGTACTTCCCACATAAAGTGAAACAATTGATGAAGGTGATCGATATTTGATTTGAGTTAACAACAAAATAAAAAAATATGAACGGGGTGGCTGATATGCATTGCAAACAAAAAAATAGAAAAAAATACAAAATTTTCTATTGAAATAAAATTTTGAGAAAATTTTTTATAAAAATAAACATTTTGAGAAAAATTTTTATTAAAATAAAAGTTTTAACAAAATTGTTTATAAAAAATAAAAATTTTAACAAAATAGTTTATAGAAATAAAACATATACAGGATGCTTTCATTTCTAAATTAGCAGCCGAGCAGTTAAGTAACATTGATAGAGCCTGGGCTTAGCACTCAGGAGCTCCCTTAAATTTCATTTATTTTAAAGAAGTTGAATCTATGGATCGGAATTAAAAAAACAGCTAAGCCGATATAAATTTGTCGTTTTGGCGACGCCCATTATCCATTATCAAATAAATTTGAAGTTATCCGAATGGTAATGACATTTGTTGTACAACAAATCCTACAATCAATCCTACCATAAAATTTACTTTTCATTCAAATTATCTGAGGAAAATTTTTGCAAAATTTTTAATATAAACTTGATTGATTGTGGAGCAAAATTTTTGCAAAAATTACTGTTTCTTTTTACTACATTTGTGCTTCAATCTCTATGGAGGCCAATTTTTTTAATTCCATCTTGAGATTTTTCCAATTTCACAAAGCACTCGTCCTTTTTGTATGAAATTCGCCAGTTATGTGCGCTTTGACTATGACCGCTCGTTTTACTGTTCTTGCACATGCTTCAATTTCCACAATGCTGGTCGATTGACTTTCTATGTAAAACTAATCATTCCATAGGGCTTTGCTGGCTAGGATTGGATCTCTTCTTTCCTTTTCCGTTGTACGACAACACATCCGTAAAAGGATGTTTATTTCATGTTTATTTACGGCACCATTGTGTGGATGTGGTGCTGCAGTGCTTATGGTTTATGGTTTCTGGCTGTTTGGTCATTTCCTATTGAATTGTTTTCGATATTGCCTTTTTTTGTGCACAAATGCACAACAGGGTGTAAAATGGATTTGTGCTCTTAGTAAATAGTTTTTCATTGCACCATCGCCTTGCACATAAGATAAGTGTTTGAAGATTTAAATTGAAATGGTGTTGCGTAGCAGGGTTTAGGTTTTTTGGAATATTAATTGGATTTTTTTTTGGCAAAATGGGTATAACATAAATGGAAAATGATTAATTTCAAAAATATTAAAAAAAATATTTAAAAAAAATAAACTTTTCCTCTGTAGCTTAAGCAACAGAGGAAAAGTATGCTTGTCAAATTTATTTGGGCAAAGCCCTATTGACTGCAAGATGGTTGGATGTACAGCTTTTTCGGAATTACCACATTCATCACTCTTTTCCTCAAAAACAAACCCAGCCAACTACATCTAAATCGATGATTTGAGTTTGGCAAAGGAAAAGAGATATGGTTGCAAATTAGGCATTAGCCGACTATCAAACCTTTTTTCGGAAGGTTCAAATGTGGTTCATTGTTGTGTTGAGTGAATTACCCGAATTTATTCTGATAATTGGTTGATAGTTTTGCTGCAGGTAGAGGATGCTGATGAGGAATGTGGTAATTACGAAACATCTGTACATCCAACCACCTTGCAGTCTATAGGGCTTTGCCCAAATATATTTGACAAGCATACTTTTCCACTGTTGGTTAAGCTACACTTGTAGTTTAGTCAATGCATGGTTTTAGCTGGAATCAAAAACAACGATACGATTGAGGAGAAACCAACAAAATCAAACAAATTTTTTTTTATAAAAAATTTTGTTAAAAATTTATTCCTTTAAAAAATGTTGTCAAAATTTTATTTCTATAGACAATTTTGTCAAAATTGTATTTCTATGGACAATTTTGTCAAAATTTCATTTCTATAGAAAATTTTGTAAAAAAATTATTTCTATAGAAAATTTTGTCAAAATTTCTATAGAAAATTTTGTCAAAATTTTATTTCTAGAGAAAATTTTCGCCAAACTTTTATTGGTATAGAAAATGTTGTCAAAACTTTTCTGCAAAATCTGCCAAAACATCAAGAATTTTACCTATCTACCAAAACGTAAAATATCTATAATTTTTTGTAGAATTATACAAATTGTGGCAACCATGCGACAGATACCATCTGTCTATTTCGTCTCCTTCTGGGTGCTGCAAATATATACATTAACTTATAATATCTTGTTTTTTGTCAAAATTTTATTTCCATAGAAAATTTTGTCAAAATTTTATTTCTATAGAAAATTTTGTCAACATTTTATTTCTATAGAAAAGTTTGTCAAAATTGTATTTCTATAGAAACTCTTGTCAAACTTTTCTTTCAATAGAAAATTTTACCAAAATTTTCTTTCAACAGAAATTTTCTTTCAATAGAAAATTGTGTCAAAATTTTATTTCTATAGAAAATTTTGTCAACATTTTATCGCTATAGAAAATTTTGTCAACATTTTATTTCTCTCGAAAATGTTGCCAAAATTGTATTTCTATAGAAATTCTTGTCAAAATTTTATTTCTCTAGAAAATGTTGTCAAAATTTTATTTCTCTAGAAAATGTTGTCAAAATTGTATTTCTCTAGAAAATTATGTCAACATTGTATTTCTAAAGAAAATCTTGTCAAATATTTTCAAACATCTATTGTTATTTTTGGGCTTTTAAGGTCAGGTATTTTAATGCGAATAAAAGATTAATTTATTCCATTTTTGTCATCCAACGTTTCGCTGGGCGATTCCAGCTTCTTCAGGGATGGTATTTTTATTGAATATTTAATCTTTCGTCAGGTTATTTTCTATTGCACTTATAAAGTTTTCTTATTCGCTAACATATGATATGAGACAAACACAAAACTTTATATAATTGCTGAAAATAATCAGATTTAAAACTAAATATCACAGAGCTTTCCTATTATCTAGATCACAGTTGAATATCGACTCTATAGAAAATTTTACCAAAATTTTCTTTCAATAGAAAATTTTGCCACAATTTTCATTCAATAGAAAATTTTGCCAAAAGTTTCCTTCAATAGAAGATTTTGCCAAAATTTTCTTTCAATAGAAAATTTTGTCAAAATTTTATTTCTCTAGAAAATGTTGTCAAAATTTTATTTCTGTAGAATATTTTGTCAACATTTTATTTTTATTGAAAATTTGGTCAAAATTTTATTCCCTAGAAAATTTTGTCAAAATTTTATTTCTATAAAAAATTTTTGTCAAAATTTTATTTCTCTAGAAAATGTTGTCAAAATTTTATTCCTATAGACAATTTTGTCAAACTTTTCTTTCAATAGAAAATTTTACCAAATTTTTCTTTCAATAGAAAATGTTGCCAATATTTTCATTCAATAGAAAAATTTGCCAAAATTTTCATTCAATAGAAAATTTTGCCAAAAGTTTCTTTCAATAGAAGATTTTATTTATTTCTATAGAAAATTTTGTCAAAATTTTTTTTCTATAAAAAAATTTGTCAACATTTTATTTCTATAGAAAATTTTGTCAACATTTTATTTCTATAGAAAATGTTGTCAAAATTGTATTTCTCTAGAAAATTTTGTCAAATATTGTTTCTATAGAAAATGTTGTCAAAATTTTGTTTCTATAGAAAACTTTGTCAAAATTTTGTTTCAATAGAAAATTTTGTCAAAATTTTATTTCTATAGAAAATTTTACCTCTATAGAAAATTTTACTTCTATAGAAAATGTTGTCAAAATTTTAGTTCTATAGAAAATTTTGTTAAAATTTTATTGCTCTAGAAAATGTTGTCAAAATTGTATTTCTCTTGAAAATGTTGTCAAAGTTATAATTCTATAGAACATTTTGTCAAATATTGTTTTAATAGAAAATTTTGTCAAAATTTTATTTATAGAAAATCTAGTCAAAATTTTATTTCTATAGAAAATTTTGTCAAAATTTTATTTCTATAGAAAATGTTGTCAACATTTTATTTCTATACAAAATTTTGTCAAAATTTTATTTCTATAGAAAATTTTGTCAAAATTTTATTTCTGTAGAATATTTTGTCAACATTTTATTTTTATTGAAAATTTGGTCAAAATTTTATCCCCTAGAAAATTTTGTCAAAATTTTATTTCTATAAAAAATTTTTGTCAAAATTTTATTTCTATAAAAAATTTTTGTCAAAATTTTATTTCCATAGAAAATTTTGTCAAAATTTTATTTTTATAGAAAATTTTGTCAAAATTCTATTTTTATAGATAATTTTCTCAAAATTTTATTTCCATAGAAAATTTTCTCAAAATTTTATTTCTACAGAAAATTTTCTCATAATTTTATTTCTATAGAAAATTTTGTAAAAATTTTATTTCTATAGAAAGTTTTGTCAAAATTTTATTTCTATACAAAATTTTGCTAAATTTTATTTCTATAGAAAATTTTGTCAAAATTTTATTTCTATAGAAATTTTTGTCAAAATTTTATTTCTATAGAAAATTTTGTCAAAATTTTATTTCTCTAGAAAATGTTGTCAAAATTGTATTTCTATAGAAAATTTTGTCAAATATTGTTTCTATAGAAAATTTTGTCAACATTTTATTTCTCTAGAAAATGTTGCCAAAATTTTATTTCTCTAGAAAATGGTGTGAAAATTGTATTTCTATAGAAAATTTTGTCAAATCTTGTCAAAATTTTCTTTCAATAGAAAATTTTGTTGCTATAGAAATTTTTTTTTTAAATTTAATTTTTATAAAAAATTTTGTCAAAATTTTATTCCCAGAGAACGTTTGGTCAAAATTTTATTTATATAGAACATTTTATCACAATTTTATTTCTATAGAAAATTTTTTAATATCTTATATCTATAGAAAATTTTGTCAAAATTTTAGATCTATTGAAATTTTTTTTCAAAATTTTATATCTATAGAAAATTTTGTCAAAATTTTATTCCCAGAGAACGTTTGGTAAAAATTTTATTTCTTTAGAACATTTGGTCACATTTTTATTTTTATAGAAAATTTTGGTAATATTTTATATCTATAGAAACTTTTGTCAAAATTTTATTTCTATAGAAAATTTTGTCACAATTTAATTCTTATAGAAAATTTCGTCAGAATTTTATAGCTATAAAAAATTATATTTCGATAGAAAATTTTGTCAAAATTTTATTTCGATAGACAATTTTGTCAACATTTTATTTCTATAAAAAGGAATATTTGAAAAAATCAAGCAAAACATCAAAAATTCTACCAATGTAACAAACAGTGAAAAATCTAACATTTTCGTTAGAATCCTACCAACTGCGGCAACCGTGCCCAACGGAGCCCAACGGGGCCCACCCTGAGCATTTCTGGGAAAGACACCATATGTCTTTTTCATTTACTGTTAGGTGTTGCGAACATATGCACTAACTTATAATACCCTGTTCCACATACTTTTCAAACAGTGGAAAAATATGTTGAAAAGTATACAGTTGAAGACATACTCGTGACAGTTTTTATAAAAATTTCTATTCGATTTCGGTTACAAACTTTATTCGAAATGAAAGTTGATTTTAGCTTTCTGAAAGTTATATTCAAAACATAGTATCACAATTTATTCCAATGCATATAGGTTTACGAAAACAAAAATTCATAAATTTCTCTACCCAGTCTTGAAATAAAATACTTTACACAGAGTAGAGAATTTTATAGATTCTTTTAAGTGGAAATTGACAGGAAATTGACATAGATTTTGTTTTTTGAAAATATTATCAAACTTTGAAACAACATGTTTTTCCCCCAGCTCTGTCTGTCAAGTATTCTTAAAGTAATAGAATCCTTTTTATGTTAAGCTCTCAACACTTTTATTCAACATAGGTATATTCTACCATATATACAAGTATTGTATTAAAGTTGAATACATCATGAATGTAGCCTATAACTCAAATTTCATTCATGGCATTGTTCGTTATTCATTGACTCTGGTCAAAAGAAATCAATCAAAAGTTTTCCCATAAATTTTCCTAAGCTCTATTACATGTAGAGCCTTTAGGCACTTCACATGGTTTTGTTCAAGTTGAAATTTTATTTTTGTTGCTGTTGTTTTTCATCTATTGTTATTTCTTAGCCTTTCATTTAGATATTGAGTTTCATTTCCATGAAAATTCGATTATCCCATTTTTGTGCTTTATTTGGTGAACCACTTATTTACTCCACACTAAAGTATTTTCCTACACACATAGATATATGCATGTGTGTATGTATTTATTTAATGGTTTTTCTCAAAGGATATCTGAACACGTTGTTGGTAATGATGATGATGCGATGATGTTGATGATGAAAGACTTTACGTTCTTTACCTATAGCTAAGGAGATTTCTTGGTCTGTTTGTTTGCATATAAGGAATTTTTCACCTTGAGCAAAGTTCATAAGAAATGTGATAATGCTCGTTATTATATTTGACTTTATTTGCTGAGAATTTCTATATGGGGCATTTAATGAAAGATTGGATTGGCAATTGTAATTACCATTAAATTAAGGATATTAAAGAAAAACGATCATACAGATCCAATAAAATTTTCTGTTAAATGTTGTCTTTTGGTATTCAAATAGAAATGTCAGTTTTGCAGATAAATGACGGGTTGTCTATGTCATACTTCAAGCCGAAAGTGAATCGTTAATAATATTAAATAATATCAGGCAAATGCCCACATTAACTACTATTACAGGAGCGTATATTTTTCATGGTGTAGCCAAAGCAAATCGTAAAATTGTTGCCCTACAGGCAAAGTAACGCGTTATATTGACTTAATTTTATTGTTCAAAAGCCACAATTTTTGGGAAAAAATCAAATTTTACAATCAGTTCAGTTTGTTCAACTTAGCTTCCGTTTGGCATGAAAGAGGCTGACATTATACAAAGTTTAGCTAACATATCTTTTATAGAAAACTTTTATCAAAAATTCATTTCTATAAAAACTTTTCCTTTTGAACAAAATTTTATTCCTAGAGAAAATTTTGTGAAAATTTTATTCATAGAGACAATTTTGTCAAACTTTTGTCAAAATTTTATTTATATAGACAATTTTGTCAAAATGTTATTCCTGGAGCAAATTTTGTCAAAATTTTATTTTTATATACAATTTTGCAAAATTTTATTTGTATAGAAAATTTTGTAAAAATTTTATTTGTATAGAAAATTTTGTAAAAATTTTATTTGTATAGAAAATTTTGTAAAAATTTTATTTGTATAGAAAATTTTGTTAAAATGTTATTCCTAGAAAATTGTGTCAAAATTGTATTCCTAGAGAAAATTTAGCCAAAATTTTATTCCTAGAGAAAATTTAGCCAAAATTTTATTCCTAGAAAAAATTTTGTTTCTGAAGATAATTGTGTCAATATTTTATTCGTGGAGAAAATTTTGGTAAATTTTAGTTCCTAGATAAAATTTTGTCGAACTTTTATTTTGTTAGTAAATTTTGTCAAAATTTAATTCCTTGAGAAAATGTTGTGAAAATTTTATTCCTAGAGAAAATTTTGTCAAAATTTTATTCCTAGAGAAAATTTTGTCAAAATTTTATTCCTAGAGAAAATTTCGTTTCTGTAGATGATTGTGTCAATATGTTATTCGTGGAGAAAATTTTGGTGAATTTTAATTCCTAGATACAATTTTGTCAAACTTTTATTTTATTAGTAAATTTTGTCAAAATTTAATTCCTTGAGAAAATTTTGACAAAATTTTATTTCTATTAAAAATTTTGTTAAAATTTTTATTGCTATAGGAAATGTTATCAAAATTTTAATCGTGGAGAAAATTTTAATTCCTTGAGAAAATGTTGGCAAAATGTTATTTTTACAGAAAATTTTATTTCTACAGAAAATATTGCCAAAAATTTTTTCTATAGAAAATTTTGTGAAATTTTTGTTCTTATATTAAGTTTTGTCAAAATGTTATTTCTATAGAAAATTTTTTCAAAATTTTATTTCTATTGCAGCTTAAAACCATACATTGACTAAACTATAAGGGTAGCTTAACCAAAAGAGGAAAATAATGTTTGTCAAATTTATTTGGCACGCTCAAAATAAACCCAGGAAAAGAGATATGTTTGTTTTGAATTTATTTCGCCATAAGCCGGCTAGCAATGTAAAACCTTTTTTCGGAGGGTTCAAGTGTGTTTTTGTTGGGTTTAATAAACTGCCTGAATTTATTCTGATAATTGGTTGATAGCTTTGCTGCAAGTAGAGGATGCTGATGAGGAATGTGGTAATTCCGAAACGTGCGTCCATCCAACCATCTTGCAGTCTATAGGGCTTTGCCCAAATAAATTTGACAAACATTCTTTTCCTCTGTTGGTTAAGCTACACTTGTAGTTTAGTCAATGTATGGTTTTAAGCTGCAATAAAAAACAACAACAATGCTTAAAGAACAAAACCAACAATAACAAAACAAAAGGAATGGAAAATTTTATTTCTATAGAAAATTTTACCAAATTTTTTTTCTATATAAAGTTTTCCAAAATTTTGTTCGTATGTAGAATTTTGTAAAAATTTTATTTCTATAGAAAATGTTGTCAAAATTTTATTTCTATAGACATTTAGTGAAATTGTTATTCCTAGATAAACTTTTGTCAAAATTTTATTTCAATAAACAATTTTGTCAAATTGTTATTCCTAAATAAACTTTGGTCAAAATTTTATTTCTATAAATAGTTTTATCAAAATTTTGTTTCTATAGAAAATTTTGCCAAAATGTTATTTCTATAGAAAATTTTGTCAAAATTTTATTTCTATAGAAAATGTTGTCAAAATTATTATTTTGTCAAAATTTTATTCCTATGTAGAATTTTGTCAAAATTTCATTTCTGTTGAAAATTTTGTCAAATTTTTATTCCTAGAGAAAATGTTGTCAAAATTTTATTCTTAAAAAAATGTTGTTGCTGTGTCAATGTTTTATTTGTGGAGAGAATTTTGGTAAATTTAAATGCCTAGATAATGTTTTGTCAGACTTTTATTTTGTTAGAAAATGTTGACAAAATTTTATTTTTTTTTTAAATTTAGTTAACATTTTTATTTCTATTGAAAATGTTATCAAAATTTTATTCCTGGAGAAAATTTTAATAAAATTTAATTCCTTGAATAAATGTTGGCAAAATTTTATTTTTAAAGAAAATTTTATTTCTACAGAAAATTTTGTTAAAATTTTATTTCTATAGAAAATTTGGTCAAATTTTTATTCTTATATAAAATTTTGTCAAAATTTTATTTCTATAGAAAATTTTGTCAAAATTTTATTTCTGTAGATTTTTAGTCAAATTGTTATTTCTAGATAAACTTTTGTCAAAATTTTATTTCTATAGAAAATTTTGTCAAATTTTAATTTTTATAAAAATTTTTTTAAAATATAGGAAATTTTATCAAAATGTTATCCGTGGAGAAAATTTTAATAATGTTTACTTCCTTGAGAAAATGTTGGCAATTTTTTTTTTTAATTTTATTTATACAGAAAATTTTGTCAAAATTTGATTTCTATAGAAAATTTTGTTAAATTGTTATTCCTAGATAACGTTTTGTCAAAATTTTATTTCAATAGAAAATTTTGTAAAATTTTTATTCTTATATAAAATTTTGTAAAAATTTTATTTCTAAGGAAAATTTTGTCAAAATTTTATTTCAATAGACAATTTTTTCAAATTGTTATTTATAGATAAACTTTTGTCAAACTTTTATTTCTATAAATAATTTTATCAAAATTTTATTTCTTAGAAAATTTTGTCAAAATTTTATTTCTATAGAAAATTTTGTCAACATTTTATTTCTAAATTTGTTTATTTTTAAAATTTTATTTGTATAGAAAATTTTACCAACATTTTATTTCTATAGAAAATTTTGCCAAAATTTTATTTCTATAAAAAATGTTGTCAACATTTTATTTCTATACAAATTTAGTCAAATTGTTATTCCTATATAAACTTTTGTCAACATTTTATTTCTATAGAAAATTTTGTCAAATTCTTATTCTTATATAAAAGTTTGTAAAAATGTTTTCTTCTACAGAAAATGGTGTCAAAATTTTTTTTCAATAGACAATTTTCTCAAATTATTATTTCTAGATAAACTTATGTCAAAATTTTATTTCTATAAATAATTTTATCAAAATTTTATTTCTATAGAAAATTTTGTCAAAATTTTATTTCTTTACAAAATTTTGTAAAAATTTTATTTCTATAGAACATTTTGCCAAAATTTTATTTTTATAAATAATTTAAGCAAAATTTTATTTCTATATAGAATTTTGTCAAAATTTCATTTCTGTTGAAAAATTTGTCAAAATTTTATTTCTATAAAAATATTTTCCAAATTTTTATTCTTATATAAAATTTTGTCAAAATTTTATTTCAATAGACAATTTCGTCAAATTGTTATTTCTACATAAACCCTTGTCAAAATTGTATTTCTATAAAAAAATTTTCAAATTTTATTTCTATAAAAAATTTTGTCAAAATTTTATTTCTATAGAAAATTATGTCAAAATATTATTTCTATTGAAAATTTTGTCAAAATTTTATTTCTATAGAGAATTGTGTCAAAATTTCAGTTCTATAGACGATTTTGTCAAATTATTATTTCTAGATAAACGTTGTCAAAATTTTATTTCTATAGAAAATATTGTCCAATTTTTTTTCGTATAAAAATTTTTGTTAAAATTTTATTTCTATGGAGAATTTTGTCAAAATGTTATTTCTATAGAGAATTTTATCAAATTGTTATTCTTAGATAAATTTTTGTTAAAATTTTATTTCTATAAAAAATTTTATCAAAATTTTATGTCTATAGAAAATTTTGTAAAAATTTTATTTCTGTAGAAAATTTTCTTAAAATTTCGATAGAAAATTATGTCAAAATTTTATTTCTATAGAAAATGTTTTCAAAATTTCATTTCTTAGCCGATTCCAAACGGCATTTTAAATTTCAGGAGAAACCATCCGAAATTTTAAGCAGTTGCCCATCAAAAAAATTTGGAAGTTCTTCCAAAAGCACTTCCAGAAGATGCACTCCCAATGATGTCATTTATTTGAACTACCCAGGAAGTTCTTTTAATTCAATTTTTTATAACTAGGTTTTTTTCATACTTTTAATGGGGAATTTTAACATTTTTGTTTCAAATAGGTTAAAAACAGAGTAAGAATTCATAAAATGGTACAAATCATTTAAATTTTGTCGCAAAAAAATGCTAAATCCAATCTGAAAAAATTGTGAATTTTTGAAAATAGTTGAGGTCAAATGTTTCCTACAATATTTGGATTCCGTTAAAAATTATAAAAAATTATAAAAATTATTTACTTGACAAAATATCACAATTTTTTTTTAATTTGCATCCAAAACATTGAATTCGTATCACACCTTAAGAAGTGATGCAAATTCAGTGCATCGGCTCTTGAAATGGAGGACTTCCATCCTATGACAAGCCCATGTTAAATTAACCGCTTCTTCGTCAATTTTGCACCACTTCCGGATCCCAAAAGAACATTTTCATTCACTTTTTTTGGCGATCCTTTTTTTGCTGGGTGATTACAGCAAACTTTGTCTTCAAGGCGTACAGCAACATACAATATTCAAATTTCTACCTCTTAAATTGACTTGGATTTTTTTGACTGGATTGCCTCTATGGCAATTTATATTATTCTGCAAAATAGTTTTGTTTTTCTTTATTTATTTCTTTGCTCTTCTGTGGATAGATATACATTTCTGTTCTCTACAAAATTCACAACAAAATTGGAATTTTCGGAAATACCTTTCTTATCACATTCCTCTTACAGAGATCATGTTAAATCTAATTAACATTTGCTGTTATGTTTAATCCGTAGTATTAAGTTATGGGATTGTATTGTTTAATTAAATTGATAAAGCAAAACAATTAACACCTGAATCAATACTTAGGTTACATTTTTGTCACAGTAACAGAATATTTTTTGTTTCGATCACAAATTATTTGATGCAATTAATTTTTAAATGAAATTTCTTAAATCAAGGAAATTATACTATCAACCACCGACGATAATTAAAAATATTTCTAGTTAAAAAATCAATTAAATCACTTAATTTGTATATTTGAACATTTTTTAATTCATTAAAGAGTTTAATTGAAAAACTTTTGGTTGTATTTGTTTTTTTTTATCTCGGTATCGATAGCAAAAGCATTATTATAACGACAAAAATTTTGGAACAGGACACGATTTTGCATTAAGTTTAGCATTTCTATATATTTGGGTATGAGACACCTTTAATATGAGGCCTTTTATATTCTCACATAAAAATGATAGTATTTCGTCCCTCTTATTAAGTTTGAAATTTTATCAGAATTCCTCTTAGTAAATAACACTTGCTTTAAACCGAAATCTCTAAAATTTAATTTGCTTCATTCCAATGTTAGATTTCTTTAGTTATTTATTTATTTTGGTTTGCTTTATTTTGTGGCGATGTGCTCCTCCCAGAGATGGTCCGAATAGCAATTTTTTTCTATTGTCAAAAACGTCATATACATATGTAGCAAATCTCGAAAACACTTGAGATTCGATTTCAAACTATTTTTTTAATATAGTTTGAAATCAAATTGAAGATTTTTTATATAAAAATATTTTGAAATTTTCACTTATATTATTCAAATTTTTATTTTGTCAAAAATTAAATAATTTCCAAAGGTTTACGGCATTTTTGACGTCTAGTAAAATACGTCGTATATATATGTCCATCTCTGGTTCCTCTTATCCTTTTCTCCTATAGCTTCTTCTTTGTTGTTGTCATTGTCTCCCCAACATCGATGTGGTTGTTCTTTACATATTCATAAGAATGACTGAGTGAATGTTCGTTTGCATGCATATCTTAAATATTTATAAAGTTTTATTCAGATAATGGGTCTCAGGTATATAGCTCAGGGCCAAAGACTTTATTCCTTCCAAACCATAACAAAAGAATGGTCGTTGAAAGTGTTATTATAGTTGTTTTAGTCATTAACACCATTACCCAAAATATTTTTTTTTGTTTGCAGAGAAAAGTGGAAATAGCATGCATGAATTCATTGCGAGAGGGGGGGGGGAGGGGGTGTGAAATAATAAAAATAAATAAACATGAAATTGTTATGAAGTTATGTTTATGGTTTCGGAGGTTTATAAGGCTAGTTTGCTTCAAGGATATACATTTTGTGCCAAATATACAAATGTAAAATACACTTGCTTTAATAACGATAAGTGAACCAAATATTTTCTACAAATTTAATATAAAAGCTTAAAATATGAATATTAACCAAATTACTTAGACCAATCCAAAATCTAAATAATTATCGCATTTAGCGAATTTTCCGTTTTTATACGGACGGACATCGCTAGAAAGACTTAGAAAATCACCACGAACCAGATAACGATTTGTCATCGTTGGTAAGATTTTATAAAAAATGATAGATTTTTTACTGTTTGGCAGAATGGTATAATTCTTGATGTTTTGGTAGATTTTGCAAGGAAATTTTCTATAGAAATACAATGTTTACAAAAATTTTCTATAGAAATAAAATTTTCACAAAATTTTCTATAGAACTAACATTTTCACAAAATTTTGTATAGAAATACAATTATCACAAAACTTTCTATATAAATAAATTATTATTATTATTAGTTTATTTAAAATCATAATAAATTATGAAAATAAATACAAAAAAAAATGAAGGTACTAACAACTATAGAAATAAAATTTTCACAAAATTTTCTATAGAAATAAAATTTTCATAAAAATTCCTATAGAAATTAAATTTTCACAAAACTTTCTATAGAAATTAAATTTTCACAAAATTTCCTATAGAAATTAAATTTTCACAAAATTTTCTATAGAAATAAAATTTTCACAAAATTTTCTATAGAAATAAAATTTTCTACAGAAATACTATTTTGACAAAATTTTCTATAAAAATAAAATTTTGACAAAATTTTCTATAAAAATAAAATTTTGACAAAATTTTCTATAAAAATAAAATTTTGACAACATTTTCTATAAAAACAAAAATTTTACGAAATTTACCATAGAAATAAAATTTTCACAAAATTTTTATAGAAATAAAATTTTCCATATAAATAAAATTTTATAAAAAATTAAAAAAAAAAAAAATAAAATCTTGGCAAAACTTTCTATAGAAACAAAATTTTCGCAAACTTTTCTATAGAAATAAAATTTTCTATAGAAATACTATT
This sequence comes from Haematobia irritans, assembly GCF_050003625.1. Taxonomy (NCBI): domain Eukaryota; kingdom Metazoa; phylum Arthropoda; class Insecta; order Diptera; family Muscidae; genus Haematobia; species Haematobia irritans. The sequence continues at coordinate 210,776,911 of NC_134398.1, forward strand.
TTGACAAAATTTTCGATAGAAATAAAATTTTGACAAAATTTTCACAAAATATTCTATAGAAACAAAAATTTCACGAAATTTTCTAAAGAAATAAAATTTTCTATAAAAATAAAATTTTGACAAAATTTTATATAAAAATAAAATCTTGACAAAACTTTCTATAGAAATAAAATTTTCACAAAATATTCTATAGAAATAAAAATTTCACGAAGTTTTCAATAGAAATAAAATTTTCACAAAATTTTTTATTGAAATAATATTTTGACAAAAATTTCTATTGAAATAAAATCGTTACGATATGTTATGTAGGAATAAAATGTAAAAACAAAAATGTAGAAATAAAATGTAAAAATAAAATTTTGGCCATTTTTTTTATAGAAATAAAATTTTCATAAAATTTTCTATAGAAATAAAATTTTGAGAAAATCTATATATTATATATAAAATTCAAAGTATGGTTGTTTATTTGTTTGTTTGTATGTTCCTGGTAGGCTCGGAAACGGCTGAGCCGATTTACTTGAAACTTTCAGGGATCGTAAGGGGCGGTAATGTGGTGAAAATAAGGTACCTCATTTTTTGACACCTGGTCGCGGAGGGGGTCTCCTCCTTGTCCAACTTTTTGAAAATTGGACCAGAGTTGACCGATTTGCTTGAAAGTTTCACTGAATGTTGGGGTTGCCATCTAGACAAAAATCCACTACAGTATTTTTCGATGTTTGGTCGCGGTGGGGGACCTCCCCCTTGTCCGAATTTTTTTTAATGTACAGTGAAAAAACCAAAAATTCTTTAAATTACCTGAGGTTTACAGAGAACAGGCTATGAGGTTATGAAATTAAAATGAGGTGTTCATATGTGTACGGGGAGGGGGACATTCCTCTTGCCCAACTATATGAAACTTTGAACAAAATTATCCGATTTGTTTGAAATTTTCAGGAAAGGTTGAATGAGGCGTCTAGACAAAGAACGGCTACTTTATTTTTCGATATTTGGTCGGGGTCCCCCTCCCATTTGCCCGACTTTTTTAAAGTACAGTGAAAACAAAACTAAAGTCCTCCGACTGAAATTTTATGAAAAAATAGGGTGAGGTTATGAAATTTATATTAGGTTCAGTACATACAGAGAAACAATTAAACTTATCTAATTTACTTGAAATTTACAGAGGACGTGGGGAGAGGGTATGAAATTAATATAGGATACTTGATTTTGTGATATGTGGACGGAAAGGCTGGCTGCCCCTTGCCCTGGTGTTTGAAAATTGGGCTTATAATTTGCTTGACGTTTTCTGGGACGTTTACACAAGATCACTTGATCACTTTTCGATCTTTCGTCGGGGAGGCGGGACCTCTAAAACTGAAAAAACTAAAATTCGCCGTTTGGTAGTTTATGAATTCAATATAGGGTACGTGATTTTCAGATATCTGGTCGGAGTGGAGCGAAGGTGACTCAATTTTCTATGGAAATAAAATTTTGACTAAATTTTCTATAGAAAAAAGTATTTCTATAGTAATAAAATTTTGAATAATTTTTTTATAGAAATAAAATTTTGACAAAATTTGCTATAGAAATAAAATTATGACAAAAATATAAAAAAAAAAATTTGACAATAACATTTTGACAAAATTTTCTATAAAATACAACTTTGAAAAAATTTTCTGTCAATATTCCACATATGTATATGACCTTAAAATAAAATAAAAATAATAATTTCGATTGTTCGAAATATTTCAAATAAATCGATATGGGCATTAAAATGGATCGAAAATGGAGGAAACATAAAAAGATAGCCGTAATTGGAAGTTGATTTTCATTTACAATCATGCTGTACATTGATCGAATGAATAACGCAATGGAAACTAATTTGCGTAAAAACTTACTTAGTTACAAAAATGTGAAGTGTTTTAAAAAATTTGGGTTAGCGGGAGTCGGAGTCGAGCAAAATTTTTACGACTTCTACTCCGACTCCAGCAAAATCTTCAGACTCCGACTCCAAGACTCCGACTCCGGCTCCACAGCCCTGATGTTGAGGAGAAGGATACCTTTCCTTGACAAACCACACTTTAAAATTCACAGGAAATGTAGAAAATATGAAAGAATTCAAATCTTTTCGAATTTGTTTTCAGCACGAAGGATATGGTTGACTAACTTAACACAAAATGTTCACACAAATACGCATCGGAAGGTGCAGCGAAGCGGGACGGGTTACGCTAGTTTTCTATAAAAACAAAATTTTCACAAAATTTTCTATAGAAATAAAATGTTTTTTGGTCAAATTTTGTCCTAATTTTTATTAGTTTTTTTTTCCTCGTGTGGCACCCGTGCTCTGATACCAATACTTCCCCATACTAGATGGAGGGTGTATTAAAGTAAAGACAAAAATCTTTAAAAATGCCTTAGCTTTTTCAGTAAATTGAGCTCCAGTAAACTGTTTTTCCTCATCTTGCTTATTTTATTTTAAAAATTTATTTTAATTTTCATTTATAAATTCTTGGAAAATAAGTCCTTTGATTATTTTTCCCAAGTAAATAGTAAATAAATGCAATACAACATTTTTTCTTTATCCTTGAGCAAAGAAGTAATTTATTTTCTTTGTTTACTTGGCCCAGCTGGTCTCATTTACCCCCTCAGAATAGCGTCAATTGAACACAAATGTACTTTGTTATAAAAGTAAAGTAAATCCCTCCATCCTTGTATTAATTGAAAATTGCACAGACTTTCAGACAATTCAGGTTTACTTTTTGGGTAAATGGAAAAATAAACGGAAAAAATTCTCTTCATGGTGGACGACCCAATGGACCAATTGAAAGGACATTCACTTGAAATCTGCTTAATGAAACATTTAAAAGGTGGAGATGAACATTCATCTCTTCTGTTTATTTTATTCAATTACTTACTGGAAAGTCATTCATTTATTACCAATAAATTATATGAGAATATTTCGCTTTTACCTCGATAACTTTTGGGTAATATTGCCTTGCCTTTAAGTGAACTGCAGTTTTTTTTCACAATTAAATATCGTTTTCATGCCATTGTGTAAAGATTTGATTGGGCATTAAGGACATACAATGCAAAGTTAACGAAAAACTACAGTGGCTATTGATTTTCTGTATTATTTTTCTGTATATGGGCGACAGCAATAAGAAAGAGGCAAGAGCGTGTAGAGAGGACTATGTGATACCTCTAGATAAACTTAAGACATGTAAGGAAAGTCTAAACTCGGGCGGGGTCGACTATAATATACTCTGTCCCACCTTGTAGATCTACATTTTGGATGCAATCTCAAACCCATCATGTTTGTTGGATGCTAAATATAAAGGTTTATGTGCTATAAGACTTTGAAAAAAATTTCTATAGAAATGAAATATCGACAAAATTTTCTATAGAAATGAAATTTTGACAAAATTTTCTACAGAAATGAAATTTTGACAAAACTTTGCATAGAAATAAAACTTTGGCAAAATTACCCATAGAAATAAAATGTTGAAAAAATTTTCTATAGAAATAAAATGTTGAAAAAATTTTCTATAGAAATAAAATTTTGACAAAATTTTCTACAGAAATAAAATTTTAAAAAAATTTCTATGGGAATAAAATTTTGACAAAATTTTCTCTAGAAATAAAATTTTGAAAAAAATTTTATAGAAATAAAATTTTGACAAAATTTTCTATAGAAATAAAATTTTGACAAAATTTTCTCTAGAAATAAAATTTTTAAAAAATTTTTTATAAAAATAAAATTTTGACAAAATTTTCTATAGAAATAAAATTTTACAAAATTTTCTATAGAAATTAAATTTTGACAAAATTTTCTATAGCAATAAAATTTTGACGAATTTTTCTATAGAAATAAAATTTTAACAAAATTTTCTATAAAAAAAATTGGCACAATTTTCTATACAAATAAAATTTTCACAAAATTTTCTATAGAAATAAATTTTTGACCAAATTTTCTATAGAAAAAAATTTGAAAAAAATTTCTATAGAAAAAAATGTTGACAAAACTTTGCATAGCAATACCATTTTGACAAAATTACTCATAGAAATAAAATGTTGAAAATTTTTTCTATAGAAATAGTAATTTGAAAAAATTTTCTACAGAAATAAAATTTTGCAAAATTTTATATAGAAATAAAATTTTGACAAAATTACCCATAGAATTAAAATGTTGAAAAATTTTTCTATAGAAATAGCACGTTGAAAAAATTTTCCACAGAAATAAAATTTTGACAAAATTTTATATAGAAATACAATTTTGACAAAATTGTCTATAGAAATAAAATTTTGACAAAATTTTCTATAGAAATAAAATTTTGACAAAAATTTCTATAGAAATAAAATGTTGACAAAACTTTGTATAGAAATAAAATGTTGACAAAACTTTGTATAGGAATAAAGTTTTGACAAAATTTTCTATAGAAATGAAATTTTGACAAAATTTTCTATAGAAATAAAAATTTGACAAAATTTTCTATAAAAATAAAATTTAACAAAATTTTCTATAGAAATAAAATTTAACAAAATTTTCTATAGAAATAAAATTTTCTATAAAAATAAAAATTAAATTAAATTAAATTTTGACGAAATTTTTTATAGAAACAAAATAAAATTTTGACAAAATTTTCTATAGAAGTAAAATTTTGACAAAATTTTCTATAGAAGTAAAATTTTGACAAAATTTTCTATAGAAGTAAAATTTTGACAAAATTTTCTATAGAAATAAAATTTTGACAAAATTTTCTATAGAAATGAAATTTTGACAAAATTTTCTATAGAAATAAAAATTTGACAAAATTTTCTATAGAAATAAAATTTGACAAAATTTTCTATAGAAATAAAATTTTGATAAAATTTTCTTTAGAAATAAAATTTTGACAAAATTTTCTATAGAAATAAAATTTTGAAAACATTTTCTATAGAAATAAAATTTTGACAAAATATCTAAAAAAATCTATAGAAATAAAATTTTGACAAAATTTTCTATAGAAATAAAATTTTGACAAAATTTTCTATAGTAATAAAATTTTGACAAAATTTTCTATAAAAATAAAATTTTGACAAAATTTTCTCTAGAAATAAAATTTTGACAAAATTTTCTATAGTAATAAAATTTTGACAAATTTTTCTATAGAAATAAAATTTTGACAAAATTTTCTATAGAAAAAAATTTTGACAAAATTTTCCATAGAAAAAAATGTGAAAAAAATTTCTATAGAAATAAAATGTTGACAAAATTTTGTATAGGAATAAAATTTTGACAAAATTTTCTATAGAAATGAAATTTTGAAAAAATTTCTATAGAAATAAAATTTTGACAAAATTTTCTATAGAAATAAAATTTTGACAAAATTTTCTATAAAAAATAAAATTTTGACGAAATTTTTTATAGAAATAAAATTTTGACAAAATTTTCTATAGAAAAAAATTTTTGAAAAGAATTGATATAGAAATAAAATTTTGACAAAATTTTCTATAGAAATAAAATTTTGACACAATTTTCAATGGAAAAAAAATTGAAAAATATTCTATAGAAACAAAATGTGGACAACATTTTGTATAAAAATAAAAATTTGACAAAATTTTCTATAGAAATGAAATTTTGAGTATATTTTCTATAGAAAAAAAATTTTAAAAATTTTCTATAGAAATAAAATGTTGACAAAATTTTCTATAGAAATAAAATTTTTTACAAAATTTTCTATAGGAATAAAATGTTGACAAATTTTTCTATAGAAATAAAATGTTGACAAAATTTTCTATAGAAATGAAATTTTGACAACATTTTCTATAGAAATGAAATGTTGACAAAATTTTCTATAGAAATAAAATTTTGACAAAATTTTCTATGGGAATAAAATTTTGACAAAATATTCTATAGAAATAAAATTTTGACAAAATTTTCTACAGAAATGAAATTTTGACAAAAATTTCTATAGAAATACAATTTTGACAAAATTTTCCACAAAAATAAAGTTTTGACTACATCTTTTATAGAAAATTTGTTTACAAAATTTTTATAGAAATAAAATTTTGACTAAATTTTCTGCAAAAATAAAATTTTGACAAAATTTTGTATAAAAATAAAAAATTTACAAAATTTTCTATAGAAATAAAATTTTGACAAAATTTTCTATAGAAATAAAATTTTGACAAAATTTTCTATAGAAATAAAATTTTGACAAAAATTTTCTTTATGATTTTTTTTTGACAAAAAATATTGAAATAAAAGCATTATTATTTATTTTTATTTCAACTTAACAAACAACCCGAGTAGTTTAACCAACAGAGGCATGGTATGTTTGTCAACAGTAGAATAGTCGAAAGTCTAAATTTTTGAAATTGTTAAAAAATTAAATTCTAAAAAACAACTTTTCAAAATTTTGAAATTGACTTTTTAATTTTCAGTGCAATCCCTATTCCGACTATATGAATAAATTTTGAAATGTTGACTCAAAAAATATTAAATCTTCAAATATAAAAAAAATTAACAAAAAAATCAGATTTTCTTATGTTAATTTGGACAGACCCTAAGAATCACCTGTTAAGCCACGTCCCTGACCAAAATTCCAATGTGATACATTGTTCTTAGTTTTGCCAGCAGCACTTGGGTATAAAGCTATTTTCCAATTGTCCTTCTATTGATTATTTCAATGTCCACTTAAATAAGATCTGCAAGACAAACACTTTTGTCACCCCTTTCTCTTATTCTGACACTCTGGAGACCTTACCGCCACAACTTTCCTTCCTTGGCATTATCTGGTAAGAATACATTCACACGTACATGCAGACACACTCACACATACCACAATATCCTCCCTGTATAACCACTTGAGCAAATTCATTTAAAATATTCCAGGCGGACATTTTCTTTGGTTTTAAGCTTCAATGACAATGTCAAGAAGGAGAAGAAGTTGTGAAAGGATATCGGAGAGAGAATGGGAAAATTTCAAGTGGTTTAGGGACACATTTTGTTAATGTTTATATTATCATTGGCTATTGGTATTGAAAAATTAAGTATCAACAAATATTGTTGACACTGTCTACTGATGCGTTTGGGGAGTAACCAAGATAGACAATGATATTAAATGAACAGAGAGTGGGTCAAGTTCGGAGAAAATGCACTTGAAGAAAAAGCTATTGTTTATTAAAGAGTTGAAATTTCTTTAGAAAATTTTGTCAAAATTTTATTTTTAGAATTTTTTTTTTAAATTTTATTTAAAAAAATTAGTTTTTATTTCTATTTCTATGGAAAATTTTGTCAAAATTTTATTTCTATAGAAAATGTTGCCAAAATTTTATTTCTATAGAAAATTTTGTCAAAATTTTATTTCTATAGGAAATCTTATCAAAATTTTATTTCTTTAGAAATTTTTTTCAACATTTTATTTTTTCTGTAGAAAGTTTTGTTAACATTTTATTTCTATAGAAAAATTCTTCAAAATTTTATTTCTATAGGAAATTTTGTTAACATTTTAGTTCTATTGAAAAATTTTACAAAATTTTATTTGTAAGAAAATTTTGTTAAAATTTTATTTCTATGGAAAATTTTGTGAAATTGTATATCTATTGAAAATTGTGTCAAAATTGCATTTCTATTGAAAATTTTGTCAAAATTTAATGTCTATAGAAAATTTTGTCAGAATTTTATTTTTATAGAAAATTTTGTCAGAATTTTATTTTTATAGAAAATAATGTCAAAATTTTATTTCCATGGAAAATTTTGTAAAAATTTTATTTCTATAGAAAATTTTATTAAAATTTTTTATTTAATTTCTATAGAAAATTTTGTCAGAATTTTATTTTTATAGAAATTTTTGTCAACGTTTTATTTCCATGGAATGTTTTGTCATAATGAAAGTTTTGTCAATATTTAATTTCTATAAAAAATTTTGTCAAAATTTTATTTCTATAGAAAATTTTGTCAAAATTTTATTTCTATAGAAAATGTTGTCAATATTTTATTTTCATGGAAAATTTTGTCATAGTTTTATTCCTGTAGAAAGTTTTGTTAATTTTTTTTCTATACAAAATTTTGTCAAAATTTTAATTATATAGAAATTTTTGTCGAAATTTTATTTCTATAGAAAATTATGTCAAAATTTTATTTCCATGGAAAATTTTGTAAAAATTTTATTTCTATAGAAAATTTTATTAAATTTTTTTTTTTAAAAATGTATTTCTTTTTTTTCTTAAAAAATGCTTGGATTGTTTAAGATTTTTTCCAAGAATAGGTTTTTCTCAACATTACATGTTATTGTTATTTTTTCTTAGTATACTCTACCACCTAATGGACCCCAAATTGTTTTGATACAAGTCAAAATTTCGGCTAGTTCATTTGCTTCAATCCAAACACTGGGGTATATTAGCATATCCTGCCATAATAAATGTCCATCCATTGAGTGGTATTAAATTTATAATGACCGAATGACGATGAAAATGAATGAATTTAAATTAAAACGATGACAACAAGGCGAAGAAGCAAAGTAATTAAATGCAAATAGCTTGGTTTATGTTAATGTGTTAACAAAATTGCTGAAAACGTTTGTTAGTTTGTTGCTTTTGTTTTTTCTTCTTTTTGTTGATGTTTTTTTTCGCTTGGACGACAACAGCAAAATGAATAGAAATTGAGATCTAAATAAGTGATAAATTTTAATAAATTGCTTTAAGGCCAAAAGAACAATTGTGTTTTTGTTTGAAATTTTCTAGTGTTTGCATTTTCACAGAGGGCGCACAGAGAGTGAATAGAAAATAACAATGTAGTTTTGAAATTAATTGTATTTACATAAGATTTTAAATTTTAAAGGAGATTTAAAGAAAACTATATAATTTTTTTTAAATTCTCGTATTTGTATGGCCTAATATTAATAATTTTTTTCTTTGTTTTTTTTTTATTTGCAGGTAAGATCCCATAAAACGAAATTAAGAAAATATGTGAGTACCAATTGCCTAAATAAGGGTATGCACTAACGCCCTAATACCCTTTTATTTCATAAACTAAGAAAATTACTCAGCTGAATTTTCTTTATAAATTAACATCCTACACGAACGAAATGTTTTCCTTTCGGATATGAGAAATCGGATATTATATCGGATATTATATTATTTACGTTATTTTTGTAGTTTTAAGGCGAGTGTCTCTAAAAGCTTAAGTTAGTCAAGTCGTTTGTAGAACACTGATATAATTAACTGAGAGGAATATTGTAGCGAAGCCACAGATTTCATGTCCTTAACATGCGAATCAGAATTTTGCTTAGCATAGAAGACGCATTTCACTGACATAAAGTTTTTTGCCTTGTCCAAACGTCTATACAATTTTTAATGAAGTCATTTTGTCCTTATAGTTAAGTGATTCGACCTAAAATTGCGTATCCTAAAAGGAAAGAAAATTTTGTTTAACTAAGGTAAACTTGGCTTTAGTAAATTCTGAAAAATTCTTCAAAAATATAATGAAATCGTGTTGAATTTTTTTACTTTTTATTACTTGATTACAAAGCAAAGAAGCGTTTAACATTTTATTCTAAAGGCTTTTTGACTTGAAACAACTGTCAACTACGGCCCGTTTTCTGAGACGGCTAAATAGAAAAAATATTAAATAAGAATTTGTTAATAAATTTTAAAATTTTTATTATTAGATGTGTGAAATTAATAATATGAGATTTACTGCAGATTAGGTAGTTCGACATATACGCAAAGGCAATACTGCAACTATATCCATTCTATAGCTTTTATTTAAGGTTAGGTTAGGTTAAAAAGATGATTCAGGTTGACCTTTCCCTTTCCAATGAAATAAATCTAAGTCAGTATTCGGCGTAGTGTGTCCTCCAATATCTTCTTTTCATTCCATTACAGGAACTATGTATCTCTCATGAATTCCCTAATTTTTTCCACTGCCTGTTTCTCATCTGGGCCAGGTCTCGAATCACTTCTTGACCATGATGTTTACTCTTTACCTACCGATGGAAGGGTAGTGACAAAGATAGTGTTCCACGTTCTCACCCTCCTCAAAACTCGCCCTACATGCACTACCCTCTGCTGGTCATATTCGGCACATATGTGCTCATAATTCTAGTTGCCGTCCTACATTCCTTGAGTAGCTTTCCATTTTCTATAGAAATAAAATTTTGACAAAAATTTCTATAGAAATAAAATTTTGACAAAATTTTCTATAGAAATAAAATTTTGACAAGATTTTCTATAAATAAAATTTTGACAATTTTTTTTTATTGAAATAAAATTTTGATAAAATTTTCTATAGAAATAAAATTTTGACAAAATTTTCGAGAGAAATAAAATGTTGACAAAATTTTCTAGGGAATAACATTTTGACCAAATTTTCAATATAAATAAAATTTTGAAAAAAATTTCTATAGAAATAAAATTTTTACAAAATTTTCTATAGAAATAAAATTTTGACAAAATTTTCTATAGAAATAAAATTTTTACAAAATTTTCTATAGAAATAAAATTTTGACAAAATTTTCTGTAGAAATAAAATTTTGAGAAAATTTTCTATGGAAATAAAATTTTGAGAAAATTATCTATGAAAATAGAATTTTGACAAAATTTTCTATAGAAATAAAATTTTGACAAAATTTTCTATAGAAATAAAATTTTTACAAAATTTTCTATAGAAATAAAATTTTGACAAAATTTTCTGTAGAAATAAAATTTTGAGAAAATTTTCTATGGAAATAAAATTTTGAGAAAATTATCTATAAAAATAGAATTTTGACCAAATTTTCAATATAAATAAAATTTTGACAAAATTTTCTATAGAAATAAAATTTTGACAAAATTTTCTATAGAAATAAAATTTTTACAAAATTTTCTATAGAAATAAAATTTTGACAAAATTTTCTGTAGAAATAAAATTTTGAGAAAATTTTCTATGGAAATAAAATTTTGAGAAAATTATCTATAAAAATAGAATTTTGACAAAATTTTCTATAGAAATAAAATTTTGACAAAATTTTCTATAAAAATAAAATTTTGACAAAATTTTCTATGGAAATAAAATTTTGACAAAATTTTTTATAGAAATAAAATTTTGACAAAATTTTCTAGGGAATAAAATTTTGACAAAATTTTTTATAGAAATAAAATGTTAACAACATTTTGTACAGAAATAAAATTTTGACAAAATCTATATATAAAATTCAATCTATGTTTGTTTATTTGTTTGTTTGTTTATATGTTCCGAGTTGGCTCCGAAACGGCTGAACCGATTTACTTGAAACTTTCAGGGATCGTAGGGGGCGTCCATGTGGTGAAAATAGGGTACCTCATTTTTTGACACCTGGTCGCGGAGGGGGGCCTCTCCTTTGTCGGACTTTTTGAAAATTGGACCAAAGTTGAGCAATTTGCTTGAAATTTTCATTGAATGTTGGGGTTGGCATCTACACAAAGATCCGCTACTTTGTATTTCGATACTTTGTGGCGGAGGGGGACCCCCTTTGTTCGACTTTTTTTTAAGTACAGTGAAAAAACTAAAGTTCTCTAAATTATCTGAGATTTACAGAGAACATGCAGTGAGGTTATGGAATTAATATGGGGTACTTGATGATTTCATATATGGACTTTTTGCCCTAATTTTTGAAACTTGGAAAAAAATTATGCGACTTGCTTGAAATTTTCATTGAATGTTGGGGTTGGCATCTAGACAAAAATCCGCTACATTATTTTTTGATATTTGGTCGGGGAGGGGGACCACCCCTTTGCCCGACTTTTTTAAGGTACAGTGAAAACAAAACTAAACTCCCCCGACTGAAATTTTACGAAAAAAATGGGTGAGATTATGAAATTTTGGGGAAGGGGAAAATTGAAATAAACTTTGTCGATTTACTTCGATAGAATTTATAGGGACCATTGAGTAGTTGCGAAATTAATATAGGGTACGTGATAGTCCGATATCAGGTCGGAGTGGAGCAAAGGTGGGCAGAGGGTGCCCTTTTGTTCGTTTTTTTTTTTTTTTTTTTTTTAAATTGAAATTAGAGGTTTGTCCATAAATGGGAACTCGGTACATAATTTTACGTATTTTGCACAGGCTTCTGCCAGACTTCTTTTTAGTAAAGAACTTAAATTTACATGAAATTGGCAGCCAACGTAGAGGGTGCATAATTTTCCAACATTTTAGCAAATGTTAAAGTGGTAAAATTTTTTATTACTTTTGCTTTTTCCGATTTATTGGATGGGAAACAATAATTCTTTGTATATTACTATAATATAGTGCTTAACTTTCAGATATGTTGAGGAGAAGGATACCTTTCCTTGACAAACCACACTTAAAATTCACAAGAAATATAGAAGATTTAGTTGGACAATCTTCTATATTTCTTGAATACAGAACATTATTTAAAAAATTTGGAAGAAAGGGTACACTCTCTCCTTAAGACGAACCGTTTTACATATGCATTCCCGCCGTATTTCTACCTATAAACGAAAAATTAAGTAGTCCGATTTGTTTAAAAGAATTCAAATCTTTTCGAATTTGTTTTCAGCACGAAGGATATAGTTGACTAAGTTAATGCAAAATGTTTCTCCAAATACGCTTCGGAAGGCGCAGCGAAGCGGGCCGAGTTACGCTAGTTTTCTATAGAAATAAAATTTTGACAAAATTTTCTATAGAAATAAAATTTTGACAACATTTTCTATAGAAATAAAATTTTGACAAAATTTTCTATAGAAATAAAATTTTGACAAAATTTTCTATAGAAATAAAATTTTGACAAGATTTTCTATAAATAAAATTTTGACAAATTTTTTTATGGAAATAAAATTTTGATAAAATTTTCTATAGAAATAAAATTTTGACAAAATTTTCTAGAGAAATAAAATATTGACAAAATTTTCTAGGGAATAAAATTTTGACCAAATTTTCAATAAAAATAAAACTTTGACAAAATTTTCTATAGAAATAGAATTTTGACAAAATTTTCTTTAGAAATAAAATTTTGAAAAATTTTTCTATAGAAATAAAATTTTGACAAAATTTTCTATAGAAATAAAATGTCGACAAAATTTTCTATAGAAATAAAATTTTTACAAAATTTTCTATAGAAATAAAATTTTTACAAAATTTTCTATGGAAAGAAAATGTTGACAAAATTTTGACAAAATTTTATATAGAAATAAAATTTTGACAAAATTTTCTATGGAAATAAAATTTTGAGAAAATTTTCTATGGAAATAAAATTTTGACAAAATTATCTATAAAAATAGAATTTTGACAAAATTTTCTATAGAAATAAAATTTTGACAAAATTTTCTATAGAAATAAAATTTTGACAAAATTTTCTATAGAAATAAAATGTTGACAAAATTTTCTATGGAAATAAAATTTTGACAAAATTTTTTTATAGAAATAAAACTTTGACAAAATTTTCTATAGAAATAAAATTTTAACAAAATTTTCTATGGGAATAAAATTTTGACCAACTTTTCAATAAAAATAAAATTTTAACCAAATTTTCTGTAGAAATAAAATTTTTACAAAATTGTCTACATAAATAGAATTTTAAAAATTTTTGCTATCGAAATAAAATTTTTACAAAATTTTCTGTAGAAATAAAAATTTTCCAAATTTTCTATTGAAAAAAATTTTGACAAAATTTTCGATAGCAATAAAATTTTGTCAAAATTTTCCGTAAAATGTTGACAAAATTTTCTATAGAACTAAAATTTTTACAAAATTTTCTATGGAAATAAAATTTTGCCAAAATTTTCTATAAGAATAAAATTTTAACAAAATTTTCGATAGGAATAAAATTTTAACAAAATTTTCGATAGGAATAAATTTTGACAAAATTTTCGTAGAAATAAAATTTGAAAAAAAAAAATTTTTTGTTTATTTTAAGTTTGGTAGATTTTTGGTAAATTTTTCATCAAATTTGTGGCCTCATGTTATTTTCGAGCCATTTAACACATTCTGTAATGGAATACACTTCTGCCTGCTGGATTGTGAGGTGGTTCGGTAATCCGAATAATATCTTGTTCTCTGCGGCCCCCACATATACTCCCAGTCTTTTCCTCTCACATATCACGATCCATCAGTGTATCAGTAATTTCCCTCTGGTATCTGTTCTGGTATCCATTTCTCCCAGGACAATCTAACTGGCGTCGGAATGTCACACTCGGCAGCTATGGCCACCTCAAGTATCCGATCATGAATTATTGCGGCATCCGTCATTTCACCCACTGTCTCACTTATTATCCTTTGTTGGTTCGTCTTTTATGTTTCCGTCCATCCGCCCAACATCTTCAACCTCATCGCAGCCATGGCGGCTACGTTTTTTTTATCTAAACCTCAATAGGTGTAAAGTCCAGCTTTTTTCTAAGGCTCTGGTTGACGTGGCTCTGGTTGGTCCAAGTATGCCATTTGTGTTTTTTTACACTCAATTCGAACCACCGTGGTACAATGGTTAGCATGCCCACCTTGCATACACAGGGTCGTGGGTTCAAACCCAGTTTCGACCAAACACCAAAAAGTTTTTCAGCGGTGGATTATCCCACCTCAGTAATGCTGGTGATATTTTTGAGGGTTTCAAAGTTTCTCTAAGTGGTTTCACTGCAATGTGGAACGCCGTTCGGACTCGGCTATAAAAAGGAGGTTCCTTGTCATTGAGCTTAACATAGAATCGGGCAGCACTCAGTGATAAGAGAGAAGTTCACCACTGTGGTATCACAATCGACTGAATAGTCTAAGTGAGCCTGAAATATCGGGCTGCCACTATACCTAACCTAACCTAACCTACCCTCAATGCGAGAAGTTTTCATTGAGGGTAAAAACAATAGAAACGCGTCATTGCAGATGATGAAATTGGATCCACAGAGACAAAAATCATATGGCTATCCGGGTCAACATTAACATTCAAGCCAAATATTCATTGAGAGAAACAAATGACGGAAATTACTCCTATCCAAAGAAAATTTCAATTTCTCTCTCTCACTCCTCTGCTAATACATATACATCATAAATATTTCCGAAAAATTCTTCTATCCATACGGTGATAAATTTCACACTCAATGAATCAAATACCAATAGAATGGAAAAAAATGCGAGTACCTCATCCATATTGTGCAACAAGAGAAAATTGAAAATACGCAAAAAATAATAGATTACATCATCTTGTCAAAGAAAAATTGATGTACCTCGAAGTGGGAGGTAAAAGAAATGGAGAGCTAGCTAAAGCACAAAAAAAAACGTACAACGAAGCAATGGAAAACCGGAACATTACTGGAAAATCTTGTTTGGCTTATGAATTAATCGATGCAAACAAGGATGAAAGAATGCTGCCATAACAACAAGAACATAAACAAGCCTTCTGGCGGCAACAATTTCGAGCAGCTCTAATACCTAGGTGGGATGCAAAATAAGTTGATATAGAGTGGTGTGCTAGTGTGTGGGTGTGATTTTGATTTTCCAGGGTATACAAAGTCAAAGATAGACTAGAGGAGATAGAGAGAGAGGAGTGAGTATAGAAGCTAGAAAAGATGACATGATGCATGGTGCGTCACAAAACTTAACTAATGCTCATTTTTCACATATTCAAAAATGTGGAAAAACGTTCTAGTGGTTTTTTACTCACTTGTTCGATGTGTTCTCTGGCTTTACCTAACACTAACCCAGCAAACAAATTGGAAGTTCTTTCACAAAAATTTCTTTTGAAAAGTATTGCTCCGTACTCCGATTAATTTTAATAAGATAAGTTTTAGAAAATACGCATTTTGGCCGTATTAAGCGAAAAATAAAAATTTAGAACAATTACATGTTGCAAAAAAAAAAAAGAAAATGTATAAAAAAATCAATGTAATTTACTTTTGAGAAGTATATATGACCGAAATTCGGCCAGACAGAATCTTAGGTACTCCCATTATGGTTTGCGTTTAAAGTTCTACAAAATTAAATTAAATTAAAAAATATTTTAAAACTTCTTAACATTGTCTTCTAAATTGTGAGTTAGTCTATATGGAGTCTAAGAGACAGATTAAATACCTACATGAGTCACTTTGTTATTGATCGGTCTATCTAGAGGAGTCTATAAATAATTAACATATGAATGGATATGTGAGAATATTTTCTCTTTCACGAAGTCATGGAATTCAACTCTGTGGATCGGACAATATTTTGATATATTCCCCATATAAAGGCTATACTGAAATGTGGTCCAATATGGACCATTTGCAATATCAGCTACCCAGAAAAAAAAAAAATATTCCAACAAGTATATACAGCCGTAAGTTCGGCCAGGTCGAATCTTATGTACCCTCCACCATGGATTGCGTAGAAACTTCTACTAAAGACTGTCATCCACAATCGAATTACTTGGGTTGCGGTAACACTTGCCGATGCCAAGGTATCTTAAAACTTCTTAACACCGTCTTTTAAATTGTAAGTTAGTCCATACGGGGTATAAATTAAACAAACAAAAAAGCCGATTAATTACGTATATAATTCAATTTGACAAAATTTTCTATAGAAATAAAATTTTGACAAATTTTCATTAGAAGTTAAATTTTGGTAGATTATTTTTGGCAATATGGACCAATTTTTGTGTGATTGGCGATCGGCTATATATAACTATTGACCGATATAGACCAATTGTTGCATTGCTGTTAGCGGCCATTTACTAGTGCTGTGTACCAAATTTCAACCGAATGGTTGAAAAGTTCCGGGGGTCAAATCTGGGGATCGATTTATATGAGGGCTTTATATAATTATGGACCGATATGGATGCATTTTTGCCTGTTTTTAGAGACCATGTACCAAATTTCGACCGAATCGGATGAATTTGGCTCCTCCAAGAGGCTGCGGAGGTCAAATTTGGGGGATCCTTTTATATGGGGGCTATAATAATAATATAATTATGAACCGGTATGGACCAATTTTTGCGATATGGACCATTTTCGGTCCGGTTGTTAGAGACCCTATGCTAACACCACGTACAAAATTTCAACCGGATCGGATGAATTTTGCTCCTCCGCCAAGCCAAATCTGAATGTCGGTTTATATGGGGGCTATACGTAAAAGTGGTCCGAAATGGCCCATTTGCAATACCATCCGACCTACATCAATCGGATGAATTTTGCTCCTCCAAGAGGCTCCGAAAGCCAAATCTGAATGTCGGTTTATATGGGGGCTATACGTAAAAGTGGTCCGAAATGGCCCATTTGCAATACCATCCGACGTACATCAATAACAACAACTTGTGCCAAGTTTCAAGTCGATATCTTGTTTCGTTCGGAAGTTAGCGTGATTTCAACAGAGGAATGAACGGACGAACATGCTTAGATCGACTCAGAATTTCACCACGACCCAGAATATATATATACTTTATGGGGTCTTAGAGCAATATTTCGATGTGTTACAAACGGAATGACAAAGTTAATATACCCCCATCCTTTGGTGGAGGGTATAAAAAAGGAGTTTGGATCCCCAATTTGTGAACTGGAAGTAGTGCAAACTTGGATCATCTCCAATGAATTTTGCATGGGCTTGTCAAAGGAAGGATGTACTCCATTTTTGGATCTTTTGCACTGCTTTAGAAGTTGTGCCTTGGAAGTTCATTTGGATAAAGGAATTTAAGCCTCTAATGCCCAAGCCCGCCTTTAGGCGGTCTTCATTTAATAAGGAAGCTTTTAGTAAAACACACCTTAAGACAACAAAAATGGGTAAAATAAAAAGAAAACTTATGGCGATTTCGATTGGGAAAAAAGGTGCAACATTCTCGAAATTGATTGCCAAATATAAAGGATACTGTCATAGATTTTGGATCTTGAATCAGTCACAATATTATGAATTAACAATAACTTTGGAATGATACTATAATTTGAGCGAAAATACAGTGGGGGAAAAAGTAGTGTAACACCAGAGCAACATATTTTTTGCGAAACGAAAACGCCCTTAGTTAAAACTGTTCAAGAGGCTTTGCAGCATATACTGTTTTACCGTACAAATTTTTCTTGTTTAGTTTTCTTGCTTTCGTGTCGGTAACATTGAAAATTTAATCAGCTGGCAAAAAAATTGGGGCATTAGAGGGTTAAAAATTAAAAACACAATTTTTTTTTCAAATTTCACATTTTATTTTTATACCCACCATTCCGTTTATAACACATCGAAATATCGATTTCCGACTATTTAAAGTATATATATTCCTGATCTGGAAGAAATTCTAAGACGATATAAGCATGTCCGTCTGTCTGTGCTACTCACGCCACAGTCTTAAATAATGAAGCAATCGTGCTGTAATTTTCACAAACTCAGCTTTTGTCTGCAGGCAGGTCAAGTTCGAAGATGGTCTATATCGGTCCAGGTTGTGATATAGTCCCCATATAAACCGATCTTACGATTTGGGGTCTTGGGCTTATAAAACCGTAGTTTTTATCCAATTTGCCTGAAATTCGAAATCTACAGGTATTTTAGGATCGTAAAAAGGTGCGCCGAAAATGGTGCCTAACGGTCAATGTTTTGGTATAGCCCCCATTGAGACCGATCTCCTGATTTTGCTTCTTGGGCGTCTAGAAACTGTATTTTCTATGCTATTTGTCTGAAATTGAAAATCTAGAGGTATTTGGACCATAAATTGGTGTGTTGAATATGATCCGTATCGATCGATGTTTTGGTATAGCCCCTATATAGACTGATCTCCCAAGTTTACTTCTTGGGCTTCTAGAATTCGTAATTTTTACCCGGTTTGTCTGACATTGGAATTCTAGAGGTATTTGAGGACCATTAAGAGGTGTGTCGAAAATGGTGAGTATTGGTCTACGTTTTGGTAAAGCCCCCATATAGACATACCTCCCGAATTTATTTCTAGAACTTCTAGTATCCGGCTAACTACAAATAGGTCAGCCGAATATGGTGCGTGTCGACCCATGTTTTGGTATAGTCCACACATAGACCGATCTTACGAGATTACTCCTTGGACTTCTAGAAACCATAGTTTTTATCCGATTTGCACAAAAATGTAAATATGCTCGTATTTGAGACCCTCAAAAATCTGTATCGCATTTATTTTTACAGGTCCATTAGGTAAGTCATCGATATAGACCAATTTAACTGCTTGAGAGTACACCAGAGATGGTCTGTATCAAACTTTTTTAGGTTTGCGACTGTCGTAAAGTTGTAAACGTCGTAAACGTCACATACGCGTCGTAAATGTAGAAAAAGTAACAAAAGTCGCAAACTGAAAATACTTTAGTCGCGTCGGCTAGGCAGCGAATTCGATGATATCCAAGACGATGGTAGGTGCGAAGAAGTTTCAATTCTTAGGAATGTTCACAATTTTCGGTTTTAGTCCCCACATTTTCCCTATTGCCTTTTGCACGAGTACAGGGTAACCGTGGATTTTCTCGTCCTTTCTTAGCTTTAAGTTCAGTCTCCTGTCCAATATAACTCCAAGGTATTTTGCACACTCACCAACGGGAATTTCGATACCACGTAAGAAAATAGGCTTGACGGTGGAAAAATTTTCACAAATTTCTGCAGAAACTCACAGCGAATGCTGTCATGCTAAATTAAAAAATGTTCAGGATTTCTTCTATTCGCAAACGTATGTCGCAAAAGTCACAGTTTGTGACAGGCCAACCCTGGAGTACACCCAAAGAAAAAAATATTTTCCTCCGGAATACAATTTTAGACAAACGTATAAAGTATTTTCGTTTAGAGTAAACTAATACGAATTTTTGATAAGCGATTCAACGATTGCCTCTAAAATTTGTGTCAAAAGAAAATTTTGCTTGTCTCAAAATTCGTTCCTCAGAAAAGAAAAACACTTCTTCCAGGGTATAACAGGCGCACTGATCATAAAAATTGCTTGAAACTGAAAAGAAAATTTCCAGATTTTACTCCTCGCATTCATTTAAATAATGGAGGAAAAAATCTACAAATTTAAGATTTCAAATCAAGGAGTTATTTCATCACAATATGTTTATGATTTCTATAAAACTCAAACAAAATTGTTCTTATGAATCCAGGATCTGATCTAGTCTTCATAGGTAGAATCTTTAAATTTATCTCTGGGAAATGTACTGTTTGAACTGTTCTGCTGGTTGAGCTCATTCGTATATTTCAAAGATCTCTAAAAACCATGAAAAAATTGGACCCTATCGGTTCATATTTATATATATTTATTGACTTCTCTATATAAACCGATATACTATATATGGGCTAACTTACAATTTAGAAGACAATGTTAATGGTACATATAATTTTTCCTGGTTGAACTTTTGGTCGTATATAAATTTTTCCATTTCTGATCCAAATTTTCTTAACTTTCAAAACTGAAGTTGTAGGTCTAAATTACTTTATGAAAAGCTCTTTGTGTGCTGGGTTATTTACTGTTGTTGCTGATGTAACACGACAGGTAACATGAAGTTTTTTGAGGTGTTTTGTTATCGGTCTGAACATCAGTACCATGGCGAAGGTAGCCCTAGCAACTACCAACCTCTTCTATCATCTACTCTTGGGGAAGAGTAAATGGATATAATATAGAGGAATTTCACTCATAAACATTTCTATGTGAATGTGAATTTCTATATGCCTGTATGTGTATAGTGAAGAGAGATGAACATCAACACTAGTTCAGGTTTCCGATATATTTTCATTCACCTCCAAGTAATTCGCTCCCCAGCACCCCCCACCCATACATGACGCCAACTACAACCAACATTGTAGTATGGTGTCAGTGCACAACATGCAATGCAGTGACACAAATTTCCGTGAATGAGTTTTTGTGGCTATTCAAGTACCGGCTCGAACATTTGTTCTTTTCCAATAAAACATGAGAATATGTTTTGATATTTTGTTTGTTATGATGGGACAATGGAATAATTTTTTTTTTGTTCTTCTTTTTCTGCATCTTGTTGGAGGAAATAGGAACTTGGCAAACGGATATGCTATGGTAACTTTGGACAAAAAAAATATATATGTTGGCACAAACTGTAAAAAAGTCTTGTTATTTTTCGAGATAAGTAAGTGTACCAAAAAGCAATGGTCATATTATGTAGAATATAAATCTGATAAAAATTTTTGTAAGACATAGTCTTGTTGCCCATCAATCCATGTCATTGCAATAAGCTATGAACACAAGTTTTTTTCATCTGCAAGTGGTCTCATATGCAATATTCAAAGTAGTTTATTTAGAGTTATTATCATTGCAGAGAAATTTACAAAAAAAAGACAGATGAAATGATACGAAAAGTGCAAGACATCGGTATGGAGCTTAGTTTAACTAAATTTGTTGAATAAATATGTGACAAGCAAATAAATAATTTTAGTTTTACGAAAATCAAAATAAACCCCTAATGTCAGAGTGTAAAAATGAAATGGGGTCATGTAGTAGGAACTTTATAAATCCTTTCGAGATTAGTCAAAACTTTTAATTTCAACGAAAGTTACTAGAAATGTAACAATTAAAGAACACAAAAAAAATATCACCATGATATTTCCATTTACTAAGTTGATTCAAATTGAAAATGGAATTCTATATTTTAATTTGTTTTATATAATTGTATTAGTTAGAAGATTTTAAAAACATATAGGATATTCTCCCCGAACTATAACTATAAGATTTTTGTATTCTTGTTGTGCAAGTATTATTCAATAAATCAAAGTAAGTGTAAAAAATCATTTAAAAATTAAATCAAATTAAATAAGTATATACGGCCGTAAGTTCGGCCAGGCCGAAGCTTATGTACCCTTATGTACCATGGATTGCGTAGAAACTTCTACTGAAGACTGTCATCCACAATCGAATTACTTGGGTTGCGGCAGAGTTGCCAGGTGATTTTTTCAAAAACACCCAAAAAATTGCAGAGTATAAAAGTACAAAAAGTGGTCCCAAAATTACGTGAAAAAAATCCTGTAGTGATACACTTTAAAAATTAAATTTAACACAAATATATATCCTGAAAGAAGAGTTCTTTCCTGAGAAACGAAATTTTAGAAAAACTAAGTTTTCTTTTGATGCTAATTTTTTTTTTCGTTTGAAGTAAATAAAAAATCAAATTTGCTATTTAAGAAAATATTTTAAAACAAAAGTGATTTTCGTTTGTTTAAAATTTCATCTCTGAGGAAATTATTATTTTTTTTATGGATGTAATAATACAATATGTATATGAATTTAAAAAGCGGGCTTACTCTTAAAAAGCTTTCAGCTGCTAATACGATTGTTTTTAATTTTGTCAAATATTAAAAATGCCCTTTCAACAGAAGAGTTTAAAAATGATAATGAAAATAATGCTATTGGATACTTGTTTGTATTCAGGATCTTCTTGTTGACATCTTTTTTCTCATAACTCATGCTAGAATTGTTCCGAATTTGCTTGAGAATTGCTCCACTTTATAAGGTCTGAAATAATTTTTTACCCCCAAAAATCCCCCCAAATAAATTTTACCCCTAAAAATCCCCCTAAACGTGAAAAAACCCCTAAATTTGGGGGGAAAACCCTAACCTGGCAACACTGGGTTGCGGTAACTTTTGCCGATGACAAGGTATCTCAAAACTTCTTAATACCGTAATATTTATATACCACATAGTCCATACGTGGTATATATTAAATTTAAAATGGCCGATTAAATACGAATATAATAAAGTTTGACAAAATTTTCTATAGAAATAAAATTTTGCCAAAATTTTCTATAGAAATAAAATTTGACAAAATTTTCTATAGGAATAAAATTTCGACAACATTTTCTATTGAAATAAAATTTTGACAAAATTTTCTATAGAAATAAAATGTTGCTAGATTATTTTTGCTCGAGTGGCAAGCATGATTATGAACCGATTTGGACCAATTTTTGTGTGATTGGGGATTGGCTATATATAACTATAGACCAATATGGACCAATTTTGGCATGGTTATTAGCGGCCATATATTAACACCACGTTGAAAATTTCAACCGGATCGGATGAATTTTGCTCGTCCAAGTGGCTCCGGATGTCAAATCTGGGAATCGGTTAATATGGGGGCTACATATAATTATGGACCGGTATGGACCAATTTTTTGCATGGTTGTTAGAGACCATATACCAACACCATGTACCAAATTTCAGCCGGATCAGATGAAATTTGCTTCTCTTAGAGCAATCGCAAGCCAAATTTGTGGGATCGGTTTATATGAGGGCTATATATAATTATGGACTGATGTGGACCACTTTTTGCACAGTTGTTAGAGACCATATACTTACACCATGTACTAAATTTCAGCTGGATCGGATGAAATTTGCTTCTCTTAGAGGTTCCGCAATCCAAATCTGGGGATCGATATGGACCAATTTTTGCATGGTTGTTAGAGACCACATACTAACACCATGTACCAAATTTCAACAGGATCGGATGAAATTTGCTTCTCTTAGAGGGTCTGCAAGCCAAATTTGGGGGTCCGTTTATATGGGGGCTATACGTAAAAGTGGACCGATATGGCCCATTTGCAATACCATCCGACCTACATCAATAAAAACTACTTGTGCCAAGTTTCAAGTCGATCGCTTGTTTCGTGCGGAAGTTAGCGTGATTTCAACAGACGGACGGACATGCTCAGATCGACTCAGAATTTCACCACGACCCAGAATATATATACTTTATGGGGTCTTAGAGCAATATTTCGATGTGTTACAAACGGAATGACAAAGTTAATATACCCCCCATCCTATGGTGGAGGGTATAAAAATAGAGACAGTAAGGAAAGTAATCGAAAATATTTATATTTTTTAGTTAAAATATCAATTATACCAATTGACGATTAATTAAAAAAAAAAAATTAGTAATGTTATTTGTTGTTGTTTTTTCTTTAGAAAAATTAAAAATTATTTTAAAATATTAATGCTTGAAACTTTTTTATTAAAATACTTATCATTAAATATTATTACTGAGTAGATTTTATTAAAAAAAATATTAATTATTAAATATAAACATTTCTTATATTATACATAAATAAATAAATAAATAAGAATTATTTCCAATGAAAAATTTTATAGATTTATTTTATTTCATTTTTTTTATATTTTATATAAATACTATTACATATTAATACATGAAAATATAATTTTTTTCCTATAGAAAATTTTGACAAAATTTTATTTCTTTAGAAAATTTTGTCGAAATTTTATTTCTATAGAAAATTATTTCTG
The DNA here is from genome assembly GCF_050003625.1 of Haematobia irritans. Lineage (NCBI taxonomy): Eukaryota > Metazoa > Arthropoda > Insecta > Diptera > Muscidae > Haematobia > Haematobia irritans. The sequence continues at coordinate 210,801,033 of NC_134398.1, forward strand.
TAGAAAATTTTATCAAAATTGTATTTCTATAGCAAATATTGCCAAATTTTTTTTCTGGAGAAAGTTTTTGACAACATTTTTTTCCAAAGAAAGTTTTTGACAAATTTTATTTCTATAACAAAATTTTGTGAAAAATGAAAAAAAATGAAAATTTTGTAGAAATTTTATTTCTATCTAATTATACAATTATTTTTCGAGCTTTATGGACAGATATAGATTAAGGAACATGGTTAATAGAGCCATTGAAAAGAATCTGTCCATAAAGCTCGAAAAATAATTGTATAATTAGATATAGTGCATTTGGACGTCAATTGCCTGTTTCGGTATCAGGCTAACATGAAATATAAATTTTATTTCTATATGTTACTATATAAAAATAATATGCATTTGATACTAGCGACGCCATCTATGTGTCAGACCGGGGATTTATCAGGCAACCTGTTACAAAATTATTTTTGTACAAAATTTTGTTAAAATTTTATTTCTATGGAAAATTTTGTCAAAATTTTATTTCTATAGAAAATTTGGTCACCATTTTTTTTCAATTAAAAATTTTGTTAAAATTTTATTTCTATGGAAAATTTTGTCAACATTTTATTATAATTGAAAATTTTGTCAAAATTTTATTTCTATAGAAAATTTTGTCAAAATTTTAATTTAGCGAATTCAACCAAAATCTACCATTTTGGGTTGACATACGAACGCGTTTTTTCATATTCCCATTATGCGTAAATTTTGTGAAAAATATTTTAAAATTAATGTGGGTATGCGATGGGAATTCTTATACTCATAGCCACATGGTGCAATTTTTAAAATGATTCGGGTGTCTCGCCTCCTTTGGCACCTACAATCTAATATTTTGTCCCCAGACATCACAAAAACGTGGTCCATGCCAGTCCATAGTCCGAATTTTTGGCCCTATATATTTCGTTTTTTAGTTTTAGTGATACATACTTTGCAATTTCTCATTCCACTCTAATTCTGGTCGCCTCATCTTAATCATCTCAAAAGTTTTGGCATTGGAAAAAACTGGTTTGTAGTTACTCTTAGCACTTGAAGCCCTATCACGATTTCGAATCTTAACAAAATGATATTTTAATTCAGCCATATTCTGTTTTGTCATTTCCATATGAGTTGCATTTTTATTTTGAAGATGATATTGTTTGCCAAAACAGATTTTAATTTCAACAATTATTCTGGTAGTACGTTTCTTTTTTTTATTTTTTAAGTGATCCAACGAATAATTGGTGCATATCATTCCGTTATACCAACCAAAGAATTTGGGGAAGGGACTATGGGAGGAATAAAGCCAAACAGCTTGACTCTGATGTTGGATGTACCGTGGTTTGCTTGGCAGGAGGCTTTTTCGTAATGAACCACCACAACATTCATGACAATCGCCAAAGAAAAGGTTAACATCCTAGCCAAATGGCACCAGCATGAACAACGCTTCGCTCATTGAAGAGGTATGTATGTATGGGGCATCATGGCATGCCATGAAAGTGTGTGGGTGTGTCATCAACGTTTAAATAATCTGTGGCATTTGGAAAGGGCTGATGCCGCTGCTGCTACTGCTACTGCTATTGCTGTGTGAGGATGCATTGCCAGTCTGTGGTGCATAACCATGCCAAAAACATGTCAGGGCTGTTATGCCTCGTTATCATCGCCAAAGCAAACTTCCATGACGGCGCATTCATATATGCATAGTTGATGCTAAGAGGCAAAATGATCTACGACCGAAATTTTGAGAAATTAATAGAATATACAGAGTAACACTTCTATAGTGAAACCTCTCAAACTTGGACACTTTGAAAACCGGACACCTCCCAAATGTCTGGGTATGTAACTTTTAACTGCGGCAGAAGTTACGGTTGGCACAAAATATGTTATTATTCCTTAAGCATTTCATACTACGCATTTTTTTTATCAAAAAGTGAGGTGCTTCCACCAGCTGTATTTTAGATTTATCTTCATTGACATAAAAGTCGATGAAATTTTATATTTCATTTAATGGATTATTTCATTAATATCCACAAAAACTAAAAAAAAAACAAATAATGTCATTTAGCTCACTTTGCTTTATCACCAAGAAATTTTAACATTCACTTTCACAACCTTGGCATGGTTGAAACGATTCTTGTTTTAATTTGCATAAATTGTAGTTGCTCATAGTTGAATCTTATTATACCTGTCTTAAAATTGTTTTGCATCTTTTGTAACATTTGCTTAAAGCATTACCAAAATCGATTTGAGGTTACCTTATTCGCGTGCAATGTACGGTTGAAAAACCTTAAGCATTAAGCGTTCACAATTATTTTTAAAATTATGGATTCCAAAAAAGGTTCCAATTTAGATTTAAGAAAAATATTCAAAAATAATACAATATTAGATTGTAGGTGCCAAAGGAGGCGAGACTCCCGGATCATTTTTAAAATTGCACCATGTAGCTATGAGTATAAGAATTCTTAACGCATACCCACATTAATTTTAAAATATTTCTCACAAAATTTACGCATAAAGGGGATATGAAAAAAGCGTTCGTATATCAACCCAAAATGGTAGATTATTTACTATTTGGCAGATTGGTAGAATTTTTAAAGTTTTGGTTGAATTTGCTAAATTAAAATGTTGACAACATTATAAATTAAAATAAAATTTTGACAAAATTTTCTATAGAAATAAAATGTTCACAACATTTTCTATAGAAATAAAATTTTTACAAAATTTTCTATAGAAATAAAATTTTGACAAATTTTCAATGGAAATAAAATTTTGACAAAATTTTCTATAGAAATAAAATTTTGACAAAATTTTCCATAGAAATAAAATTTTTACAAAATTTTCTATAGAAAAAAAGATTTGACAACATATTCTATAGGAATAAAATTTTTACACAATTTGCTATGGAAATAAAATTTTGACAAAATTTTACAAAATTTTACAAAATTTTTTACAGAAATAAAATTTTGACAAAATTTTTAATTGAAACAAAATTTTTACAAAATTTTCTATAGAAATAAAATTTTGACAAAATTTTCTATAGAAAAAAAGTTTTGACAACATTTTCTATAGAAATAAAATTTTTACAAAATATTCTAGGGACATACATTTTTGACAACATTTTTTATAGAAATAAAATTTTGACAACATTTTGTATATAAATAAAATTTTTACAAAATTTTCTATAGAAATAAAATTTTGACAAATTTTCTATGGAAATAAAATTTTTAAAACATTTTCTATCGAAATAAAATTTTAACAAAATTTTCTATAGAAATAAAATTTTGACAAAATTTTCTATAGATATAAAATTTTTACAAAATTTTCTATAGAAAAAAAGTTTTGACAAAATTTTCTATAGAAATAAAATTTTTATAAAATTTTCTATGGAAAAAAAGTTTTGACAAAATTTTCTATGGAAATAAAATTTTGACAAAATTTTCTATAGAAATAAAATTTTTACAAAATTTTCTATAGAAAAAAAGTTTTGACAAAATCTTCTATAGAAATAAAATTTTGACAAATTTTCTATGGAAATAAAATTTTTAAAACATTTTCTATCGAAATAAAATTTTGACAAAATTTTCTATAGAAATAAAATGTTGACAAAAGTTTCTATAGAAATAAAATTTTTACAAAATTTTCTATAGAAAAAAAGTTTTGACAAAATTTTCTATAGAAATGAAATTTTTTACAAAATTTTCTATGGACATAAAATTTTGACAAAATTTTCCATAGAAATAAAATTTTGACAACATTTTGTATAGAAATAAAATTTTTACAAAATTTTCTATAGAAATAAAATTTTGACAAATTTTCTATGGAAATAGAATTTTTACAACATTTTCTATCGAAATAAAATTTTGCCAAAATTTTCTATAGAAATAAAATTTTTCCAAATTTTCTACAGAAATAAAATGTTTACAAAATTTTCTATAGAACAACGTTTTGACAAAATTTCCTATAAAAATAAAATTTTTACAAAATTTTCTATGGAAATAAAATTTTGTCAAAATTTTACAAAATTTTCTATAGAAATAAAATTTTTACAAAATTTTCAATTGAAATAAAATTTTGACAAAATTTTCTATGGAAATAAAATTTTGACAAAATTTTCAATTTAAATAAAATTTTGACAAAATTTTCAATTGAAACAAAAATTTTGACAAAATTTTCTATAGTAATAAAATTTTTCCAAATTTTCTACAGAAATAAAATGTTTACAAAATTTTCTATAGAACAACGTTTTGACAAAATTTCCTATAAAAATAAAATTTTTACAAAATTTTCAATTGAAATAAAATTTTGACAAAATTTTCAATTGAAATAAAATTTTGACAAAATTTTCAATTTAAATAAAATTTTGACAAAATTTTCAATTGAAATAAAATTTTGACAAAATTTTCTATAGAAATAAAATTTTGAAAAATTTTTCTACAGAAATAAAATTTTGACAAAACTTTGTACAGAAATAAAATTTTGATAAAATTTTCTATAGAAATAAAATTTTGACAAAATTTTCTAAAGAAATAAAATTTTGACAAAATTTTCTATAGAAATAAAATTTTGATAAAATTTCCGAAATAAATTCGTACAAACATAGGAATAGAGATATGTTTGTACGAATTTATTTCGGCATAAGCCGGCTATCATGCAAAATCTTTTTTCGGAAGGTTCATTGTTGTGTTTAATGAACTGCCTGAATTTATTCTTATAATTGGTTGATAGTTTTGCTGCAAGTAGAGGATGCTGATGAGGAATGTGGTAATTCCGAAACGTGCGTCCATCCAACCATCTTGCAGTCTATAGGGCTTTGCTCAAATAAATTTGACAAAAAATGTTTTCCTCTGTTGGTTAAGCTACACTTGTAGTTTAATCAATGCATGGTTTTAAGCTGAAATCAAAAAACAACAGAAATAAAATTTTTACAAAATTTTCTATAGATTTTTTTGACAAAATTTTACAAAATTTTACAAAATTTTTTACAGAAATAAAATTTTGACAAAATTTTTAATTGAAACAAAATTTTTACAAAATTTTCTATAGAAATAAAATTTTGACAAAATTTTCTATAGAAAAAAAGTTTTGACAACATTTTCTATAGAAATAAAATTTTTACAAAATATTCTAGGGACATAAATTTTTGACAACATTTTTTATAGAAATAAAATTTTGACAACATTTTGTATATAAATAAAATTTTTACAAAATTTTCTATAGAAATAAAATTTTGACAAATTTTCTATGGAAATAAAATTTTTAAAACATTTTCTATCGAAATAAAATTTTGACAAAATTTGCTATAGAAATAAAATTTTGACAAAATTTTCTATCGAAATAAAATTTTGACAAAATTTTCTATAGAAAAAACGTTTTGACAAAATTTTCTATAGAAACAACATTTTTACAAAATTTTATATGGAAATAAAATTTTGACAAAATTTTCTATAGAAATAAAATTTTGACAAATTTTCTATGGAAATAAAATTTTGACAAATTTTCTATGGAAATAAAATTTTTACAACATTTTCTATCGAAATAAAATTTTTACAAAATTTTCGATAGAAATAAAATTTTTACAAAATTTTCTATGGAAATAAAATTTTGACAAAATTTTCTATAGAATAAAATTTTGACAAAATTTTCTATAGAAATAAAATTTTGACAAATTTTCTATGGAAATAAAATTTTGACAAATTTTCTTTGAAAACAAAATTTTTACAACATTTTCTATCGAAATAAAATTTTTACAAAATTTTCTATAAAATAACATTTTTACAAAATTTTCTATGGAAATAAAATTTTGACAAAATTTTTTATAGAAAAAAAGTTTTGACAAAATTTTCTATAGAAATAAAATGTTTACAAAATTTTCAATTGAAATAAAATTTTGACAAAATTTTCTATGGAAATAAAATTTTGACAAAATTTTCAATTGAAATAAAATTTTGACAAAATTTTCTATAGAAATAAAGTTTTGAAAATTTTTTCTACAGAAATAAAATTTTGACAAAACTTTGTACAGAAATAAAATTTTGATAAAATTTTCTATAGAAATAAAATTTTGACAAAATTTTCTATAGAAATAAAATTTTGACAAAATTTTCTATAGAAATAAAATTTTCACAAAATTTTCTATAGAAAAAAGTTTTGACAAAATTTTCTATAGAAACAAAATTTTTACAAAATTTTCTATGGAAATAAAATTTTGACAAAATTTTACAAAATTTTCTATAGAAATAAAATTTTGACAAATTTTCTATGGAAATAAAATTTGTAAAACATTTTCTATGGAAATAAAATTTTGACAAAATTGAAATGAAATTTTTACAAAATTGAAATGAAATTTTTACAAAATTTTCTATAAAAATAAAATGTTTACAAAATTTTCTATAGAAATAAATTTTTTACAAAATTTTCTATCGAAATAAAATTTTGACAACATTTTCTATAGAAATAAAATTTTGACAAATTTTCTATGGAAATAAAATTTTTATAAAATTTTCTATAGAAATAAAATTTTGACTAAATTTTCTCTAAAAATAAAATTTTGACAAATTTTCTATGGAAATAAAATTTTGACAAAATTTTCTATAGAAATAAAATTTTGACAAATTTTTCTATATAAATAAAATTTTGACAAATTTTTCTATATAAATAAAATTTTGACAAATTTTTCTATATAAATAAAATTTTGACAAATTTTTCTATATAAATTAAATTTTGACAAAATTTTCTATGGGAATAAAGTTTTGACAAAATTTTCTATAGAAATAAAATTTTGACAAATTTTCTATGGAAATAAAATTTTTACAACATTTTCTATCGAAATAAAATTTTGACAAAATTTTCTATAGAATAAAATTTTGACAAAATTTTCTATAGAAATAAAATTTTGACAAATTTTCTATGGAAATAAAATTTTGACAAATTTTCTTTGAAAACAAAATTTTTGCAACATTTTCTATCGAAATAAAATTTTTACAAAATTTTCTATAAAATAACATTTTTACAAAATTTTCTATGGAAATAAAATTTTGACAAAATTTTTTATAGAAAAAAAGTTTTGACAAAATTTTCTATAGAAATAAAATGTTTACAAAATTTTCAATTGAAATAAAATTTTGACAAAATTTTCTATGGAAATAAAATTTTGACAAAATTTTCTATGGAAATAAAATTTTGACAAAATTTTCTATAGAAATAAAATTTTGAAAATTTTTTCTACAGAAATAAAATTTTGACAAAACTTTGTACAGAAATAAAATTTTGATAAAATTTTCTATAGAAATAAAATTTTGACAAAATTTTCTATAGAAATAAAATTTTGACAAAATTTTCTATAGAAATAAAATTTTCACAAAATTTTCTATAGAAAAAAGTTTTGACAAAATTTTCTATAGAAATAAAATTTTTACAAAATTTTCTATGGAAATAAAATTTTGACAAAATTTTACAAAATTTTCTATAGAAATAAAATTTTGACAAATTTTCTATGGAAATAAAATTTTTACAACATTTTCTATCGAAATAAAATTTTGACAAAATTTTCTATAGAAATAAAATTTTGACAAATCGAAATGAAATTTTTACAAAATTTTCTATAAAAATAAAATGTTTACAAAATTTTCTATAGAAATAAAATTTTTACAAAATTTTCTATCGAAATAAAATTTTGACAACATTTTCTATAGAAATAAAATTTTGACAAATTTTCTATGGAAATAAAATTTTTATAAAATTTTCTATGGAAATAAAATTTGGCTAAATTTTTAAATTTTAAAATTTTGACAAATTTTTCTATATAAATTCAATTTTGACAAAATTTTCTATGGGAATAAAGTTTTGACAAAATTTTCTATACCAATAAAATTTTGACAAATTTTCTATAGAAATAAAATTTTGACAAATTTTCTATGGAAATAAAATTTTTACAACATTTTCTATCGAAATAAAATTTTGACAAAATTTTCTATAGAAATAAAATTTTGACAAAATTTTGTATAGAAAGAAAATTTTGACAAAATTTTCAATTGAAATAAAATTTTGACAAAATTTTCTATGGAAATAAAATTTTGAAAAAATTTTCAATTGAAATAAAATTTTGCCAAACCTTTCTATAGAAATAAAATTTTGAAAAATTTTTCTACACAAATAAAATTTTGACAAAACTTTGTACAGAAATAAAATTTTGATAAAATTTTCTAAAGAAATAAAATTTTGACAAAATTTTCTATAGAAATAAAATTTTGACAAAATTTTCTAAAGAAATAAAATTTTGACAAAATTTTCTATAGAAATAAAATTTTGATAAAATTTCCGAAATAAATTCGTACAAACATAGGAATAGAGATATGTTTGTACGAATTTATTTCGGCATAAGCCGGCTATCATGCAAAATCTTTTTTCGGAAGGTTCAAGTGTGGTTCATTGTTGTGTTTAATGAACTGCCTGAATTTATTCTTATAATTGGTTGATAGTTTTGCTGCAAATAGAGGATGCTGATGAGGAATGTGGTAATTCCGAAACGTGCGTCCATCCAACCATCTTGCAGTCTATAGGGCTTTGCTCAAATAAATTTGACAAAAAATGTTTTCCTCTGTTGGTTAAGCTACACTTGTAGTTTAGTCAATGCATGGTTTTAAGCTGAAATCAAAAAACAACAGAAATAAAATTTTTACAAAATTTTCTATAGATTTTTTTGACAAAAGTTTCTATAGAAAAAAATTGTTGACAAAATTTTCTATAGAAAAAAAATGTTGACAAAATTTTCTATAGAAATAAAATTTTGACAAACTTTTTATATGTTACAAATAAAATTCTATTAAAATTTTCTATAGAAAAGAAATCAAATATTTTTGTTTGTTAGTTTTGTGGTAAAATTTTCTCAAAATTTTTGTCCCGTGATTTCGACCCTATCTTTATATTTAAGTAACTAGCTAACTTCCGAGACTCATTAAACTCATAATAATACCTGACACAAGGATTACATTAATTATGCTCCCTTAAAAGTGCATCCCTCCCAATGCTAGTTCAAATAAAATTTTCCACGAAACACCACATGATTGCCCACAATTTCATGATTCATATTTCACTATACCTGCAACTGATGGTAATTTTGCCAAAAGGAAAAAAGTAAGGAAGAATGTTTATTAACACCATTTAAAAATAAACAAAATTACAATTCATGTTCTGATTCTACATAGGAGCGTACAAGTTTAACGTTTTGTTACTTTCGGTCGCAATTCTCAATGAAACCACAAAGTTAATGCTGTTATGAACTAGCAGTGTGAACAAAATCAACGCGTTTTGGGAAAAACCCAAAACTTTTTTTCTCATGTTTTACGTAAATGAATCCTTGTGATCCTTTATGGGTTGTTGATACACAATATTTTATGACATACTTACACACTTAGGCCATAATGCCATAGGAATGTTTGCAGATATTTTATTTCTAGTGAGTAATTGAGTGAGTGTATGTGTGGGTGTAGAAATTTTCTGCGTGTTGGCAAATTAATTTAAACAACTCTCTCAAATTGTATCTGAATTCATTCCCATGCATCTCTACGTTTGGGAGTGTGTTTGTATGTTTATATGAGATTGTGTTTGTTTTTTTTTTTTGCTCTCTCAAAACTTTACTTAATTTCCGTTACATATCTCTGTATGCGCCGTTTGCCTTTATAAATGCCATTCACGCCAGTGATTAAAACCACAAAGTTGATGTGATTCGAAATTGCTGGTGGCATATCTTAAATGCTTTGGGGTTTTATTTGTAAATTGACAGTGAAATATTTGTTTAATTAGCAAAATGCCAAAGGAATGCCTATGGGAGGTTTACCAAGTTTTGTTGTTTTCGCCTTAATTGTTAAAGTGATATAATACTTAAGCTGAAACAAAAAAGATTCCACCTCGAAATAAATACCATTTGTTTTACAAGGTCAAGGTAATATACAATTGTTTCCTGGAAATTTCAAAACATTAAAATTTACATTGAATATATTTTATGTGAAGAAGCAGCGGCAATTATTGCAACAAAATACTGGTAATGGTTAAAAAAAATATTTAAATTCAATTTTGTTTAGAATATCTTGTGTCTATTTCATATATAATTTTTATATTGTTTACAAACATAAAATTATTTTAAATATCCAATCCCCAATCACGCCACCACCTATTGCCTCTGTTTACTATATGTAAGTACACTTCTATTATTCTCGTTGTCTAAGATCTATCTCTTGCTCCCCATGCTCTCACACATCCTATGGTGCTGAGCATAAAAAATGTGAGCATATCTACCACCTAAGATATGCAAATCCCCACTCACTCCACCATCTATTGCCTATGTTTACTATATAAAGTACACTCCTATTATTCTTATTGCCTAACATCTATCTCTTGCTCTCAATGCTCTAACATATCATATGTGCTGAGTACAAAAAATATGAGAATATCAGATAATTTTAACACCTAAAATATAAAAATCCCCACTCACTCCACCATCTATTGCCTTTGTTTACTATATAAAAAACACTCCTATTATGCTCATTGCTTAAGCTCACTCTCTAGCTCTCAATACCCTGCCAATGACTCCTAAACATAACAAAAGCCAAACACAGTCATAACCAACTACACAGAAGCTACCCAAATTGATGCACCCACTACAATAAGGGAATACGTTGAATTGAAAATTACTACTTTAAAATTTGGAAATATACCCCCATGTTCTGGTTTTACTAATTTCCAAAACTCAAGAATTTTAACAGCAATTAAATTTTTAACCATTTTTTTCCAAGAAATTTCCTACAATTGATCTATGTAAAAATTTCGTATTAAATATCATTGTGGTTCGGATACTAGAAATTGAGGTATTCATAAACTAGAACAGGTGGGATACTTCTTAGTGAAAAGATCAAATTGAAATTGGATTGAAGTCCGAGAGTTTGTAATTTTTTTTATACCCTCCACCATACGATGGGGGGTATATTAACTTTGTCATTCCGTTTGTAACACATCGAAATATTGCTCTAAGACCCCATAAAGTATATATATTCTGGGTCGTGGTGAAAATCTGAGTCGATATAAGCATGTCCGTCCGTCCGTCCGTCCGTCTGTTGAAATCACGCTAACTTCCGAACGAAACCAGCTATCGACTTGAAACTTGACACAAGGAGTTGTTATTGATTTAGGTCGGATGGTATTGCAAATGGACCATATCGGTCCACTTTTACGTATAGCCTCAATATAAACGGACCCCCCAGATTTGGCTTGCGGAGCCTAAAAGAGAAGCAAATTTCATCCGATCCGGCTAAAATTTGGTACGTGGTGTTGGTATATGGTCTCTAACCACCATGCAAAAATTAGTCCACATCGGACCATAATTATATATAGCCCCCATATAAACCGATCCCCAGATTTGGCTTGCGGAGCCTCAAAGAGAAGCAAATTTCATCCGATCCGGCTGAAATTTAGAACATGGTGATGGTATATAGTCTCTAACAATCATGCACAAATTGGTCCATATCGGTTCATAATTATATATAGCCCCAATATAAACCGATCCCCAGGTTTTGTTTTCGGAGCCTCTAGGTTAGGTTAGGTTAGGTTATGTGGCAGCCCGATGTATCAGGCTCACTTAGACTATTCAGTCCATTGTGATACCACAGTGGTTAACTTCTCTCTTATCACTGAGTGCTGCCCGATTCCATGTAAAGCTCAATGTCAAGGATCCTCCTTTTTATAGCCGAGTCCGAACGGCGTTCCACATTCCAGTGAAACCACTTAGAGAAACTTTGAAACCCTCAGAAATGTCACCAGCATTACTGAGATGGGATAATCCACCGCTGAAAAACTTTTTAGTGTTCGGTCGTAGCAGGAATCGAACCCACGACCTTGTGTATTCAAGGCGGGCATGCTAACCATTGCACCACGGTAGCTCCCAAAGCCTCTAAGAGAAGCAAATTGCATCCGATCCGGTTGCAACTTAATACGTGGTGTTAGTATATGGTCTCTAACAACCATGCAAAAAATGGTGCATATCGGTTCATAATTGTATATAGCCCCCATATAACCGATCCCCAGATTTGACCGCCGGAGCCACTTGAAGGAGCAAAATTCATCCGATCCGGTTGAAATTTGGTACATGTCGCTAGTGTGTGGCCGATAACAACCATGGCAAAATTGGTCCGAATCGATCTATATTATATATAGCCCCGAAATAAACCGATCCCCAATCCAGAAAAATCACGATTGCCACTCGAGCCAAAAATAATCTACCAAAATTTTATTGCCATAGAAAATTGTTTCAAAATTTCATTTCTATAGAAAATTTTGTCAACATTATATGTCTTTAGGAAATTTTGTAAAAATATAATTTCTATACACAAAATTTTTTATATAGAAAATTTTTGTCTATACCCAAAATTTATTTCTATACAAAATTTTGTCAAAGAATTTCATAGTTGGTGAGGAATATTTTTCAAAATCTTCCAAGACATCAAGAATTCTACCAATCTACCAAACAGTAAAAAATCTGTCATATTTGGTAGACTCGTGTTCGTAATTGTATATAGTCCCCATAAAAAAGCGACCCCCATATTTCAATTCTGGCTCTATAATTACCGCACAAAAGTTCATAACGGTTCGTAATTATTTCTTCCCTATATATACCGGTCAAGAACTGAATATATATTCGTATTTAATCGACCATTTTTTTGTCTACTATATATCCCGAATTTACTAATTTACAATTTAGAAGATGATGTTAAGAAGTTTTAAGATGCCTTGGCATCGGCCGCAACCCAAGTTATTTAATTGTGGATGACCTCTTTAGTAGAAGTTTCTACGCAATCCATGGTGGAGGGTACATAAGATTCGGCACGGCCGAATATACTTGATTTTTTTTATAAAAAAAAAAAAAATAAATAAATTCGTGCGAATGTCAGATGACTGGTACTATCTAGGCCTTTACCTTTAGTTTAAACCAATATCCTCTCCTGCGGTAACAATATTTACAAAAAAAAAAAAAACAAAAAAATAAAATAAAATAAATTAACATATTAACATTCAGGTCAAATAATATTCAGGCTGTCACTGATTAGCTTGATACTGGTAAAACTGTCTGTCTGATTGTTACAATGGATACTGACATACTTTTATTTTATTTTACTATTTTTATTTTATTTTTTCGAAAATGTAGGTTCGCTTTCCTATCAGTTTACTACCCTAAGTAATATGGAACTATGAAGTCCACAACAAAATAGTTGAACGCCTCTTATTCTGACTCAAGAATACTCACATTTACCATGTTAGGTACAGTATTATTAAATACATTTTATGAAACTTGTCGAACAAAAAACTTTTTTTATTACAAATTTTATTTTTTATAGTGGTCAAAGAATGACCAACTTATAAATGCTCATCCTGCACTCCCCATCGATAACAAGTTATCACCACAAAGTTTTGCCAGTGGTTACAAAAATGTAACAAAAAATTTACACGTGCCGTTACTTCTAAATGCACTCATATGCATCTTTGTTTTGGGGGAGGTGGGGGGAGAACATCAGATCCACAATATTTTTTAACTTTTATCGTACAACTTTAAACACCATGTACTTTGAATTTCATAATGTGTATAAATTTGAATATAAAAAAGTAGGGGGAGGGAGAGAGAGAGGCATTTAGGTCCCACACTTCAACTAAACGAAATGTAGGACTTGCACTTGGATATATGATAGTATTGGTGACCAACTTTTGTAAGCTCCACAAATAGATAATCTCTTTAAAATGCTTACCAACCGACAGATATGTTGAAATGAACATTCAAATGACACATTGAATAAGATCTAAACGAATCTATTGACTGAGTGAGTCTGTCTGACAATTGCATGGATGATTTTCTGTATATTTTTTTTATATAGTGTATATGGTTGGGATATTGCATATATTTCGAGTTATGAATGACATTCAAATATCATTTGCATAGTCAGTAACATCTACAGAGCCGAATAAAATTATTGGCCCAGAGAGAAGTTTTGAGTAAAACAGAAAATATCAAGCACAACCAAAGAAAACAAATAATTTCGAATTTTCGTAGAAAATTTGTTGTAAATCGAATATTTATAGACAATTTGTTGTAAATCGAATTTTCATAGAAAAGTTGATGAAAATAGAATTTTCACAGAAAATTTTGATGGAAATCGAATTTTCATAAAACATTTTATGAAATTCGCATTTTCATAGAAAATTTGATGCCAAACGAATTTTTATAGAAAATGATGAAAATCAAATTTTCTTAGAAAATGATGAAAATCGAATTTTCTTAGAAAATGATGAAAATCGAATTTTCTTAGAAAATTTGATGCAATTCGAATTTTCATAGAAAATTTGGTGTAAATCTAATTTTAATAGAAATCGAATATTTATAGAAAATTTGATGAAATTCGAATTTTCGTAGAAAATTTGATGAAATTCGAATTTTCACAGAAAAGTGTTTTAAGTCGAGTTTTCATAGAAAATTTGACGTAATTCAAATTTTCATAGAAAATTTTATGAAATTCGAATTTTCATAGAAAATTTGATGAAATTCGAATTTTCATAGAAAATTTTTTGTAAATCGAATTTTCATAGAAAACTTGTGGTGAATTCAATTTTTATAGAAAATTTGATGAAAATCGAATTTTCATAGAAAATTTTATAAAAATCGAATTTTCATAGAAAATTTGATGAAATCCTAATTTTCTAGAAAATTTGATGAAATTCGAATTTTCATAGAAAATTTGATGAAATTCGAATTTTCATAGAAAATTTGATGAAATTCAAATTTTCATAGAAAATTTGGTGTGAATCGAAGTTTCATAGAAAATTTGTTGTAAATCGAATTTTCGATAAATATCGACATTTCATAGAAAATTTGATGAAATTCGAATTTTCATAGAAAACTTGTGGTGAATCGAATTTTTATAGAAAATTTGTTGTAAATCGAATGTTCATAGAAAATTTGATGAAAATCGAATTTTCATAGAAAATTTGATAAAAATCGAATTTTCATAGAAAATTTGATGAAATTCGAATTTTCGTACAAAATTTGATGAAATTCGAATTTTCATAGAAAATTTGATGTAATTCATAGAAAATTTGTTGTAAATCGAATTTTCATAGAAAACTTGTGGTAAATCGATTTTTTATAAAAAATTTGTTGTAAATCGCATTTTCATAGAAAATTTGATGAAAATTGAGTTTTCATAGAAATTTTGATAAAAATCGAATTTTCATAGAAAATTTGATGCCAACGAATTTTCATAGAAAATTTGATGCCAACGAATTTTCATAGAAAATTTGATGATGATTGAAAAAAAAGAAAACTTGTGGTGAATTCAAGTTTTATAGAAAATTTGATGAAAATCGAATTTTCATAGAAAATTTGATGAAATTCGAAATTTCATAGAAAATTTGATGAAATTCGAATTTTCATAGAAAATTTGATGAAATTCGAATTTTCATAGAAAATTTGGTGTGATTCGAAGTTTCATAGAAAACTTGTAGTGACTCGAATTTTTATAGAAAATTTGTAGTGACTCGAATTTTTATAGAAAATTTGTTGTAAATCGAATTTGATGAAATTCGAATTTTCATAAAAAACTTGTAGTGAATCGAACTTTTATAGAAAATTTGTTGAAAATCGAATTTTCATAGGAAATTTGAAGACAATCGAATTTTCATGGAAAATTTGATGAAAATCGAATTTTCATAGAAAATTTATTTATAATCGTATTTTCATAGAAATTTATTTACAATCGAATTTTCATAGAAAATTTAGTGCAAATCGAATTTTCATAGAAAATTTGACGACAATCGAATTTTCATTGAAAATTTTATGGCAATCGAATTTTCATAGAAAATTTAGCGCAAATCGAATTTCCATAGATAATTTGATGAAAATCGAATTTTCACAGAAAATTTATTTACAATCGTATTTTCATAGAATTTTTAGTAAAACTGGAATTTTCATAGAAAATTTGATGACAATCGAATTTACATTGAAAATTTAGTAAAAATCGCATTTTCATAGAAAATTTATTTACAATCGTATTTGCATAGAAAATTTAGTGAAAATGGAATAAAGGGTGATACGGTCAAAATTTGGTCAATATAAACTTGACGTATTTCTTTCAATTTTGCATTTAAAAAACGTGAACACCCCTCATTTTGAAGGTGTGTGTGTAGAATGTTGCTCCTATTTTGATTTTGGAATTCACTCTTCAGTTGTCAAAATGCCGTCCAAGCAAGAAGAGCAGCGTAGCAAAATTTTGCTCGCGCATCGCGAAAATCCGAGCTACTCGCACACAAAGCTGGCAAAATCGCTAAAAGTTGCCAAATCAACCGTTATAAATGTAATTAAAGTGTTTGGGGAACGTTTGCCGGACTATCGACTTACAAGAAGGTAGTGACTCCTAATCGCGATGATAAATAAAATACGACGGCCAAAGCGCGATCCCGGAGGCTGTACACGACGATGCTGACGAAGTTTGACTGCGTGGTAATGGACGACGAAACCTACGTCAAAGCCGACTACAAGCAGCTTCCGGGACAGGAGTTTTATACGGCAAAGGGAAGGGGAAAGGTAGCAGATAGTTTTAAGCACATACAACTGTCAAAGTTCGCAAAGAAATATCTGGTTTGGCAAGTCATCTGTACCTGTGGCTTGAAAAGCAGCATTTTCATAGCTTCCGGGACTGTTAACCAGGAAATTTACGTGAAAGAGTGTTTGAATAAACGTGTGCTACCTTTCTTGAAGAAAAACGGTTGTTCCGTACTATTTTGGCCGGATTTGGCATCTTGCCATTACGGTAAAAAGGCCATGGAGTGGCCGCCAACAACGTGCAGGTGGTTCCCGAGGACAAGAACCCTCCCAACACGCCAGAGCTCCGCCAATGTGGCTGTACAAAATCTGTGGCAGGTGTCAAGCGTGAGGACCGGCAATTCGGATTTGGAAAAGCGAAAGCCTAACTGAATATTTTTCCTGAATTTTATACTAATTGAACTTGAAAAAGAAATTTAATTTGATTTTTTAAATAAACGATTTCACCGATTTACACGCGTTTTCCCTTGACCAAATTTTGACCGAATCACCCTTTATTCATAGTAAATTTGATGACAATCCAATTTTCATAGTAAATGTGTTATAAATAGAATTTTAATAGAAAATTTAATGAAAGTTCAATGAATGAAAATTTAGTGAAATTTATATTTTCATAAAATTTACATACAATAAAATTTTCACAGAAAATTTGCTGTAAATCGAAATTTCATAGAAAATTTGTTGTTAATCGAATTTTCATGGAAACTTTGTTGTGAATTGAGTTTTCTTTGAAAATTCGATTTACAACAAATTTTCTATAAAAATTCGATTCATCACAAGTTTTCTATGAAACTTCGATTTACATCAAATTTTCATATAAAATTTGGTGTAAATCGAATTTTCATATAAAAATTTTCATAGAAACTTGTGAATCGAGTTTTCATAGAAAATTTGATGAGAATCGAAATTTCATAGAAAATTTGATGAGAATTAATGCCGCTGATTTTTTTTTGCAGGCATTTCATGTTGAAGCATCAAATTTAGTTAAAACCAATCAGCAAGATAGTTTCTTCAGCATAACTAATATCCCCTCTGTGTTATTAAAATGACATATGATAAATACATGCCGTCACTTCAAAGTACACAAAAGCCTATCAAATCTTACCAAAAAATTCTTTATTCCAAATTTAAAGCAATTCTGATAAAAGCCAAAGAGGGATGCTAAAATCTGACCATATCAAACAACAAATCCAATTTCGAACTATAATAATAAATTGTCACATATGAGCTATATGGTATCTTCGAACTTGGAGAAGACAGTTTGTGAGTCATAAGGAGATCATTTGTAGGGAGAAGAGAATGAATTCAAGTTATGACATTAATAGGATTTTCAATGCACTCACGACCCGAATGCGTATAAGTCTAGTAAAATGAATAAGAGACCGTTTTTAAATTAATTATTTTTATTTTTTGTTACGTAGTGTAAAGTCACTTTTCATTGCCTTTTTTTATATTGTATATAGAAAACCACAAGCCACACAAAATCATAGACTTGCCATTACTCACACCCATATATTGGACCTACATATCTAGGTTGAGTAATGTAATAAAATTTAAACCCCCTCATACACTCTCACACAATATCATAGGATATTTATTTGGGATGGTCCAGTGCACAGGACTTGTCTGAGTCATTTGTTCTTATAATTGCTGTAGGCTATATTTTGATCTTTAAAAACGAATTAATTTTTTTGTTTTTTTTTCGCAAACAATAAAAAACTCGGGTGATGAACTTTATTTACTAAAAGGCAAAATACCATATTTCATTCATTCAAGTGGGGTTTATTTTCGTAATCCTTTTTATTAAATAACAATAAAAAAAGTTTCCATGAAAATAACAAAACAATTGTTATTTTATTTGTGTGTGTGCGTGGGTGTGTCTAGACATATCACTTTTAACTTGATTGTGTACATCCGTCCCCGTATTTTGATGCTATTTTTTGTTATTGTTTTTTGTTAACCGGGTAGAGTAAAATATTTACCAAACAAATCAATGACATGAATTTATAGTTGAAGCCAAAAATCAGCCAATGTTTATTGTTGTACGAAACAAAAATTCACATTTTCCAATTTATTCGCTCTACCATAGAATGGATGGTAAAATGGATTTATTGTAACATTTGTAACAAGTCGGGAAATAGTTTCGTCATTGTAGACAATATTCGGAAGTGGATCGCGTTGGTACAAGTGATGCACTGTGTATTTAGCTCTTGGGAAACTAAATTTCTACGCATTTCAAAATGTGTGGGAGCTCACAGATGCACTAGAAAGTTACACTGGTAAGAGTCAAGAGTCGAAATTGGCCAATTGCTAAATTTATTTATTTATATTTAATGGTTTAAAAATTAACAATTCTATGCACAACCAATATGATCCATTGTATTCATGGTTATTCCAACAGAACTCAGTATCATAGCACTCAGGACGTTCAACGTATTGTGACTTAAAAAGGAGGTTCCTTTTTCATTTCTGACCCACAAAATGGTCATCAAAATCTCCAAAAAAGCACTTTTGAGAGCAAAGTTGACATGAACAAAAACACCAAAGTAATGACCATCTCAAGACGATGCTTCGTCGAGAATGGACCATAGCCATTGCCGTGCAACGCATGATGGATTTGTCGGACGTTTTCGTTCCAAAGGTAGATTCTAAAATTTGATTTTATTTTCGACATTTTTTACTTCGAGTACAAATATGTACCCTTCTCCAGGGATTGTATAGAAAGTATACTAAAGGCTGTCATCCACAATTGAATAACTTGAGTTGTGATCACGGTTGCCACTCGAGCCCAAAAAAAAATCTACCAAAATTCAAACAAGAAAATCTTATTCAAACAAGAAATATGTTTGTACGAATTTATTTCGGCATACGCCGGCTAAACCTTTTTTCGGAAGGTTCAAGTGTGGTTCACTTTTGGGTTTTGGTGAACTGCCTGAATTTATTCTGATAATTGGTTGATAGTTTTGCTGCAAGTAGAGGATGCTGATGAGGAAGGTGGTAATTCCGAAACGTGCGTCCATCCGACCATCTTGCAATCTATAGGGCTTTGCCCAAATAAATTTGACAAACATTCTTTTTCTCTGTTGGTTAAGCTACAATTGTAGTTTAGTCAGTGCATGGTTTTAAGCTGAAATCAAAAACAACAATTTTGCAAAATTTTATTTCTAAAGAAAATTTTGTCAAAATTTTATTTTTATGGAAGAACTTGTCAAATTTCTATTTCTATAGAAAATTTTGTCAAAATTTTATTTCTATAAAAAAATCCTCAAAACTTTAGTTCCATAGAAAATTTTCTCAAAATTTTATGCCTATAGAAAATTTTGTCAAAATTTTATTTCTTAAAAATATTTTTGAGTGTTGTTGACCTATTTTATGTTTATTCTGATTATTAATTTTGTTCGGCTTAAGGTCATAGAAACAATCGATTATTGATTTGTTTTAATATTTATTTCCAATATTTCGGTTAGTGTCACTAACCATCTTCTGGGATTTTGTATTTACATAAAATACAAAAATTAAATTACTTTTAATGTTCACAAATCACAATTTTAGATATATTATATTGAAAATAACTAACGTGAGTTCGTGTGATGCTGTTCGTTCTGTAAGTCACCGTACACTAAGCTTCGTTTGTTTCGATGCTTGTTTATGATGTGTCGACACATTCTCGCGCATTCTTCCGAGTCTTTTTTTGAAATTCATTCTCTTGTCAGGAGAGAGATCTATTATATTAAGCATATCAAGAGTGTATCTACTCCTATGATTATTCTCTTGAGCAAGTATCTCGACGTCTGTGAAGTTGGGCTTGTGTCCTGTTGTTGCACAGTGAGCTGCAAGTGCTGTTTTTTGCTCTACTGATTTGTCTGCAGCTTTAAGGTCTCATTTATGCGACGAAAGTCTTGTCTTACGTTTGGTCATTGTAGTGCCAACATATGCCATTGGGTATATTTCTATAGAAATTTTTTTCTAAATTTTATTTCTATAGAAAATTTTGTCAAACTTTTATTTCTATAGAAAATTTTTTCAAAATTTTATTTCTATAGAACATTTTTTCAAAATTTTACGTCTATAGAAAATTTTATCAAAATTTTATATTTATAGAAAATTTTGTCAAAGTTTTATTTTTATAGAAAATTTTGTCAAAATTTTATTTGTATAGAAAATTTTGTCAAAATTTTATTTCTATAGAAAATTTTGTCAAAATTTTATTTGTATAGAAAATTTTGTCAAGATTGTAATTTGTATTTATAGAAAACTTTGTCACAATTTTATTTCTATAGAAAATTTTTTCTAAATTTTATGTATATAAAAAATTTTTTCAAAATTTTATATTTATAGAAAATTTTGTCAAAATTTTATTTGTATAGAAAATTTTGTCAAAATTGTATTTGTATAGAAAATTTTGTCAAAATTGTATTTCTATAGAAAATTTTGTCAAAATTCTATTTCTATAGAAAATTTTGTCAAAATTTTATTTCTATAGAAAATTTTGTCAACATTTGATTTCTATAGATAATTTTGTAAAAATTTTATTTCCATAGAAAATTTTGTCAAAATTTGATTTCTATAGAAAATTTTGTCAAAATTTCATTTCTATAGAAAATTTTATAAAATTGTTATTTGTATTGAAAATTTTGTCTAAATTTTATTTTTGCAGACAATTTTGTCAAAATTTTATTTTTGTAGACAATTTTGTCAAAATTTTATTTTTATAGAAAATTTTGTCAAAATTTTATTTCTAAGAAAATTTTGTCAAAATTTTATTTCTATAGAAAATTTTGTCAACATTTTAATTCTATAGAAAAATTTGTCAAAATTTTATGTCTATAGAAAATTTTGATAAAATTTTTTGTCTATAGAAAATCTTGTCAAAATTTTATTGCTATGGAAAATTTTGTCAAAATTTTATTATTATAGAAAATTTTTTCAAAATTTTATTTCTATAGAAAATTTTGTCAAAATTTTATTTGTATCGAAAAATTTGTCAAAATTTTATTTGTATAGAAAAATTTGTCAAAATTTTATTTGTATAGAAAAATTTGTCAAAATTTTATTTCTATAGAAATTTCCTCTCTGTACTTCAAGAAATCTAGCAATCTACAAAACAGTAAAAAATTTACAATTTTTATTAGATTTTTCCATACCATTCGTCCAACATTAATAAAAACTGCTTGTGCCAAAGTTGAAGCCGATAGCTTGTTTAAATCGAAAGTTCGTGTGATTTCAGCATACGGACGGACATCGTTCAGAGTTTTACCACGACTTAGAGATGCGGTTGCCACAGTTGGTAGAATTTTACCAAAACTGGTAGATTTTTAAAGCTTGGTAATGGGTAGATTCCTTTCCGTTTTGGAAGATTTTGCAAAATATTCCTATCCCAGTGAGAGGTACTTCAATTTTCTATAGAAATAAAATTTTGAGAAAATTATCTGTAGAAAAAAAATTTTGACAAAATTTTCTATAGGAATAAAAGTTTACGAAAATTTTCAATAGAAACAGTATTTTGACAGTATTTTCTACAGGAATAAAATTTTGAAAAATTTTTCTATGGAAATAAAATTTTGACAAAATAATCTATAGAAATAAAAATTTGATAAACTTTTCGGTAGAACAAACATTTTGAAAAAAAAATCTATAGAAATCAAATTTTAAACAAATTTTCTGTAGAAATAAAAAAAATCTCAGATCTAAAATTTTGAAAAACAAAATCTATAGAAATAAAATTTTTACAATATTTGCTATAGAAATAAAATGTTTTGAAAATTTTCTATAGAAATAAAAAAAATCTCAAAACTAAAATTTTTAAAAAAAGAAACCAAAGATGTAAAATTTTTACAATATTTGCTGTAGAAATAAAATTTTGACAAAATTTGCTATAGAAATAAAATGTTTTGAAAATTTTCTATAGAAATAACATTTTGAAAAATTTTTCCTTATATTCAATATCTCTAAAAATTTTAATTCTTGCGTTAGATCATACTATCAAAATCGATTTTAAGTGCTCCATTTGCTAGGAGTAGTATCTTTCCATTGTTGGTGCAAGCTAAAATCTTCATAACATACATTTACTATTCAAGGGATATTTATACACCCTAAAAATTGTCGCTAATAGGAGATATCAAAAATATATAATATTGCAAATATTGACAAAAAAATATAAAGAATAAAAAAAATAAAAAATAAAATAATAAAACATTTCTTTCAAAAAAAAAAATTGTTCATACTTACCAAAAAATTGATCAAAGACCTCAAAATATATTTTTTTAAATTTGGCAGATTTTTGTTAAAATGTTCTCCACATTGCGGTAGATTATTGGAGATCAATATTTTTCTGTATTATAAACGGAATGACAAAGTTAGTATCCATGAAGTAGATTTTAGTAGTTTTCCATTTTGTTAGGGTTTTTTTATTGCAACTTAGTTATTTTTCATCCTTTTCGTCGTCTGCTTGAGACTTATTCAATTACGTCGATCTATTCGATGGCGAATCATATAATATCTAACATAATCTTTTTTTCCATTTGATTTGAATGGAATATTATTTCATAACTTTTATTTATATTCATAACATCTACTAAAATAATTAATTGAATTTTTTTCTCACTGTGTATTGACAACAAAACTATATTTTATTGCTGTATTGTATCAAAACTATAGCCAACCCGTTTTGTTTTTTTTTTTCTTACATGGCGCTCATAGGATTTTGATGTCGGCAATGTCTGTTTTAGTATGTTGGCATTGTAGGATTTCAAGCTTTCCATATCGAGGTTGAGGGGTTTAATTTAGTTAAAAGCATTTTTGCAAATAATACGCATACAAATAAATCGTTTATTTGCCAGCGACACAGTTAGCAATATTCACACTAACACAGACATTTGAACACAAACACTAAAGCCATGGCAGAGACAAAGACTAACGGCCACAAGGAGGCTGTTTTTATTTAATATATAGATTTTTTATATAGTGACAAATGCTGCACTCACTAACACATAGAAAGTCATATATTATGTTGTTTGAATTCTCAGTGACATGCCAACAACAAATGAAATAAATTATCACTGACAAAACAAAAACTTTCAAATCAAGATGATGTGAACAGTTTGAATTATTTTTTTTTGGTCTCACACTCGCTATATTTTCATTTTATTTTGTAATTTCATCTAAAAAAGAAACTGACAAAATGTCATTTTAAACCAATGTTGTTTTGCTATTTAATAAAGTATCACTGTTATTATTTTAAATAAATATGAGAGCTGTCTCAATGTTCGAATAGAAAAAGACAACAAAAATGAGTTGAAATAACAAAAATCTAGTGGGTAATACGAAAGTTGCCTTCAATATTCAAGGATTGTTGAACTCTAGTCTCACAATGTGCCAACTAATAGCTCTATTAAATTTTCTTGCGATTATTAGTTTCAACTTTCGATTATTAGTTACACTGTTCAATAACAGTGCATCGATGATTATTTCTATAAAAAAATTTTATTTCAATACAAAATTTTGTAAAAAATTTATTTCTATACAAAACTTTGTCAAAATTTTATTTCTATAGAATATTTTGTCAAGATTTTATTTCTATAGAAAATTTTGTAAAAATTTTATTTCTACAGAAAATTTTGTCAAAATTTTATTTCTTAAAAAAATTTTTTCAAAATTTTATTTTTATAGAAATTTCGTCAAAATTGTATTTCTATAGAAAATTTTCACAAATTTTTATTTCCATAGAAAATTTTGTCAAAATGTTATTTCCATAGAAAATTTTATCAAAATTTCATCTCCATAGAAAATTTTGTCAAAATTTTATTTCCATAGAAATTTTTCCAAATTTTAAATTTGTGAACTATTTCTATAGAAAGTTTTGTCAACATTTTATATCTATATAAAATTCTTGCAAAATGTTATTACTATAGAAAATTTTGTCAAAATTTTATTTCTGTAGAAAATTTGATATAAATTTTATTTCTATAGAAAATTTTGTAAAATTTTTATTTATATAGAAAATTTGATATAAATTTTATTTCTATAGAATTTTTATCAAAATTTTATTTCAATTTTGGCTTAGGTAGATTGTTGAACTCTAGTCTCACAATGTGCCAACTAATAGCTCTATTTAATTTTCTTGCGATTATTATTTACAACTATCGACATGGATTTATTCAATAACAGTGCATCGGTGATTATTTCTATAAAAAATTTTATTTCTATACAAAATTTTGTAATAATTTTATTTCTATGCAAAATTTTTTAAAAAATTTATTTTTATAGAATATTTTTTCAAGATTTTATTTCTATAGAAAATTTTGTAAAAATTTTATTTCTATAGAAAATTTCGTCAAAATTGTGTTTCTATAGAAAATTTTGACAAATTTTTATTTCGATAGAAAATTTTGTCAAAATTGTATCTCCATAGAAAATGTTGTCAAAATTTTATCTCCATAGAAAATTTTTTCAAAATTTTATTTCCATATTAATTTTTCCAAATTTTAAATTTGTGAACTATTTCTATAGAAAGTTTTGTCAAAATTTCATTTCCATAGAAAATGTTGTCAACATTTTATTTCTATATAAAATTCTTGCAAAATATTATTTCTATAGAAAATTTTGTCAAAATTTTATTTCTATAAAAAATTTGATATAAATTTTATTTCTATAGAAAATTTTGTAAAGCTTTTATTTATATAGAAAATTTGACATAAATTTTTTTTTCTATAGGTTTTTTTAATTTTATTTATATAGAAACTTTTATCAAAATTTTATTTCATACAGTAAAAAATTTACCATTTTTGGTAGAATTCAACAAACTTTGGCAACCGTGATCTAAATAAGTTGAACTTCTGTGCCTGGAGCATTTTGGAAAATTCGTTTGGCACTAAACAATAGCATTATGACGCTCATCTTAATGGGCCAAATACCGCAGAGCCATTTTCATGCAGCTTGCGATGGCTATATCGCGACCCCAAAGTATCTAATTCGAACAAATATTAACTGATTTAAAGAATGTATGTTTTGTCCAAAATATTTCATTTGTTTCATTAGATTTCAACTACCCAGTAGAAAGGAATATAATTTTTTATACCCTCCACCATAGGATGGGGGTATATTAACTTTGTCATTCCGTTTGTAACACATCGAAATATTGCTCTAAGACCCCATAAAGTATATATATTCTGGGTCGTGGTGAAATTCTGAGTCGATCTAAACATGTCCATCCGTCCGTCCGTCTGTTGAAATCACGCTAACTTCCGAACGAAACAAGCTATTGACTTGAAACTTGGCACAAGTAGTTGTTATTGATGTAGGTCGGACGATATTAAAAATGGGCCATATCGGACCACCTTTACGTATAGCCCCAATATAAACCGACGCACAGATTTGGATTGCGGAGCCTCTTGGAGGAGCAAAATTCATCCGATCCGGTTGAAATTTGGTACCTGATGTTTGTACATGGTCTTTAACACGCAAAAATTGGTCCACATTGGTTCATAATTATATATAGCCCCCATATAAACCGATCGCCTGATTTGGTTTGCGGAGCCTCTAAGAGAAGCAAATTTTATCCGATCCGGCTGAAATTTGGTACATGGTGTAAGTATATTGTATCTAACAACTGTGCAAAAATTGGTCCACATCTGTCCATAATTATATATAGCCCCCATATAAACCGATCCCAAGACTTGGCTTGCGGAGCCTCTAAAAGAAGCAAATTTCATCCGATCCGGCAGAAATTTGGTACATAGTGCTAGTATATGGCCTTTAACAAATTGGTCCCCATCGGTCCATAATTATATATCGCCCCCATATAAACCGATCCCCAGATTTGTCCTCCGGAGCCTTTTGGATGAGCCAAATTTATCCGATCAGGTTGAAATTTGGTACGTTGTGTTATTATATGGTCTCTAACAACCATGCCAAAATTGGTCCATATCGGTCCATAATTATATATAGCCCCCATATAAACCGTTCCCCAGATTTGATCTCCTGTTGGAGAAGCAAAATTCATCCGATCCGTTTGAAATTTGGAACGTGGTGTTAGTATATGCCCGATCCCCAATCACGCCAAAATTGGTCCATATCGGTTCATAATCATGGTTGCCACTCGAGCCAAAAATAATCTATCAAAATTTTATTTCTATAGAAAATTTTGTCAAAATTTTACTTCTATAGAAAATTTTGTCAAAATTTTTGTTTTATAGAAAATGTTGTCAAAATTTTATTTCTATAGAAAATTTTGTCAAAATTTTATTTCTATAAAAATTTTAGTCAAAATTTTATTTCTCTATAAAACTTTGTCAAAA
The DNA here is from genome assembly GCF_050003625.1 of Haematobia irritans. Classification (NCBI taxonomy): domain Eukaryota; kingdom Metazoa; phylum Arthropoda; class Insecta; order Diptera; family Muscidae; genus Haematobia; species Haematobia irritans. Next base: position 210,827,964 of record NC_134398.1, read on the forward strand.
TTTTATTTCTATAAAAAATTTTGTCAAAATTTTATTTCTATAGAAATTTTTGTCAAAATTTTATTTCTATGAAAAATTTGGTCAAACTTAATTACATACGTATTTAATCGGCCTTTTTATACCCTTCACCACTACTGTGGTACAGGGTATAATAAGTTTGTGCATTTGTATGTAACGCCGAGAAATAGTGGTCATAGACCCATCTTTTAGTATACCGATCGGCTTAGAATTAAATTCTGAATCGATTTAGCGATGTCCGTCCGTCTGTCTGCCTGTCCGTCCGTCTGTCTGTATATGTAATTTTGTGCAAAAAGTACAGCTCGCAATTTAAGTCCGATCGCCCTCAAATTTGGCATAGGGCTGTTTCTTGGGACAGAGACAATCGCTATTGGTTTTGGAAAAAATCGGTTCAGATTTAGATATAGCTGCCCGATTTGATCATAGTTAGCGTGTTTATGCCGTACATCCAAATAGTTTATGAATCTCGAAAGTCTTGCAAAATATCAGCTAAATCGGTTCAGATTTAGATATAGCTCCCATATATCTTTCGTCCGATTTAGACTCATATGACCACAGAGGGCAAAGTTTACTACCGATCTTTGTGAAATTTTGCACAGAGGGTAGAATTGACATTCTACCAATGCTTGGTAAATTTGATTGAAATCGGTTCAAATTGAGATATAGCTCCCATATATATCTTTCGTCCGATTTGAACTTATATGGCCTCAAAATCCAGGGTTTTGCCGTGATTTGCTTCAAACTTCGCACAAGGAGTACGTTTAGTAGTATCGGTAATTGGGCCAAATTTGGTTGAAATCGGTTCAGATTTAGATATGGCTCCCATATATATCTTCCGTCCGATTTGCACTCATATGACCAGCGGGGGCCAACGTTATACTCCCATTTACGTGAAATTTCGCATAGATAGCAGAATTATTGTTCTAACTAGACATGTCAAATTTAGACAAAATCGGTTCAGATTATATATAGCTCCCATATATACGTACCAGAGTTTGGGAAATATGGTAGACTGTTTCACATTTTAGACCCATTTTCAATGGAAGTTTCCTCCAATTAACTGGATAGCGTTAGCCGATTTAAATTTTAATTCTAGAGATTTTGTTGAAGTACAAAAATTGTCTCCTTTATATAGCTTCCAGCAAATGTGAAGTAGTTGAGATGGTAACACAGGGTATAATATGGTCGGCCCGCCCGACCATATTATACCCTTAATATATGTTACCACGTATGGACTACCTTGCAATGTAGTGTTAGGAAGTTTTAAGATACCTTGCCATCGGCAAGTGTTACAGCAACCCAAGTAATTCGATTGTGGATGACAGTTTTCAGTAGAACTTTCTACGCAATCTATGGTGGAGGGTACATAAGTTTCGGCCTGTTCGAACTTACGGCCGTATATACTTGTTTTTAAATCATTTCCTCTTCCAATTACATGCTTGCGTTTTTATCTTTACACAATACAACCAAGGATTATCTACTTATTATTATTAATTAAAATATTGAAGCTTCAGCAGGTTTGCTTTTTATGAGAAAAAAAAAACACATCCTCTCCTCCTGCCAATCTAGATTTAGATTTATTGAAAATTTTATAAATTTATTAATGCTATAGGAGTATAGGTGCAAAATAAGCAATATCCATATTGGGAAAAACTTTCTTAATTTCTGTCGCAGAGTGACAAATTATCCCCAAGCAAATAAATTGAATTCGCCATGAGCAGACACCAGGGAATATTTTTTTTTTCTACTCAGAGATTTTTATTTTATTTTTACACAGACTTATCATTTCATTCATTAATATATGAATGATTACATACAATACCAACTAAAAAATATTTTTCCTTTATTTTTTGTTTAACATTCACCGCATTTATAATTATGAGCAAATATATGACATCTGAAGGATGATTTTCATTGTGATGAGTGCACAACCCTCACCTACGTTATAAACCCAGTATAATTGTATTGACCTCCCCTGAAGAGATAAATATTGATATTTTTGTGGATTAATTTTTTAAGAGTGATGACAATGACGAGCTTGCAGTGATAATCAGAGACAATTTTTATACAGTCAGTAATTGGTTTATTTTATAAACATTTTGGCAAGTACTATAAGATCGAACGAAATTAATAAGGGAAATGACAAAATTGTGACAAAAATCGTAAAGAAATCAGTAAGCATAGAAACATATCGGCCGAATGATACAAACGGATAACACACATACACACACAACGTGGCACAAAATAGTGCCACAAATAGAGGCAATTTGCGAGCATTTTCAACACTGCCGAAAACGAGAGTGCTGTGATTGCCGTGCTTGCTCCTTTGAATTCTTTTCGGCCCGCTGAAATGATAGCATATTTCAAGAATTCTATCAATCTACAAAACAGTAAAAAATTTATAATTTTTTTAGATTGATAGAATTCTTGATTTTGGCAGATTTTGCAAAGAAGTACTTCTTCATAAATTTTCTATTGAAATAAACTTTTGACAAAATTTTCTATTGAAATAAAATTTTATCAAAATTTCCTATTGAAATAAAATTTTGCCAAAATTTTTTTTTGAAATAAAATTTTGCCGAATTTTTCTATACAAATAAAATTTTGTCAAAATTGTGTGGAGATATAACATTTTGACAAAATCTTCTATGGAAATAGAATTTTTGAAAAATTTTCTATAGACATAACATTTTTTCAAAATTATCTATAGAAATACAATGTTGACAACATTTTCTATAGAAATAAATTTTTACAAAATTCTCTATAGAATAAAAATTGAAAAATTTGTTCTATGGAAATAAAATTTTGATACAATTTCCTATAGAAATAAATTAGTGACAAAATTTTCTACAGAAATAAATTGTTGGAAAATTTTTCTGTAGAAATAAAATTTTGCAAACACTTTCTATAGATATAAAATTTTGACAAAAATTTTCTATAGATATAAAATTTTGAAAAATTTTATATAGAAATTAAAGTTTGACAAAATTTTCCATGAAAATAAAATGTTGACAAAATTTGCTATAGAAATAAAATGTTGACAAAATTTCCTATAGAAATAAATTGTTGACAAAATTTTCTATAGAAATAAAATTTTAAAAAAATCTGTAGAAATAAAAGTTTCGAAAAATTTTGTATAGATATAAAATTTTGAAAAAAGTTTTTATAGAAATAAATGTTTGACAAAAATTTTTATGGAAATAAAATTTTGACAAAATTTCCAATTCAATAAAATTTTGACAAAACTTGCTATAGCAATAAAATTTTGACAAAATTTGCTATAGAAATAAAATTTGAAAATAAAAATCTGTAGAAATAAAATTTTTACAAAATTTTCGAAGAAATAAAATTTTTATTGCAAAGAAGTACTTCTTCATATATTTTCTATTGAAATAAACTTTTGACAAAATTTTCTATAGAAATCAAATTTTGTCAAAATTCCTATTGAAATAAACTTTTGCCAAAATTTTCTATAGAAATAAAATTTTATCAAATTTTTCTATGCAAGTAAAATTTTGTCAAAAGTTTGTGTATATATAAAATTTTGACAAAATCTTATAGGAAATAAAATTTTGGGAAATTTTTCTATAGAAATAAAATTTTGTCAAAATTTTGTGTAAATATATAATATTGACAAAATCTTCCACGAAAATAAAATTTTGGCAAAATTTTCTATAGACATAAAATTTTTACAAAATTATCTATAGAAATAAAATGTTGACAACATTGTCTATAGAAAAAAGATGTTGACAAAATTTTCTATAGAATAAAAATTGGACAAAATTTTCTATGGAAATAAAATTTTAACCCAATTTCCTATAGAAATAAATTGGTGACAAAATTTTCTATAGAAATAAATTGTTGGAAAAATTTTATGTAGAAATAAAATTTTATATAAATATAAAATCTTGACAAAATTTTTATAGAAATTAAAGTTTGAAAAAAATTTCTATGGAAATAAAATTTGGACCAACTTTGATATAGCAATAAAAATAAAAAATCTATAGAAATAAAATGTATACAAATTTTTCGAGGAAATAAAATTTTTATTTCAAAGAAGTACTTCTTCATATATTTTCTATTGAAATAAACTTTTGACAAAATTTTCTACAGAAATAAAATTTTGCCAAAATTTTCTATAGAAATAAAATTTTGCCAAATTTTTCTATAGAAATAAAATTTTGTCAAAATTTTGTGTAGATATAAAATTTTGACAAAATTTTCTATGGAAATAAAATTTTGGCAAATTTTTCTATAGAGATAAATTCTTGTCAAATTTTTGTGTAGATATAAAATATTGACAAAATCTGCTATGAAAATAAAATTTTGGAAAAATTTTCTATAGACACTAAATTTTTACAAAATTATCTATAGAAATAAAATGTTGACAACATTTTCTATAGAAATAAAATTTTGACAAAATTTTCTATAGAATAAAATTGGACAGTTTTTTCCATAGAAATAAATTGGAAAATTTTCTGTAGATATAACATTTTCTATAGATATAAAATTGTGACAAAATTTTCTATGGAAATAAAATTTTGACAAAATTTGCTATGGAAAAACAATTTTGATAAAAATAAATTGTTGACAAAATTTTCTATAGAAATGAATTGTTGGAAAAATTTTCTGTAGAAATAAAATTTTCCAAAAATTTTCTATAGATATAAAATTTTGACAAAATTTTCTATGGCAATAAAATTTTGACAAAATTTGCTATGGAAATACAATTTTGACAAAATTTCCTATAGAAATAAATTGTTGACAAAATTTTCTATAAAAATAAATTGTTGGAAAAATTTTCTGTAGAAATAAAATTTTCCAAAAATTTCTATAGGAATAAAATTTTGACAAAAATTGTTTATAGAAATAAAAGTTCGACAAATATTCTTTATAAATAAATCTTTAACAAAATTTGCTATAGCAATAAAATTTTGACAAAATTTTCTATACAAAAAAAATTTGACAAAATTTTCTGTAGAAATAACTTTTTTTAAAAATTTTTCTGCAGAAATAAAATTTTGCAAAATAAGATTTATTTAGAAAATCTAAAAAAATGTGCAAATCGGTTTAGATTTAAATATACGTATTATTTTATAATAGCGTCTGAGTTTGATATTGCGTAATTTTAGCACTTTTGGCTTTGAAAAGTACTAAAAGTACTAGTACTTTTTCGTCAACACCAAAACAAAAACAAACTGGCGATCATTAGCTTGGAAATGTTACGTACGTGAGTAACCTTTTGTTGCATTTGGCTCATTCTTGAAAGTCTGTATGTATGATTCGACGCCTGCGTACATTCAGGCTCATACGTGTAAGTCCACGTCTTGATATATTGTGAACTGTTTTTTTCCGCTTTGATATACGTTCCACCCCATTACATATGCAGATGTTGAACTGTGTATAAACACATGCACACACACAAGCATCCATAATACTTTTATTATAACGCTAGTAAATTAACTCAAAGTTATAATTTCCAGCTGCGTAGACATTATTAAAGTCAGTAATTACAATGCCAAAAGCAACTTTTGTGTCATTCGATGTGAACGTGTTTATATTTATCTGTTGGTTTGTTTTATTTTCCATATAAATCATCTCCCTCTTTGGGTATTACACATGGAACAATGCGTCTGTGTGTGTGTGTGTGTTTGAGTATTTCCCTTTATATTACGATACACATGTTGACGTGTGGTTTAGTTGTTTGAGAATGAATAGCATTCATAAAATAAATGTGTATATCTCAAAAGAAGTGTTTATATGTATGTGTGTGTGTGTGAATAAACAAAGAATTTTGTAAAAAACAACAACAATGGGTTTATAGCTAGCCATGTAATTTTTATTAAAGAAATTTACATGTGTGTGTTTCATGGTAAATTTACAGACAGCTATGGCCATACAAATATTTTCTACCTAAAGATCAAACTTGACCATTAAGTGTTAAAATCTTTGTTAAAATAGACCAACTTCTCATTTTAATACAGTCATGGATTATAACAAATTTTATAATAATAATTCCAAAATAATCTAAACATGTAATTATTTAGAAATACTCGTACTTTCAGAGGAAAAAATATCACCAACATTTTTATACCCTCCACCATAGGATGGGGGTATATTAACTTTGTCATTCCGTTTGTAACACATCGAAATATTGATCTAAGGCCCCATAAAGTATATATATTCTGGGTCGTGGTGAAATTCTGAGTCGATCTAAGCATGTCCGTCCGTCCGTCTGTTGAAATCACGCCAACTTCCGAACGAAACAAGCTATCAACTTGAAACTTGGCACAAGTAGTTGTTATTGATGTAGGTCGGATGGTATTGCAAATGGGTCATATCGGTCCACTTTTAAGTATAGCCCCCATATAAAGGGACCCTCAGATTTGGCTTGTGGAGCCTCGTGGAGGAGCAAACTTCATCCGATCTGGCTGAAATTTGGTTCATGGTGTTAGCATATGGTCCTTAACAACCACGCAAAAATTGGTCGACATCGGTCCATAATTATATATAGCTCCCATATAAACCGATCACCAAATTTGGCTTGCGGAGCCTCTAAGAGAAGCACATTTCATCCGATCCGGCTGAAATTTGGTACATGGTGTTGGTATATGGTCTCGAACAACCATGCAAAAATTGGTCCACATCGGTCTATAATTATATATAGCCCCCATATAAACCGATCCCCAGATTTGGCTTGCGAAGCCTCAAAGAGAAGCAAACTTCATCTGATCTTGCTGAAATTTGGTACATGGTGTTAGTATATGGTCTCTAACAACCATACAAAAATTGATCCATATCGGGCCATAATTAAATATAGCCCCCATATAAACCGATCCCCAGATGTGGCTTGTGGAGCCTCTAACAGAAGCACATTTCATCCGATCCGGCTGAAATTTGGTACATGGTGTTGGTATATGGTCTCCAACAACCGTGCAAAAATTGGTCTACATCGGTCCATAATTATATATAGCCCCCCTATAAACCGTTCTCCAGATTTGACCTTCGGAGCCTCTTCGAGGAGCAAAATTCATCCGATCCGGTTCAAATTTGGAACGTGGTGTTAGTATATGGCCGCTAACAACCATACCAAAATTGATCCATATCGGTCTATAGTTATATATAGCCGATCTCCAATCACACAAAAATTGGTCCATATCGGTTCATAATCATGGTTGCCACTCGAGCCAAAAATAATCTACGAAAATTTTATTTCTATAGAATATTTTTTTAAAATTTTATTTCTATAGAAAATTTTCTCAAAATTTTAGTTCTATAGAAAATTTTGTCAAAATTTTATTTCTATAGAAAATTTTGTTAAAATTTTATTTCTGTAAAAAAAATTTTTTGAAAATTTTATTTGTATAGAAAATTTTGTCAAAATTTTATTTCTGTAAAAAATTTCTTTGAAAATTTTATTTCTATAGAAAATTTTGTTAAAATTTTATTTCTATAGAGAATTTTGTCAAAATTTTATGTCTATAGAAGATTTTGTCAAACTGAATTATATACGTATTTGATCGATCTTTTTTGATTTAATATATATGGACTTACATACAATTTAGAAGACGGTGTCAGGAGGTTTTAAGATACCTTGCCATCGGCAAGCGATACCGCAACTTAAGTAATTCGATTGTGGATGGCAGTGTTTATAAGAAGTTTCTACGCAATCCCTGGTGGAGGGTACATAAGCTTCGGCCTGGCCGAACTTACGGCCGTATATACTTGTTTCAATTAAAATTTTAATTGATTTTTAAAAAATATGCTATGAAAAATTTTATTGGCTCAACAAAATTTTTAATTAAAACAAAAATTAATTGTATCAATATTTTTTTTTATTGGAACAAGTAATTTTTTTTAATTAACTTTGGTGATTGATACAAATTAATTTGATCAAATAATTTCGTGATTGAAAAAAATATGTTTTTTCTGTGTTCAAGAATGTTTGCTGGTCTATTATAGCATGATTACGAGCTTATACACTTCTCCGCAGGAGATTAGAATTTGTATCTATTGTATGAAACTCAATGATTGAATGTGTTTCTTACATTTGAGAAAAAAAGGAATATAAGATCATCTAAGACCCCATAAAGTATATATATATTTTGGGTCATGGTGAAATTCTGAGTCGATCGAAGCATGTCCGTCCATATGTTGAAATCACGACAACTTCCGAACGAAACAAGCTATCGACAAGTAGTTGTTATTGATGTAGATCAGACGGTATTGCAAATGGGCTATATCAGATCACTTTATAGCCCCCATATAAAGGGTGATATGGTCAAAATTTGGTCAAGGGAAAACGCGTGTAAATCGGTTAAATCGTTTATTTAAAAAATCAAATTAAATTTCTTTTTCAAGTTCAATTAGTATAAAATTCAGGAAAAATATTCAGTTAGGCTTTCGCTTTTCCAAATCCGAATTGCCGGGCCTCACGCTTGACACCTGTCATCAGATTTTGTACAGCCACCTTGTCCACCTTCTTCGCCGCAGAAAGCCAGTTTGCCTTGAACTGCTGCTCGTCCTTAGCAGTTTTTTTGGTCTTCTTTAGGTTCCGCTTGACAATAGCCCAGTATTTCTCAATTGGGCGGAGCTCTGGCGTGTTGGGAGGGTTCTTGTCCTTGGGAACCACCTACACGTTGTTGGCGGCGTACCACTCCATGGCCTTTTTACCGTAAGATGCCAAATCCGGCCAAAACAGTACGGAACAACCGTGTTTCAGGAAAGGCAGCAGACGTTTATTCAAACACTCTTTCACGTAAATTTCTTGGTTGACAGTCCCGGAAGCTATGAAAATGCTGCTTTTCAAGCCACAGGTACAGATGGCTTGCCAAACCAGATATTTCTTTGCGAACTTTGACAGTTTTATGTGCTTGAAAATATCTGCTACCTTTCCCTTCCTTTTGCCGTATAAAACTCCTGTCCAGGAAGCTGCTTGTAGTCGGCTTTGACGTAGGTTTCGTCGTCCATTACCACGCAGTCAAACTTCGTCAGCATCGTCGTATACAGCCTCCGGGATCGCGCTTTGGCCGTCGTATTTTGTTTATCATCGCGATTTGGAGTCACTACCTTCTTGTAAGTCGATAGTCCGGCTCGTTTTTTGGCTCGATGCACGGTTGTAGACGATACACCCAGCTTATTTGCGGCATCTCGGAGAGAGAGGTTAGGGTTTCGCTGGAAACTACCGGCAACTCTCTTTGTCGTCTCAGCGGCTTCCGGTTTTCGATTTCCCCCCGATCCAGACTTCCTGGCTGTCGACAAACGTTCCCCAAACACTTTAATTACATTTGTAACGGTTGATTTGGCAACTTTCGCTATGCGCGAGCAAAATTTTGATACGCTGCTCTTCTTGCTTGGACGGCATTTTGACAACTGAAGAGTGAATTCCAAAATCAAAATAGGAGCAACATTCTACACACACACCTTCAAAATGACCCCTCATTTTGAAGGTGTGTGTGTAGAGGTTTTTTAAATGCAAAATTGAAAGAAATACGTCAAGTTTATATTGACCAAATTTTGACCGTATCACCCTTTAAACCGATCCCGAAGACCTCCGGAAACTATACGAGGAGAAAAATTCATCCGATCCGGTTGAAATTTGGTACGTGGTGTAAGTATATGGTCTCTAACAACCATGCAAAAATTGGGCCATAGCGGTCCATAATTATATATAGCCCCCATATAAACCGATCCCCAGATTAGTCGGATCCGGTTGAAATTTGGTACGTGGTATACGTATATAGTCTCCAATAACCATGGAAAAATTGGTCCATATCGGTCCATATTTGTATATAGCTCCCATATAAACCGATCCCTAAATTTTACCTCCGCTGCCTTTTGGGGAAGAGAAATCCATCCGATCCGGTTGAAATTGAGTGCGTGGTGTTGGTATATGGTTTTGGAGCCTCTTGGAGGAGCAAATTTCATCCGATTCAGTTGAAATTTGGTGCAGTGTGCTAGTATTTGGCCGTTATTAACCACCCAGCAAAAAAATTTGGAAGTTCTTCCAAAGCACAACTTTAAAAGCACTTCCAAAAGATGGCCTCCAAAGATGTTCTTTATTTTAACTACCCAGGAAGTTCTTTTAATTCAATTTTTTATAACTCATTTTTTTCATATTTTTAAAGGGTAAGTTTAACTTTTTTTGTCTCAAATATGTTAAAAAGAGAGTAGGGATTAAAAAAGTGGTACAAATTTTTTAAATTTTGTCGGAAAAATGCTAAATCCATTTTAGAAAAATTGGGAATTTGTGGAAACATTTGATGTCAAATGTGTCAGGCAAGCGTTAGAATGCATTAAAAATCATACAAAATTGTAAAAAATTATTTATTTGGCAAAACATCACAAATTTTTCTAATTCACATCCAAAACACTTAATTCGGATCACACCCTACGAAGTGAAGCAAATGCAGTGCAACGGCTGTTGAAATGGTGGACATCCGTCCTATGACAAGCACATGTTATATTCATCGCTTCTGCGCCAATTTTGCACCACTTTCGGATCCAAAAAGCACATTTTCACTACTTTTTTGGCTACGTTTTATTTGCCCATGTAAAATTCATTGGAGATTGGGGATCCAAACTACTTTTTTGGAAGGTCTTTTTTGCTGGGTTATAATATAGATATATATTATAATATATAGTTATATATAGCTCTCAGATAAACCGACTATAAAACTTGGTCCATATCGGTTCATAATTGTATATAGCCCCCATATAAAGCGACCTCCATATTTCAGATTTTATCTTTTCAACTCAATACTGCATTTATCACATTTGTTTTTAAATTCCTGTAACTCAAATATTTTTATTTCTGTGAATAAATAAGATTTTTTAACTTAGATTTCCATTTTCTAATTTTTGATATTTAGACTTGTTTTTGACATTTTCTTCATTATCAACGTATAATTTTCAGTTGCTAATATCAACGAACCATGTTGTTACTTTCAAATAAATCATAATAAATTAGACATTTCCACGACATAGAAAAAAAAACTATTTCCATAGGCAACAATGAATCTCACCATAAGTCCTCTTATCAAGGCTCACGTATTTACTGCGTATAAATTAATATGTTTACGCTGAAGAAATATTTTACACATACTATACATTATCCATATAAACCGAAATAGCAACCACTCACAATATTTTTTTTACACCAAATTGGCGTCTGCTATTTCCGTTTCGCATTATTTCCAGCAAATTGCTTTTTGTAGTTTATTTCGTTGGTGAGGTATTATTATATCACATTTTAAAAATAACAAAATGCGAAAAAAAATAAATTCGATTCATTTCACTTTGACTTCCTTCTCTCACCACAGGTTCTTCAAAGTGAATGCGATCGAGCTCATTTTTTTCTGGTGCCGGTTGCAAGCGTATAACATTTCATTATGGCTTTTGTGGTATGAGAAATATAATGACGTTGCTGGAAGTATGCCATTTAATTTGGCTACCAACATATTTTCGTTCGTTTACGTTACGTCCATTAATGGCAAAAAAAAAAAATTAATTCACTACAAGAGTGAATTATGTGTTTTTCTAGTGGTAGACAATGGTCACTGTGGTTAAAGTGATCGATTACGACTACGCAATGGGGGAAAATAAAAATCTTTAAATTTGAGATTTCAAACCAAGCCGGTATCTCATCATTTCTTAGATCGTTCGCACGAGATTTGAATCATTTTTACGAGCGACACGTTTGCCACTCGGGCCAAAAAAATCTACAAAAATTTGAAGAAAATTTTACCAATAAATTACCAAATAAAAAGTTATGGCAAAAAATGTTCCTTCAAAAGAAATGTCTTATTATTTTATTTATTATTTTTTGGTCACCGCCAATAGCGATAATTTATTTTAGCGTATAAATATCTCTTGAGACTTTGATAGTATGGCCTAAAACAAAAATTAAAATTTTTAAAGTTATTTATAGAAAATGAATATATTTATAGAACATTTTGTCAAAATTTTATTTCTATATAAAATTTTGTTAACATTTTATTTCTAGAGAAAATTTTGTCAAAATTTTACTTCTATAAAAAATTTTGTGAAAATTTTATTTCTATAGAAAATTTTGTGAAAATTTTATTTCTATATAAAATTTTGTCAATATTGTATTTCGATAGAAAATGTTGTCAAATCTTTATTTCTATATAACATTTTGTCAAAATTTATTTCTATAAAAAATTTTGTCAACATTTTATTTTCATAGAAAAATTTGTCAAAATTTTATTTCTATACAAAATTTTGTCAAAATTTTAAATTTATAGACAATTTTTCACAAGTTTCTTGCTATAGAAAATTTAGCCAAAATTTTATTTCTATAGAAAATTTTGTCAAAATTTTATTTCTATAGAAAATTTTGTCAAAATTTTATTCCTATATAAAATTTTGTCAAAATTTTATTCCTATTTAAAATTTTGTCAAAATTTTATTACTATAGAAAATTTTGTCAAAATTTATTTCTATATAAAATTTTGTCAAAATTTTATTTCTATAGAAAATTTTGTGAAAATTATATTTCTATAGAAAATATTTTTATTTTTATAGACAATTTTCCAAAAGTTTCTTTCTATAGAAAATTTTGCCAAAATTTTATTTCTATAGAAACTTTTGCCAAAATTTTATTTCTATAGAAACTTTTGCCAAAATTTTATTTCTATAGACAATTTGGTCAAAATTTTATTCCTATATAAAATTTAGTCAAAATTTTATTACTATAGAAAATTTTGTAAAAATTTATTTCTATATAAAATTTTGTCAATATTTTATTTTCATAGAAAGTTTTGTCATCATTTTATTTCTATACAAAATTTTATCAACAGTTTTTTTATAGAAAATTTTGTCAAAATTGTATGTCTATATAAACTTTTATAAAATTTGTCAACATTTTATTTCTATAGAAAATTTATTAAAAATTTTATTTGTATAGAAAATTTTGTCAAAATGTTATTTCTATAGAAAATTTTGTCAACATTTTATTTTCATAGAAAATTTTGTAAAAATTTTATTTCTATACAAAATTTTGTCAAAATTTCTTTCTAGAAAATTTTGTCAAAATTTTATGTCTATATAAAAATTTGTCAACATTTTATTTCTATAGAAAATTTATTCAAAATTTTATTTGTATAGAAAATGTTTATCAAAACTTTATTTCTATAGAAAATTTTGTCAATATTGTATTTCTATAGAAAATTTTATCAAAATTTTTTTTCTATAGAAAAATTTGTCAAAATTTCATGTCTATATAAAAGTTTTTCAATATTCTATTTCTATAGAAAATTTTATCAAAACTTTATTTTATCAACAGTTTTTTTTTTATTTGTTATCAATAGTTTTTTTTTAGAAAATTTTGTCATAATTTTATAAAATTTGTCAACATTTAATTTCTATAGAAAATTTATTCAAAATTTTATTTGTATAGAATATTTTTGTCAAAATTTTATTTCTATAGAAAATTTTGTCAATATTGTATTTCTATAGAAAATTTATTCAAAATTTTATTTGTATAGAAAATTTTTGTCAAAATTTTATTTTTATAGGAAATTTTGTCAATATTAGATTTCTATATAAAATTTTGTCAAAATTTTATTTCTATAGAAAATTCAGTCAAAATTTATTTCAATATAAAATTTTGTCAAAATTTTATTTTCATAGAAAATTTTGTCAAATTTTTATTTCTGTACAAAATTTTATCAAAATTTTATATTTATATACAATTTTTCAAAAGTTTCTCTTTATAGAACATTTTGCCAAAATTTTATTGCTATAGAAAATTTTGTCAAAATTTTATGTCTGTAGAAAATTTTGTCAATATTTTATTTCTATAGAATTTTTTTTTACAATTTTATTTGTTCGGAAAATTTTGTGAAAATTTTATTTCTATATATTTGTTATAATTTTATCCCAATAAAATCTAAAAAAAAGTTTAGTTGCTAGTGCTTAAATCTGTTTTTTATTTAATGTAATTTTTATTATATATTTTATATATACAAATAAAATAAAATAATTTTGGTTTATTTTCAATTCTTTTCAAACCAATGTATCCGATATTTAATTATGTAATAGTATTTTTAAATATGTATAGTTCAAAAGAGAAGACCCAAATATGGAAAGAAAAAAATGACGGAAAACACGAACGTGCGAAATACCAAGAAATATTGTCCGATGTTATTGTGTTCTGTTTTGCTCTGCTCTGTTCGATGTTAATAATTGGCATAATTTACATTACAACACAATATTACAAGCACTTGGCCTCATAAATATTTCCGAGTAAGGTTATGAGAGAGGAGTACAAATTTCTTAGTTTTTTGTTGTTGAATTCCACATTTTTAAATTACAAGCTATTTAAATATTTGTTATGATCAAATATACATAGGAATTTTCCAAGTAAACTATATACAGGGTTGCTGATATGTATTGCAACAACTATAATTTAGTAATCAGTTCGCTTGACAGCTGACAGATTTTTTCCAGTGACAGTTCAATGGGTCAATTTGCGATGAATAATTTTTCATAGGAAGTTAACACAAAACTGCCATCATGAATTGCGTAGATAGTGCTACTAAAGAATGTCATCTACAATCGAATATTTGGGTTGTGGTAATACTTGCCGATGGCAAGACATTTTAAAAATTCCTAACTTTGTCTTATGTCTATATTAAGGCAAATGAAATACCTATATAAGGCACTTCATTTCTATAGAAAACTTAATGGAAACTTAATTTCTATAGAAAATTTTGTCAAGATTTTTTTCTATAGAAAATTTACGAAATTTTTTTCAAACATTTATTTCTGTAGAAAATTTTGTCAAACTTTTATTTCTGTAGAAAATTTTGTCAAAATTTTATTTCTATAAAAATTTTTTTCAAAATTTTATTTCTATAGAAAGTTATGTCAAAATTTTATATCTGTAAAAAATTTGTCAAAATGTAATTTCTGTAGAAGTGTTTTTTTTCAAAATTTAATTTCTATAGAAAATTTTGTCAACATTTTTTCTTGTATCGAAAACTTTGTCAAAACTTTACTTGTATAGAAAATTTTGTACACATTTTTTTTCGATAGAAAATTTTGTCAAAAAAAAAAAATTATAAAAAAATTTGTCAAATTTTTTTTCTATAGAAAACTTTGTCAAAGCTATATTTCCATAGAAAATTTTGTCAAAATTTTATTTCTACAGGAAATTTTGTGCAAATTTTATTTCTCTAGAAAATGTTGTCAACATTTTATTTCTATAGAAAATTTTGTCAAAATTTTACTTCAATAGAAAATTTTGTCAAAAATTTACTTGTATAGAAAGTTTTGTCAAAGTTTTATTTCTATAGAAAATCTTGTCAAAATTTTATTTCCATAGAAACTTTTGTCAAAATTTTATTTCTACAGGAAATTTTGTGCAAATTTTATTTCTCTTGAAAATGTTGTCAACATTTTATTTCTCTTGAAAATGTTGTCAACATTTTATTTCTATAGAAAATTTTGTCAAAATTTTACTTGTATAGAAAATTTTGTCAAAATTTTATTTCTATAGAAAATTTTGACAAAATTTTATTTCTATAAAAAATTTTGATAAAATTTTATTTCTATGGACAATTTTGACAAAATTTTATTTCTATAAAAAATTTTGACAAAATATTATTTCTACAGAAAATTTTGTCACAATTAGACAATTAGACAATTTTTTGAAAATGTTATATCTATATAAAATTTTGTTAATATTGCATTTATATAGAAAATTTTGTCAAAACTTTATTTCTATAAAAATTGTGCTAAAATATTATTTCTATAGAAAATTTTGTTAAAATTTTATTTCTATTGAAATTTTTGTTAAAATTTTATTTATATAGAAAATTTTATCAACATTTTTTCTTGTATCGAAAATTTTGTCAAAATTTTACTTGTATAGAAAATTTTGCGCACATTTTATTTCTATAGAAAATTTTGTCAAAAAATTTTTTTGTAGAAAATTTTGTCAAAAAAAATTTTATAGAAAATTTTGTCATTTCTTTTTTTTTTTGTAGAAAACTGTGTCAAAATTTTATTTCTACAGGAAATTTTGTGCAAGTTTTATTTCTCTATAAAATGTTATCAAAATTTTATTTCTGTACAAAATTTTGTCAAAATTTTACTTGTATAGACAAATTGTCAAAATTTTATTTCTATAGAAAATTTTGTCAAAATGTTATATCTATATTAAATTTTGTTAATATTTCATTTATATAAAAAATATTGTCAAAACTTTATTTCTATAAAAAATTTTGCCACAATTTTGTTTCTATAGAAAATTTTGTTAAAATTTTATTTCTATAGAAAATTTTGTCAAAATTTTATTTCTATTGAAAATTGTGTCAAAATTTTATTTCTGGAGAAAATTGTATCACAAATTCTAAAAAAAATTTGTCCCAATTTTATTTCTATAGAAAATTTTCGCAAAATTTTATTTCTACAGGAAATTTTGTGCAAATTTTATTTCTCTATAAAATGTTATTTGATAATTTATTTCTATACAAAATTTTGTCAAAATTTTACTTGTATAGACAATTTAGTTAAAATTTTATATCTATAGAAAATTATGTCAAAATGTTATGTCTATATAAAATTTTGTTAATATTTCATTTATATAGAAAATTTTGTCGAAACTTTATTTCTGTAAAAAATTATTTCTATAAAAAATTTTGCCAAATTTTTATTTCTATAGAAAATTTTGTTAAAATTTTATTTCTATAGAAAATTGTGTTTCTATAGAAAATTGTGTCAAAATTTTATTTCTGTAAAAAAATGTATCAACTTTTATTCCTTTAGAAAAACTTGTCAAAAAGTCTGAAACAAAATTTTGTTCGAATTTTATTTCTATAGAAAAATTTCGCAAAACTTTATTTCTTTATAAAAATTTAATTTCTATGGGGTCTGAACCATAGAACCATGGTGTCTGAAACCAACATATTGATGTGTTACAAACGGAATGATAATGCCAATATACCCCCATACTATGGTGGGGAGTATAAAAAAAAATTAAAAATATTCTGTTGCAGAAATATCAGCCACCCTGTATAAACATTTTTCCGTCATTAGTATAGTTTGTGCTATGCTTGGGCCTTGTGAGGCTAGGCCACCTAGAGATAAGATAAGTATAGCCTCACATAATTATGATCGCGTGTCTCACATTTACACATATTATCACCGCCGATTTTGCTATCCCCTATAAAGTTTTCATATACATTCTCTGTGCCTATTCACACTTCTAACAATTCATCTACAATAACCCATTTTCTCCTACAAATGCTCACAAATAAACACCGACTTGTATTGAAGAGGAACACGCACATAAATACATGTGTTGACTGACCATTTGTAATAACGTTTGAGTATGTATTTAACTCTCCGTATGTGTGTAACACTCTTTGAATGTGTGCATTATAAATTAATATGATAAATCTTCAAAAAGAAAATTTACCATAATTACAGCACCTTAGCGCCACATATACCTTGAAATGAGTTGGTATTTAAGAAACCACTTTGTCAGAATTAACTAACGGAACCACATACTGGCCAAAGAGTGCACCACTCATTATGGGCAAAAAAGAAAATCCTTGCCCCTCTACTTCAAGGGGATTCTTATCAAATGTCCATAGCCATATACCCCATTTGGGCATACCACAATTTATAAAGACTTGTTTTTAGTAGCAACTTTTTGTATTTTGAGGAATTTTTCCTTGTACCACCACATCAGTAGTGGTGGTTTTTTCATTAGCCTCATTATTTGGTCTGAGCAAAAGAGAGAGAGAGTAATGGTGACAGAGAGGGGAGCGGAGTTTATTTTGTTTTGTTTCCTGTTGGCATCGTTAAGGATGAATGCGTATACAAGTCTTTGCCATTTATTTTATTTAATCAGAAACTATCTTAACGACCAAACATTAACAGCAACAGTGATTCACTGGCTGCCATCTTTGGTATTAGCTGGTTATCGTTTGATTTCGGTAGGTCTCATTGTGAGCACCATGCTCATAATATATATGACCATTGCTTTTAATATGCAGGCCAGTTTTTTGTTTTTTGTACATACCTTTATTGTTATTTTTAGGTAAAAACTGGTAATGATGTGTCTGTGTATATGTGTGTAATTAAAGCAGTGTTTGTTACTTTAGCTGCCATTGACTTTTTATGTTAGCCTATTTCGACCGTAATTATAATAATAATAAGGATTTTTACACATACATTAGGCCAACAATTATTTTTGGTATATAGACTAATGGATTTTGGGCATATGGGGCATTCACTCATTGCTTAGATTTGATATTTTAGAGCACGAAAAAACTAAAAACCCAAAATAGGAAGAGACAAGAAGATTTAAAATTAGAATCATCACCGCCTAAAATTTAAAGAAAATATAATGCGAAGTAAACCATCGTTGACTTATGGGACAAACAATAATAAGGCTCTTTGAAATTGGAAAACTCACCGGAAAATTTCATTAAAAAAATCCTACTTGCAATGTCCAGGTGATATGATACAGGTGTGTGTTTGACACGCAATTGTTATGGATGTGTGGCGCTCTTGGAGGATCGTTCCATAAAATAAATGGCGCCCAACGGGGGGCGCTGAACAGATTTACTTGAAATTTTTGGAGAATGTGAAGGGTGATCATATGGAGCAAATAGGGTACCTGATGTTTAAATATGGTCGGGGTGGGGACCACCCTTTTGTGAAAAGGGGAACAAAGGTCGATTTGCTTGAAATTTTCAGACGAACATGATTATGTCGTCAAATTGGTTGAAAATGAATGTGCCCAATAGACAGAAATCCGCTGCTTTTTTTTTCGATATTTGGTCAATATTTTAAGTGGGAGAGGGGGTGGGGGTGGAGGAGCATGCATTTGCACGAATTTTTGCTTAAAGTACTGTGATAAAAAACTTTCTGCGATTTGCTTGAAATTTACAGAAGACGTGGGGGAAGTTGTAAAGTTAATATAGTGTTCCTGAGATTTTAATATTAGGATGTGGAGGGGGACCTGCCCCCTTTGGCCATCGGTTTGTAAATTGAACCAAAATTCTTCGATTTGCTTGAAACTTCCAGGAAAGGTTGAACGTGGTGTCTAAGCAAAGATTCTCCATTTTATTTTTCGATATTTGGTGGGGACCCCCCCCACCTTTTGAACGACTTGGTTTAAATGCTGTAATAAAAGTGATCTGTGTTATTGTGGGAAACGGGTGAATATATTTACATAAAATTTTCGGAGAATGTAAAGGGTGATCATGTGGTAAAAAAGGGTATCTGATTTTTTAATATTGTCGGCGAAGGGATCCCCCTTACCGGAATTTTTGAAAAGGGATCAATTTGCTTAAATTTATCAGAAAAGGTTGAGGGTGTCCAATAGATAAAAATCAGATGTTTTTTTTTAATATTTCGTTTTTTGCCTGAAGTACAATGAAAAAAACTAAAATTTACAGAAGACGTGGGGCCAGATTATAAAGTTAGTATGGGGTACCTGATATTTTGAGGGGGCTCCCCCTGCCTGGTCATATGAGAAATGGACACAACGATATCCGATTTTCTTGAAATTTTCAGGAACGGCTAAGGTGGTGTCTAGACACAAATACTCGATTTTATATTCCGGGGAGGGGCTTCTCATTTGTCTGACTTTTTTTAAGTGCAGTGATACCACACTGCGAAACAAGGTATTTTAAGTTAGTGCATATATTTGAAACATCCAGAAGGAGACGAGATAGACATATGGTGTCTGTGGCAATATTGCTCGGGGCTGATCCCTGAGTCGATCTACCTATGTCCGGCTGACCGTACGTCCATCTCTCCGTGCGTCTGTGAACACATTTTTGTAATCACAATTTTAATCCAATCGATTTCAAGTTTGGCACAGGTATTTGTTTTGGGTCAGAATAGAATATTTTGGAAAATTTTATATTGAGGGGGCTCCCCCTGCCTGGTCATATGAGAAATGGACACAACGATATCCGATTTTCTTGAAATTTTCAGGAACGGCTAAGGTGGTGTCTAGACACAAATACTCGATTTTATATTCCGGGGAGGGGCTTCTCATTTGTCTGACTTTTTTTAAGTGCAGTGATACCACACTGCGAAACAAGGTATTTTAAGTTAGTGCATATATTTGAAACATCCAGAAGGAGACGAGATAGACATATGGTGTCTGTGGCAATATTGCTCGGGGCTGATCCCTGAGTCGATCTACCTATGTCCGGCTGACCGTACGTCCATCTCTCCGTGCGTCTGTGAACACATTTTTGTAATCACAATTTTAATCCAATCGATTTCAAGTTTGGCACAGGTATTTGTTTTGGGTCAGAATAGAATATTTTGGAAAATTTTATATTGAGGGGGCTCCCCCTGCCTGGTCATATGAGAAACGGACACAACGATATCCGATTTTCTTGAAATTTTCAGGAACGGCTAAGGTGGTGTCTAGACACAAATACTCGATTTTATATTCCGGGGAGGGGCTTCTCATTTGTCTGACTTTTTTTAAGTGCAGTGATACCACACTGCGAAACAAGGTATTTTAAGTTAGTGCATATATTTGAAACATCCAGAAGGAGACGAGATAGACATATGGTGTCTGTGGCAATATTGCTCGGGGCTGATCCCTGAGTCGATCTACCTATGTCCGGCTGACCGTACGTCCGTCTCTCCGTGCGTCTGTGAACACATTTTTGTAATCACAATTTTAATCCAATCGATTTCAAGTTTGGCACAGGTATTTGTTTTGGGTCAGAATAGAATATTTTGGAAAATTTTATTTCTATAGAAAATGTTGTCAAAGTTTTATTTCTTTAGAAAATTTTGTCAAAATTTTATGCCTATAGAAAATGTTTTTAAAATTTTATTTCTATAGAATATTTTATTTTCATTTCTATAGAAAAATTTGTCAAAAGTTTATTTCTATAGAAAATTTCCGTAAAGTTTTATTTATATAAAAAAATTTTGTCAAAATATATTTTTATAGAAAATTTTGTCACAATTTTATTTTTATAGAAAATGTTGTTAAAATTTTATTTCTATAGAATATTTTGTCAAAATTTTATATCTATAAAAAATTTTATCAAAATTTTATTTCCATAGAATATTTTGTCAAAATTTTATTTCTATAGAAAATTTTGTCAAAATTTTATTTCCATAGAAAATTTTGTCAACATTTTATGCCTACAGAAAATGTTGTCAAAATTTTAATTCTATAGAAAATTTTGTCAAAATTTTATTTCTATAGAAAATTTTGTCAAAATTTTATTTCTATAGAAAATTTTGTCAAAATTGTATTTCTATAGAAAATTTTGTCAAAATTTTATTTCTATAGAAAATTTTGTCAATATTTTATTTCTACGGAAGATTTTGTCAAAATTTTATTTCTATAGAAAATTTTTGGAAAATTTTGTCAAAATTTTATTTCTATAAAAATTTTTTGGGAAATTTTGTCAAACTTTTATTTGTGTACAAAATGTTGTTAACATTTTATTTCTATAGAAAATTTTGTCAAAATTTTATGCCTATTAGTGCATATGTTTGAAACATCCAGAAGGAGACGAGATAGACATATGGTGTCTGTGGCAATATTGCTCAGGGCTGATCCCTGAGTCGATCTACCTATGTCCGTTTCTCCGTCTGTCTGGGAACACATTTTTGTAATCACAGTCTAGGTCCCAATTTCAATCCAATCGATTTCAAATTTGGCACAGGTATTTGTTTTGGGTTAGAATAGAACACGATCGATTTTGGAAAATTTTATTTCTATAGAAAATTTTGTGAATATTGTATTTCTGTGGAAAATGTTGTCAACATTTTATTTTTATAGAAAATTTTGTCAAAATTTTATTTTTATAGAAAATTTTGTTAAAATTTTATTTCTATAGAAAATTTTGTGAAAATTTTATTTCTGTGGAAAATTTTGTCAAAATTTTATTTCTATAGAAAGTTTTGTCAAAATTTTATTTTTATAGAAAATGTTATCAAAATTTTATTTCTATAGAAAATTTTGTCAAAATTTTATTTCTACGGAAAATTTTGTCAAAATTTTATTTCTATAGGAAATTTTTGGAAAATTTTGTCAAAATTTTATTTCTATAGAAAATTTGTCAAAATTTTATTTCTACAGAAGATTTTGACAACATTTTATTTCTATAGAAAATTTTGTCAAAATTTTATTTCTATAGAAAATTTTGTCAAAATTTTATTTTTATAGAAAATTTTGTTAAAATTTTATTTTTATAGAAAATTTTGTGAACATATATTTTATGGAAAATTTTGTCAAAATTTTATTTTTATAGAAAATTTTGTCAAAATTTTATTTGTATACAAAATTTTGTCAAAATATATTTTTATAGAAAATTTTGTCAAAATTTTATTTTTATAGAAAATTTTGTTAAAATTTTATTTCTATACAAAATGTTGTTAAAATTCTATTTCTATAGAATATTTTGTCAAAATTTTATTTCTATAGAAAATGTTGTTAAAATTTTATTTCTATAGAAAATTTTGTCAAAATTTTATTTCTATAGAAAATGTTGCCAACATTTTTATCCCATAAAAAAATTTTGTCAAAATTTTATTTCTATAGAAAATTTTTGGAAAATTTGTCAAAATTTCATTTCTATAGAAAATTTTGTCAACATTTTATTTCTATAGAATATTTGGTCAAAATTTTATTTCTATAGAATATTTTGTCAAAATTTTATTTCTATAGAAAATTTTGTCAACTTTTTATTTCTGTAGAAAATTTTATATATAATATATATCTTTCGCCTGATGTTTACTAATATGGCCCCAGAAGCCAGAATTTCGGCATGATTTGCTGTAAATTTTGTACAAGGAGTGCAATTGATAGTGTCGTAAAATGTGCCGAATTTTGTTGAAATCGGTTTAGATTTAGATATAGCTCCCATATATATCTTTCGCCCGATATGCACTTATATGGTACCACAAGCCAGAGTTTTGTCCTGACTTGCTTTAAGTTTTGTACATGGAGTAGAATTATCGTTCTCGATACACATGCCAATTTTGGTTGAAATCGCTGCAGATTTGGATATAGCTCCCATATATATCTCTCGTCCGATTTACACTCATATGACAACAGAGGTCAAATTTGCAATCCTGTTTATTTGATAGTTTGCACACGGAAGTAGAATTGTCATTGTAGCTATGCGTACCAAATTTGGATGAAATCGGTTCAGATTTAGATATAGCTGCCATATATATCTTTCGTCCGATTTATACTCATATAACAACAGAGGTCAAAGTTGTAATCCGATTTACGTGAAATTTTGCACAGGGAGTAGAATTAGCATTGTAGCTATGCATGCCAAAACATGGTAGCTATGCATGCCAAATTTGAAATCAGGTTCAGATTTAGATATAACTCCCATATATATGTTTTTCCTATTTGAGCAAAAATGGGCAAAATATCCACATTTTCCACTGCTAAGTCGAAAACTTGTAAATTGACTCCAATTTGCCTATACTTCTGATACATTTAGCGATTGATAAATCATAAATCCACTTTTGCAAAGTTGTTTTCCACTTCAGTGCATTAGTCGACTTAATTTTGATATGCTATCGAAAATGTGGATCTACAAAGTGGTGCAGTGCATTATATATAGACATCACCCGATTTTAGACCTTCCTTACTTGTTCAATATTTTGATAGGACCTCCTCCTTGCCCGAGCTATTGCAAGTTGGACTAAATTGCTCCGATTTTCTTTTAATTATTAAGGCGTCTTAAGGTGGCGTCTAGACAAAGATCCGCAATTTGTTGGGGGAACTCCCTTTTTCGTAATTTGTTCGGGGGAACTCCCTTTGCCCGACATTTTGAAAGTTGAAGAAAAGTTTCCCGAGTTTCTTGAAATTTTAGAGAAATTTAGGGTTGTCCCTGGACAAAAAATCACCTTATTTGTTGTGCGATATTTGATCGGGGTAGACTTTTTTTGAATAATAGAACAAAATCTTTATTTCACCAATTTACTTGAAATTTACAGAGAACGTGGGAAAGGCGAGTAAATTAATATGGGATAAGTAATTTTTCGATATTAGCTCGAGATGTTATATCTCTCTGCCTTGCCCGGTTTTTTGAAAGTTTAAAGTTTTCATAGTCTCTTGAAACTCTTCTGATTTATTTGACATTTACTAGGAACGATAGAGAGGTGCACCATCTGCTTGCCCGATTTTTTGTGATAATTGAAAATTTTCCGAATTTATATTAATTAATTAATTAATAATTTTAATTCTTCAATGCTACGTAATTTAAATCGATTTAGCAATAAAATACATTAAATTATACTGACGACCCTATAATATTAAACCATTAATTAAGATATATAAGAAATTCAAAAATAAAGATGCCTCCTTGTACTTCTTGCTCTTCACAAATATTGTATATGGATGTTAACATAAAAGTTATTATTTTATATCACGCAATCGGATCATACCGCCTTTTCATATTCAATTCATGCTCCTTTTCATTAAAATTTAAGTCACGAATTAGAGAAAAGTAATTTTACCTAACATGCTATTTTATCAGTTGTTATTAATAACAGTCTTTTGTTTGGTTGCCTAGTAAATATTGACTTCTGTCGTTACTGTTGACATTACAAAAGACCAAACATTAAATAAAACACCAACTTAATTATTGACACTTGTTCAATACAATGGCATTCGATAAGACTTTGCGAGGTGAGTGCAAAGTTCTGTTTTCCTTTAATTATTGTTAATGTTCTGAAAGCATTTATACATAATTCTAGAGATCTTTATCGTAATGAACATTAATGTGACTCGGGTTTGTATTGATAAGCTAGCTTAGGCAAGGTAAGGTGAGGTGGTTGCAGTGTTGACAGAAAAAAATTTTCGGTTTACCCTTCAAGGACAAAAAATGTTCCCAAAAAATTTTCCCTACAATATTTTTCGTTAAATTTGAACAAAATTTACAAAACAAAAATAATTCTATGCGCTTTATTATCTTAAATCATATAAAAAACCAACGTATATTACGTAAAAATAAATTTGTATTACCACCACGGTTGCCATAGTTGGTAGAATTCTACCAAAAAGAAGTAGTTTTTTCTGTTTGGTAAATTGGGAGATTTCTCTATAGAAATAAAATTTTTGAAACACTTTATTTTAAAATTAAATTTTGGAAAAAGCTTTTGTTGATGTGATAGGCTCAAAATGAACTTGGCTGAATGTGAATTTGGAAGGCTGCAAAACACCAACAGGAGTAGAAATGTCACTCGATTTTAGTCAAAGATTTCCTCCGAAAAGAAATAAAGAAAACAGGTGTTGTTCGTTTCAAAGATGAATCCAAAGTGAGTTTTTATTTGGTCATGAACTTAACAGCTAACATAGGATTTATTGTAGTTGCAATTTTAACGAATGCAAGGCAACGCCACCTGCATTTCAACTATATGTAGTAATTGTACTTATAGATACGTTTCTATGTAAGGGAATTCACATTATTGACCCAGCAAAAACTCTCATTACCCGGTAATCTTGTAGGTAAGCCAATTTAAAAATTAATAACCACTTATTAATTGGCATCGCTTCGGATTACATTTACATACGCATGTCCTAGGAGGAAAGTACTTCTCCCCAGGAATACTTTCGGCCATAAAATAAGTAGTGCATTTAAAGCATATAATCACCTAATATGTAATGACTTATTCGTAGATACACCAAAGCTTGCAAAATAGACACATATTGTCTCAGGCAACCAAATCTCGAAAATATTGATTTCTATGGCCGATTACAATGGATCAAAATATGGCGAGTGGTGCTGTAATAGGAGAACTACTTGAATAGAAATAGAATATTGTATAAATAAACAAAAAATCTAATAAATAATCTAAATAAGACTACACTCAAATTAATTTCACACTTAAAATAGAAATATATGTAGGTTGTTTAAGGGAGTTGGATTCGTGAATTACGTTATAATATATCCAATAGCCAATTCACATAAGGTTCGAAATCTACTAAAAGTGGATTTTAAGTCTCTTTTTATAAGGCAAATGGCATTTGAAATTTAGTTTAAGCGCATTTTGGAAGTGTAATGTCAATGAGGTATAAGAAAGCATTTATTTAAAACATAATATGATAATGTAATTATACACAATTATTATGAAATATTTGTGATAAAAAATTCTTAACGGAAAAATCTTCAGAATTACCGTTACATTACATATTCTTTTTGAT
Organism: Haematobia irritans; assembly: GCF_050003625.1. Classification (NCBI taxonomy): domain Eukaryota; kingdom Metazoa; phylum Arthropoda; class Insecta; order Diptera; family Muscidae; genus Haematobia; species Haematobia irritans. Next base: position 210,854,179 of record NC_134398.1, read on the forward strand.
TTTTTATGTAAGTGCTCGATTATGTGAATAATTATATTAACTACAACTGCCTAAAAATTTGAGAATAACAATTCGAAAATTGCCGAGAAGTATTTATTTTTGTCATTACAAGTTAGTCATTATAACTCGCCGCAATGTAATGCAACGTGTAATGACAGCTTTACTCCTGGTAATGTCAATTGTAATGAGATGTGGTTACCTAGTTTTTGCTGGGGACGTAAACATTCCGGGCCCCTTGATGGGTACCATCAAAATATTTTGTTTTAAAAATTCAGATTTTGTTTTAAAAATTCAGAATATTAACAAAGATTATAGAATTAGGTTAAAATTTTGATTGTTATTTTTGTTATTTGATTACTTTCACCAGTTCAATGGCCCACATTTACATAGGACACGTTCCTGAAACCAACCATCCGAATATCGAATTTTGAGCCATTGGCATGCCGTCGTGGTTTGGCATAACTCCACCTAGAATGAGTTTAGGGTACACGTCGGCTCCGAAAACTAGTGATATTTGTGAACTTTCGTAAAAGTTGGGATCTGCAAGAATCAAATTTAAAAATCGTTCTTTGAAAGTCGATGGTAGTGAGTGGGATGGCGTCTTCATGGATATCCGGTTATCGATTCGAAAGCACGATGTAAATCTGGCTTGTGGATCGGACATTGACCTAATGGTTAACTGGCACATAGTAATGTCCTCCACACGACTCGTCGGAACGCCAAGTTTTTCAACAATTGCTTTGGCTATGCGGCTCGTTGCTGATCCTGTGTCGATAAGAGCTCTAATCGGATAGAGACGTCCTTCATGAGCTATCTTTACGAGGGCGGTAGGAAGAATAGTGACTATTTGAGGTGGTAATATTCTTGGTACGGCAGGAACCATAGATTTCTGTCGGAGCGATCTGTTTATTGTGTTTTCGTGTAATAACGTATGATGTGGTCGTCTACAGATATGGCATCCAGTGTTGGAGAAACAACCCGAACCAGAATGTTCATGTGCCAAACAATTTGCACAATAGTTATGTTTTGCAACGATTTGCTTTCTTTGGTGAGAACCCATAGAGAGGAATTTTTTGCAATTTCGCAACGGATGAAATGCTTTACAGATTCGGCATTGAAAACGTCGAGAAGATTTTTTAAAAGTTCCCTTTGGGGTGGAAGGGCGATTCTCCACAATTCTAGGCATTCTGAAAATAAAATAAGCTAAAAATAAAGAACTACTGCAAAAAAAAAATTGTTGGTAGAATAAAGTTAGAGTAGGGGAGGAAATAAGCTATTTTGTTGGAAGGATGACTAGCTTTACGATTGGGCGCGTAAGTACGCCTTTGGTTGTATAAATGTCGGCCACTCTAACACGATTATCTTTTCCTGGATATAATTTTGTAACTCGGCCAATTCGCCACTCGCTAGGAGGAAGGTTTTCCTCCCGAACAACCACAACGGAGTCAATTTCGATATTGTTTTGTGGAGTCTTCCATTTATTCCTTTTATGGAGTTCCTTTAAATATTCCATTTTCCATCGTTGGCAAAAGTGTTGTTGAAGAACTTTAACACGCTGCCATCGATTAACGACCGACTCAGGATGGGTATCATAGCAAGGTTCAGGTGGGGCTAATATGGGACCACCAGTTAGGAAATGACCTGGCGTAAGCGGGTTTAAATCCTGCGGATCTTCCGAAGCAATAGAGATTGGCCTGGAATTCATACAAGCCTCAATTTTGGCTAAAAGAGTGCAGAACTCCTCGAAAGTATACGTAAAGTTACCGGAAATTTTTTTGAAATGGTTCTTAAAACTTTTTACACCGGCTTCCCACAAGCCGCCCATATGGGGTGCACCTGGAGGAATGAAATGCCAGGAGAGTTGTTGATGGACAAAGTGGGATACAAGATTGGATTTTGAGGCTTCAACAAAATTTTTTGCGATTTCTCTTGAAGCGCCTGTGAAATTGGTTCCGTTGTCGGAATACACATTTTGGGGGCAACCTCGTCTTGAGATGAATCGATGAAATGCTGCCAGAAATGCGGGAGTGGATAGGCAGGATGTTGCTTCCAGATGAATGGCTTTCGTTGCAAAGCACACGAAAACACAGACATATCCTTTTGAAATTTTAGAACCACGCCCTGAAAAGCTTTTAATGTTGAATGGGCCTGAAAAATCAATGCCGGTGTTATAAAACGGACGTTTAAGAGTGGTTCTAGCTGGAGGAAGTGCAGCCATAAGCTGTTTTTGGAGTTTCTTTTTATAGAGAACACACACCTTGCATTGGTGGATAATGGATTTAATTAAATTTTTTAATTTTGGAATCCAAAATTGTAATCTAACGAGGTTAAGCACTTGTTGATTACCACCATGAAGACACAAAAGATGTGTAAATTTCACTATAAGCCGACTTAGATGGCCATTGTAGGGCAGAATAATAGGATAGCGTTCGTCATAACTTAGCGATGGTGAATATGCAAGTCGGCCAAATGCACGAATAATCCCATTTTCATCCAGAAAAGGATTGAGGTTGAGAATAGCACAAGATTTAGAAAGCATTTCCTTCTTTCTTAAGGATTCAACGACATTTGGAAAATATTTTGCCTGCGTCAGTAAAATTAATCTATTTTTTGTGTTTTTTATTTCATCAACGGTTAAATCAGTCGAATAGTTAACGCAAGAATTACGATGCTTTGGGTGAATTCGGTAAATGAAGCGAAATATATAAGATATAACTCGGATAGCTCGAGGAAACGACGAAAATCGTTCAACAATGTCCCTTTGATTTGAGTCGGTGGCAACATGTACTTTTATAGCTTTTTGTTCCAAATTTGTATCGGTGAGGATATCTTGGCACAAAGGCCAACAACTTGGTGGTTGTGCTAACCAGTAGGGCCCGTGCCACCAAAGAGGGTTATCTATCAATTCGTTGGGATAAACACCACGACTAGCTAAATCTGCGGGATTGGACTGGGTATCTACATGGAACCAGTTGTCAATTCCAACTTTGTTGCTTATAAGAGATACCCTATTTGCAACAAAAGTTTTCCAATGACAGGCAGGTTTTCTAAGCCATGATAGGACGATCGTAGAGTCGGTCCATTTGAAAACTTCATATTCGGGAATTTTCATGGAAGGTATGACAGACTCGACAATATCGGCTAGTAAGGTAGCACCACAAAGTTCTAGCCTTGGAATCGAAAGTGATTTTACGGGGGAAACTCTGGATTTTGAAGTTAACAAATTAACGCAAACGGAATTATCTTCGAATTGGATGCGAGTATAAATGGCAGCCGCGTAGGCGTTTTCCGATGCATCACAAAATGCATGAAATTGAATATTACATTTTGGAGAATAGGAGACCCAACGAGGAATTTGAATAGATTTGGTGGATGAGAAATTTTCTAAAAATTTTACCCACCCATTAAAGCATTTAGGAGTGATATCATCATCCCAATCAACTTTTGAAAGCCATACATCTCGCATTAGAATCTTGGCAAGTATAACAATTGGAGCTAACCATCCGGCTGGATCAAATATTTTAGATATCTCAGAAAGAACTTGCCGCTTTGTATATTTTGGGTTCGGAGGTGAAGCTTGTATATCGAAAAGGAAACAATCTGACATCGCATTCCATTTCACGCCTAATGTTTTTGTTTGACTGGAATCGTCAAAAACAAGAAAATCTTGTTTCAAAATATGTTCCTTTGGCAAGGATTTTAAAAATTCTGTGGAATTTGACGTCCATTTTCTTAACGGGAAGCATGCAGAGTTAAGAGCGGAAATTAATTCATTCCTGGCCTCAAAGGTAGATTCGAGATCATGACATCCGCTTAAAACATCATCGACGTACATGTCGTCTCTAATAATTTTACTGGCGATAGGATATGAAGTATAACAATCCTGTGCTAACTGCAACAGCGACCTAATTGCTAAATATGGTGCTGCATTCACACCAAAAGTTACAGTCTGAAGTTCGAAATCTTCAATTTTGTCGTTGGAATCGAAGCGGAAGAGAATTCTTTGGAAACGGGTTTCACGTGGATTAACTCTTATTTGCCGATACATTTTTTCAATATCGGCACTGAAAACGAAGCGATAAAACCGCCATCTTAAAAGGAGGAGAGTCAAATCCGTTTGGAGAGTTGGACCTGGATATAGGATATCATTCAATGATGTGCCTGAAGAACTAGGACAAGAGGCATTGAAAACGACTCTTACCTTTGTTGTAGTTCTATCAGGTTTAATGACCGCGTGATGTGGAAGATAATAATGTTCAGGATATTTATTTTCGGAAAGGGTGGGAACTTTTACCATATGACCCAGTTCTAAATATTCTTGAATGACTGAATCATATTGCTTTTTCAGATCCACGTTTTTAAGCAGACGAGTTTCGTTTCTTAGAAACTGAGCACTTGCAATAGATCTTGATTGACCTAGCCGAGGAGAATCATTGGATAAAGATGGTTTAAACGGAAGGGATACAACAAATCTACCGTTTTTGTCACGGGTAGTAGTATCTGAGAATAATTTTTCGCAGAAAGAGTCGGAATCAGAGAGGTGAGGCTTTTGCGGAACTTCCTCCACCTCCCAAAAACGCTTAAGCTGTTTTTCTAAATTGGATTCTGTCAAATAAGATACCACAGTAGAAAAGGACGATATTTTGGGGTTTTGTTGGATAGGACCTGTAATTATCCATCCAAATACGGTCTCTTGTGCAACTAAGGATCCACATATATTCCGTTGGACATTTTCCAACATGATGTTGTTAAACAAATCCGCACCTATTAACAAATCAATTCGATTGCTTTCGTAAAACTGTGGGTCAGCGAGTTGAATGTTTGGAAAGTCTACCAAAATGGAAGGATTCACAGAGGTGGTTGGAAGGTCGCCTGATAGGCGCGGTACAACCAGGGCTGTAATACTAACTTCTAAGTTTGAGTCGAATCGGGGGCATATGGAAAAGTTAGCCAATTTGTTGGCCTTGGCTGTTGTGACACCGTTTAGGCCTGCAATTTCCGCTTCAATAGCTTGGAATGGTAGCTTAAGTATGTTAAAAATACGTTCAGAAATAAAAGATCCTTGAGAGCCGGAGTCAATTAAAGCCCTTACGAAATATTTTAATCCCAGATGTGTGACTTGAACGACCGCTGTACCGAGAAGTACATTATGGGAATGTGCGGCAAAACACGTTTGAATACTGTTCCCAGATGTCGAAGGGCAGAATGAAAGTGGCTCCGAATTTGAAGGATGGGAAGAAGCTTGGGGTGATGTGGACTGTATAGATTGGGCATTGGACTTTTGGACTTGTTGCTGACTTTTTATATTTGGAGTAGCAGACGTTTCTTGTGATTGTTGGATATCACGATGTAGTAGTGTATGGTGTCTTTTACCACAAGAAAAACAATTATAGGAGCTTTTGCATTCTTTAAGGTTATGTGCCTTAGCGAAACAGTTAGTGCATAAATTCAGTTTTTTAATATATAATGCTCTCTCATTAGCAGTCATATTTAGAAATTTTGGACATTTGCGTATAGTGTGAGAAACATTTGCACATAAACTGCAAGATGGATTAGACGAAGAGGGAGAAATTTTAGCATGATTGCTATTAACTTTTTTGTTCAAGGGAAGATTAGGTTTCTTAGAATTCGAATGTGATTTATCAGAACTAGAAGGCGCATTGATTTCGGAAATTGTTTCCAATGTCTGGTACCGACTCGACAGAAAACAATCTAAATCTTCCCATTTGGACAAATCTTTTTTGTTTTTAATGGATTGCTCCCACAATGATAGAGTGGTGCGAGGAAGTTTTGTTGAGCATACATACACAAAAATTGCATCCCAACTAGAGACATCAATGTCATACATTTTTAACGATGAAATACAGGAGTTTATATCCCTCTGAAGGCATTTGATATCGTCACTTGATTCCGCCGAAACAGTGGTGAGGTTGAAAAGTAATCGGAGTTGAGAATGGACAAGCATTCTCTTGTTCTCAAATCTATCTTTGAGATTAGACCAAGCGATGTCAAACCCACTGTTTGTTAACGGGCATTTTTTAACAATGTCATGGGCTTCTCCTTCTGTCTTTTTTCTCAAATGGAAAAGTTTCTGAACCTTTGAAAGACTTGAATTTCTAATATATATGGCGGAGAACATGTCTCGGAATGAAGGCCAAGACTGATAATCCCCTCGAAATGATTCAGTGTCACAGGCTGGTAAATGGAAATTTGAAGGAGAAGGTAACGATACAGTGGGATTTGTTTGCGAACGCATGTGGATATCGGAACTAAGTTTCGAAACAATTCGAACATATATCTCGTAGGAGCTATGGAGTCTGGCATTTATACTATCTAAGTCCGGATTTCCATCATCTGAGTCTGAATCAGCTTCATTATCCTCAGCTGATTTATCCTCTTTAGATTGGCCACGATCCTTCTCCTCACTATCAAGTTGATCAATGCATTTATCATAGAGACCCTTAATTGTAGACCATATGGATTTAAGCTCTTCACGATGGACCTCTAAGGAAAAAATGGTTGAATCAGAAATAACTGCGTCAGTTAATTCCTGTTCAAACATAACCAATTTATTATTGGCGCGTATAAATCTGTCCAAGGCACTCATAATGTATAATATGAAAGAGCTTGAATTGGTTGTGGAGAAATTAACACAGAAATTGGAATAGACTAAAATTAAATATCCCGAAACAGATAGCTTCAAATGAGCTTCAACGAATCACAGAATGAATGTTCCGGCGAACTTTTGACGATTGATAATAATGGTAGATAAAAAATATTTTCCTTTCATATATTTTATCAGAAAGAGGATTGAAGCACAATTGTAAACAAATATTTCTAATGGTTCGATTTTATTTTATGTTAAAGATGTTATTTCATCTCTTAGGATTTAAGAGTTTCCATTTCTACTTGGACTTACGTTTTCACTCATAACTGGATAACTTCTGGGGAATTTAAAAAGGAAATTATTAATAGAAACAGCCAGTAATGTAATACCTTTATTGTTAAACAAAGTGGAAATTACTTGACGTCGTGGATTTAAACAGATTTTTTCAAGCGATGGGTTAGATGTTCAAAACAAAAACTTTATAAGTGGTAGTTGGCAAAAACTTCAGAATTGAACAATTGAGTGTGCGCTTACTTTCAATAAAGAAACCTTTTTGTTTTTTTTTTTTTTTCAGCTTTCATATTTCAGGGCCTTGACTCGATAAAAAATATGAAAATATTTCCTTGAATCGTTAACCAGTAGCGAACAGTTTGTGAAAATGTCGTAATTAGAACTTTTTTCTAGCCAGAGCTGGGAAAATGAAGATAATTGGCAGATCAACTTTTCATAAACAAAATTTCGTTTAAAAACAAAATGAGGTTTTCAAATAAAGAAAATACAAGAATTTCACAAACAACATAAATAATTTGTATTGTTTCTTAAATATACAAAAAAAATAATAAGTATGGAAAATACGTTCAATTATGTTTTTCTTTTATGGAAAGTGAAACGTGTGGGAATGTTTATTTAATTCTTGTATCGGCTTTCTATTGCGAAATTTGGCAAAAGTGTACTAATGTTTTTGCTCGAGTGTATAGAATCTATAACATTACTTCAATATGTTGGTAAAGTCTGGTCACCTTTATTAAAGAACGTTTTTCACCGATAATTTTCTTTCTCCAAATGGATTTATGGGTACAAATGGTAAACGCTTGTCACAATTATTAAAGAAAGTTTTTTCACCGATGACCTTTCCCCAAATGGATTTATGGGTTTACATTTAAAAAAAAGAGTTATGGATCATGCAACACTTTTAAAAAATTGAGGTCACGATAAAAAAATCATAATCTGACTTTTTGAAATATATTTGGTTGATATTTCTTTATATTGTTAAGATTTTTCATGTATATGGTTTTTTTATTTTTCTGATTATCACTTTCCTCCCTTTTGGTTCTCGCATGCATAACAAATTTATCGATCTGTGGGTTATCGATGGGAACTCCGGAATGAAACGACTAACCAATTTTATAGAATGAGTGTAACTGGAAGAGAGAGTGATGAGTCGTATACTAATCGAGCACCCACTCTCTGCCTCTCTTATTAAACTGTCATACAAGAGATATATTGATAAATTGGTAATTACAATAAGGGGGAATTATAAGGCATGAGTAACATTAATAAAATAAAAAGAGCAGGAATGCGAATATGTAAATAATTTTTTGGAGGGAAAAGTAAAAAATATTTGCATGTATGTACGTACCACTCAAATTAAGTTATCTTTGTGGAAT